>NW_012141635.1:1640867-1646823 GCF_000956105.1 Propithecus coquereli
AAATGAATTATTTGGAGAAAGTTAACCCATACTTAAAAGAATCAACTGTCTACAAATGAAATGCAAATATTCCCATTGGATTAATTAAACACCGACACTTATCCCTAAAGAACAGGAAAACAAGAGAAAATAAGTAAAAATCAAGGATTAGGAAATATCACAGATCAGTTAAGAGACAACTATTAACATATAACCAAATGTAACATTTGGTGTGTTCAATCAGAACTGAGTTACTAACTAAATCCTGTCACATATAATTTTTTTTTAATCCTTAACAATGCTGTTGATTAGTAACAGGGACTTCATGCAGATAAAAATGCTTAGCAAATGCAATTAGTATAGGAATCAGATTGGCTATTAGCAAATACTGAAGGAAAAAAAAATCTTACTGTTTTTCTCAACAACCCTAATTCCACCCACACATAATAAAGCATACAATAATGGGTTGATGTATTCTTAGATACATTATAGTATGTTTATTAAAAAAGAACAAAATACTTTGTGTTCTTTTTAGGGCCACGCGCTGTGGCTCACACCTGTAATCCTAGCTCTCTGGGAGGCCAAGGTGGGAGGATGGCTTAAGGTCAGGAGTCCCAGACCAGCCTGAGCAAGAGTGAGACCCCATCTCTACTAAAAATAGAACAATAAGCCAGGTGTGGTGGTGCATACCTGTAGTCCCAGCTACTTGGGAGGATGAAGTGGGAGGATTGCTTGAGCCCAGAAGTTTGAGGTTACCGTGAGCTAGGCCGATGGCACGGCACTCTCGCCCAGGTCAACAGAGCAAGGTTATGTCTTAAAAAAAAAAAAAAAGAAAGAAAGAAAAGAAAAAGAAAAGTTCACTTAAAAATAACATTGATCAATTTCAAGGAAAGAACATTAAAATCCCTTAATTCTCTGGAACATTATGGAATGTCAAGTATGTTCAAAGCGCTATTTTAGACACCCCACTAATGTACAATGTGTTTAAGACAAAATGCCTGACCACAGGTCACTTATTGTATAGTAGCTAATAGAGAGGAGTAAAGAAGTGATTGTAAAAAAGTAGATCGTATCACATTTGAGCCCATGGAACTTTAATTTATGGCAATGACTAAATGACAATATGGAGAGATTAATGTCATTGAAAACAGATTTTTATCACTTACATTTCCTGATAGGAGGGGCCATGCTGCTCTACACAGAGCCACATGGTAAGGCGCCAGGGATGAGGAGAAAGCCTAGACCAGAGACTTTTCGACTTTTCCATTGGCAAGGCAAGGCAGGGCAAACTGAAAGTTTAGGAGTGGCTAGTTTAAATAATTCCAAGGGGCTTTGGCCCATATAGAGGTGGTCTCTAGTTGTCTGATACCTGGCCCTAGTATGATTTAGAGCAGGGGGAATATTGGCATGGCATGTGAGGGTTAAATGAGGAGGTAGTTGGGGCTATTCACTCAGGATTGGTTGGTTTATATATGAAAGACGTGCTTATAGATAAGTCGTTATTATCTTTAGGAATTAACTAGCCCAAGGAGGGAGAATCTATTCTTGGGTTTTTAAGGTCCCTAAATGCCAGAGCATCTAGGACACAGAAAAGAAAATGTAGTTCTTATAAATGGCCCTGTGATGAAAGGATGCTAAATAGACAAATACAGAATCTAAGAAAACACAGAACAGACGGTGGTACCATTCACTGAGATCTCAGTCACGGAATGAAGACTGAAGACTGATGTGTTCATGAAAGGTAGTAAAGAGAGAAGATACAAATGTTCGAAGTGGTATAAGTTCATTGAGGATATACATACAACAGACAGATATGCAAGTCTGAAAATCAGAAGAGAAATATGGACTTTCGAGATGTATTTTGGAGATATCAGTCAGAGTTATTTGGCTGTTATCAGGAAGTTATCAATGAGAATATATGGTAGAATATTGGAAAGATGTCAACCATAGGTTGTCCACAGAATGAGAAGGAGGCCTCGGACGGAGTCCTGTGACTGCCTTATAATTAAATATGATCGTTGATGCAGCAGAGTACTAGATAAGTCAAGAGAAATGTGAACTCATTATTTGGCTTTTTTAGGCCATTTGCAATTTGAATATATTCAGCACTCTTAGATCTGTGAATAGTCAAAGTATATGCTTATACTTGTTAAACTACAATAATAGAAAGTTTTTTGTTTTGTTTTGTGTTTTAACAGGCAAAAATCTCTTAATAAGCATAGATTCCTGACAACATTCAGGGAAATCATTGAGTGCATTTAGCATAAAAAAAATGCTGTAATATATATATCATTTTAAGACATTTGAAGGGGATTGTAATTAAGAGATACAACAATAGGCCTGTCTCATGTTCATAAAAAAATTTTAGTCTACTCATCTTCTCAATAAACTATGTAGTCCTAAGGAGATGCACAATATGAATTTTTGAACTACAATATGAGATAGTGTTCAGATACATTATGTTTGGAGAATTTTTAGGTATTATCTCCTAAAATATTTAAATCAGTCAGTCCTCTGTATACTATCCCTCTGATACAGCTCTAAATTAGTACTCATTTTTGAATAAATTTTTGCATTTTTCTCCCCACATATTTCTTCCTCTAAGAGAAATAAATTCAACTGGTTTTGCCTCAAACTGTAAGACTTTTGAGTAAATTAATTTGATTTAGTTTTCCCCTAGCACCCTCACAGAGTTACAGTGCTTGACAAGTGCACCAAAATTAAAGAAGCCCAGTGTGGCTAGATTTTGGAGAGAAAAGAGAAAATGGCAGCCATTTTGCTGAGATCCTGAGAAACAGACAGATTAGGTATATATTTAGGATTTAGAAATTGCAGGAAATGTTAATGGATTTGATATGGAATTTGAGGGAGAAAAATATCAAAGACGACTTTCAGTTTTTTGGCTTGAATGTCTAGGCAGATGGAATGAGTCACTAACTTGAGGAAAACTAGATCAGGTAGAGCTTCAGTGACCTAGGAAAATTATAATTCTATTTACAACATTTTAAGTGTGGCTGCTTCTAAGTACTCAGGGAAGATGCAAGGTAGAAATTGCTCAAAAGTAAGCTCTATGTGATATATACTTGGAAACTATTAGCATATAGATACATCTGTAGGCGTAGAGGCTATTGAAATTGATTGGAAGGACTGACTTCATCTGTAGAGAGAATATTGACCAGAAAAAGAAAATGGCCTGGGAGGCAGTCTGGAGAAGACTAGAGTAGAACAGAAGGATACTGAAAAATGAATTGAAGAAATTGTTAGTGAGATAAAAATAAACTTAGGTGAAGGCAATACCATGAAAGCCAAGATATTAAATGTTTCAAAAACAATACAATTTTGACTAGTTTGAGCACTATTAAAATTTTAATAAGATTAAAATTAAAAATACACATTTGCTTAACAGAGTTAGAAGTGTGAAAGTGTAGATTGAGAGAAATAGTAGGGAAGTCTGCAGCTTGGAAAATTGACTGGCAGTGAAATGTGGAGTCACTGTGTTGTAGAA
This sequence comes from Propithecus coquereli, assembly GCF_000956105.1. Taxonomy (NCBI): domain Eukaryota; kingdom Metazoa; phylum Chordata; class Mammalia; order Primates; family Indriidae; genus Propithecus; species Propithecus coquereli. Next base: position 1,644,352 of record NW_012141635.1, read on the forward strand.
AACTTTTGATATGCATGCAGATAAAAGGAAAAATGAAAAGTTGAGATAATAATCATTTTGAACACATATCAAACAGCTCAGTAAAATTCAGATAATTTTTTTTTTTTGCTCTTGCTATTTTAAGAGCTTTTTTTTTTTTTTTTTTTGCTTTAAAATGAGAGTTACTAGGTTAAGTATGGTTGATAATTACAATGATACAAAACATTTAGGGATTAAACACTCAGGAGAGTGTGGGTATAAACAAAGGGGAAATGTCCCAAAATGTCCCTCCCAAAGAAGGGAGGGAGAACGTGATTCATAATACAGGTAGAGTTTAGCCATTTCTAGACAGAGAAACATTCTTTGTTGTAATTGAAAGGAGAAAATGGAGATAAATATGAAGTAGGTTTATAGATTCATGAATGGTAAGAATTATATTAACTCAGCAAATCATGAGGAAGTTCGATCAGCTATTGTTTCGTGGCTGTGCTTGGCAAGGATCACTACGGGATAGCGTAGGAGACAGAGAATAGTCAGTTCAGGAAGTGAATTGACTCACGTTGTGATAAATAATTATATTACTGGGTAGAATAGTGATCCAAATGGGGATAGCAATCATAAATTTATAATTTATAATCATGGATTTATAACCATGCAACTGACATAACCAGTTGTATGATTTTTCTCCATCAATGTTTAGCTGCAGAGTGGAAAAAATATTGCTATAAATATATTTATCCAAGGCTGGAGTTTGTTATGAGAAAGCTGAATGAGTAAGTGTATTTACAAGAAAATTATTTTAATGTTTGTGCAATACTTCAAGCTAAATTGATTAGAAGGAGTAGGAAGACCACTGGATTTAGGCAAGGTGAGACAATAAGTGGATTAAAGCTCTTTATTGGTTAAAGACTACTTACATGTCAGGCACTTTAAGTACAGTGAAGGATTTGTGTGGTTTTGAGGAGATTGCTGAACACTAAAATACCTGGTTTGGATAGTGATGCAGTCTTAATGATGAAAATATTACAAAGGTTAAAAAGGAATAGGTAGCTGAGGTACAAGTAGAAACAAAAACATTCAAAAACCGAGAATCAATGTGTAGGGGAGGATCATGCACTTATACGTAGAAGTCATCCGAAGGAGATGGCGGTCAATGATGTGATGACAAAGAACGTGAGCAGGGAGAGGAGGTATGGCTTTCAATGAATAATGTAAAGTTTAAGGAAGTCAGTGTATGATAACAAAAATACAGAAGAATTATATAGTAAGAATGTCAATACATTCCAAAAAACAGTTTTCTGACATTTACTTATTGTCCTACAAGTCAATTCAATTCTAAAACTAATTACCCAAAGTCAGATTTCACAGCCTCAGATTTCACAAGTTAAAGGCAAAGTCCTTAAATTATGACACTAACTGAACCGAGTTCATGTCAGAGCTCACAAGTTGGTGATCCTGCGTTCCCAGCAGCACTACCCTTACTCAGATACCAGCCACTAGTGGGGCCCTTAGGCTGTTCACACCTTTGCCTGACTAGGCTGCAAATTCAGGGGTTCCCATGACCCTCTTCAGGTTTGATATTCACAAGAATGATTCACAGAACTCACAGAAAGCACTGCACTTCCTGTTATAGTCTTATTAGGAAGGACACAGCTCACAACAGCCAAACGGAAGAGACAGATAGGTCAAGTTCTTGTGGATGAGGCACAGGACTTCCTGGCCCCCTGTGGTCAGGGAGAGCCTATGTTTCTAGGTGGAAGCCTGCTAAGCCACTTTGTTCAGAGTATGTACAAAGGTTTCTTACATAAGCACGACTGATTAAATCATTAGACATGGGCTGAACTCAATCTCGATCCCTTCTCCCCTTCCTAGAGGTCTGAGGGGGATTATGCTGAAAATTTCAATCGTTTAATCATGTGGTTGGTTTTCCGACAACCAGGCCCCATTCTGAAGGTATCTAGGGGTCCACCAGGAATCACTTCATTGGGATAACCAAGACAGTCCTGTCATTCAGGGAACTCAGGATTCTTGAAGCTCTGTGCCAGAAACCGTCAGAAAAGATTAAGCATCTATTTTATTAAAAGAAGCAAGATTGTTTGTTTATTTATTTTTCGTATGTTGATCATAAGAAAAAATTCTTTAGAGACAGATATACTTTGTTTAATATAATCCACAAGTATAATACTATTGCATTTACTCGGCACTCACGCTATTCTTTTGTGCAAATTATATGATATGAACTAAGTAACAACAATGATTAGATTTGTTCCTTCAAACGAGAAAGGAAACTGCATTTATTGAGCGGTAAGTGAAGCAATTTGTAGGTATCAAATCATATAATTCATAAAGCAAGCTTATATGGGTAAGAAATTTAGAATCAAAGATCCAAAATTAATATTTAGTAAGCATAATTTGGATTCACTTCTGACCCCAGAGTCCACATTATTCCCATTAGTTCAATAAAATAAAACACAGTTGAATCATTAATAATAA
>NW_012141635.1:1649663-1651457 GCF_000956105.1 Propithecus coquereli
CCTATTGTTACAACTCGTCACTACATTTTCCCCCATCTTTGTGCTAGTTTTGATGTATTTAAAATAGTTTTGTCTTTGGATCATTAAATTCAGGTTAATGGGAGTAAACAATAGATGTTTGACCTATAGAATTTGACTTTTAACATCCTCGTTCTTTCTATGTTCCTTATAATCATGAAAGGGATTCTAAAATATCCTCTGGTCACTGTTTGCTATGTTGTGTTATCAAGATCTAGTAACGTAAATTTCAGGGTCTCCTAGTAAGAGAAATTTCCTTCAGAATTTTACCCTAAAATTGCTTCCTGTGAGTTTTCCTGCAGTGACTGGTTCATGGGCCTTGCAAACAGTTAAATGTTAAGAAAATGAATAATGACTGATGGTGGCAAATTCTTGCAGAGTCAGTATTTGCAATCTTTCAGCTGTGCGCTATGCTGTAAGTCATATAATACATATAACAACCCACAGGAAGTTTCTGCAGTATGAAAATAAAATATAACTAGATTGTTTTTTCACAGAAGGGTTTCCCATTTAGACTTGACAACCACTCCAGGCCATGTAACTCCAGTGCTATGGGTTCTCTCTTCTCTTCTGAGATATTTCACATTCCTGTCTCACTTGCCCTTCCCCCTTTACTGTCAGCTTCATAACCCCGATGTAGACGTAAGTTCACAAAGAAATGGCAGAACTTGCACTTTTCTCAGGCTCTCGGGTTATCAGGTGATTCCTGATGAAAAGTTACACCAGTTGAAAGCTGGCTTTGAATGTTTTTCTATTTCTGTAACCTCCTGAGAGGTTTGCTGTCATATTTGTCCTGGGCCAGTAGACACCTTACTAGATCATGGTCGATTGTGAAATTATGAAAAAAGCACTGCCAAGCTGTGGCACTCTCCTTAATTTAGTTGATATTTCATTGCCAGATTTACTCCAACAACAATGTAACATTCTACAGTCTAGAATAGAATTGTTGATCATAATGAAGAAACAATGCTCCTAGGAGTATATGGCTATGATTGGAGTACAAAGTTTTAAAAAGCAGATGTGTATTTTTTTCTAGAACTGTTTGTTATTTATAAATTTTGTCTTTTACAATTCTCAAAAATAAATGAAATATCCACAAACACATCACTTGTAAGGCAAAATAATTTATATCCTAAATATTATTTAATCAAGCCATTGGAACCATTTCTCAGCAATGATTGACATGCAACAATGTATTTAATACTCTAAATATACAAAGTGAACAGTAATGTCAGATCTTCCTTTGTCCAACAACCACTTATTGTGAGGATCTATTTAACATCAAACATCTAGAATAGTTAACATTTATTATCATATTCAAAATTAGTATAATCATTATCACTGATAATTTTCAATCATTTATTGATCACATAATACATGTGTAATATCCAGAAAATTGATACAGATAATCTTTGTGAAGACATTATTATACAAGATGAGATGAAAAGAAAGTTGATAGCAATTAAGGCACCTATTTTGTCAGTATGAATCTAGCAGAATTGCCATAACTTTGATTCCCATATTGCAAGTAAGGAAGGTAGCATATTATGCTTTTCTGTTATGGCCATTATTTCATACTTTGAGTTAGTATCAAGTTTAACTCATGGCTACTGCATTATATATTGAATATATTAATGTACTAGTGGAGGCAAATATAAAATCAGGGCTTCTCATGTTAATATGAGATAATGGAGAACTAAGTGAAAAAATTATTAAATGGAGTAAATGTCATTGTATAATAATAAGTTAATGCAATCATTAATAAATATATAACCA
>NW_012141635.1:1656419-1657122 GCF_000956105.1 Propithecus coquereli
AATCAATGTTTATTGCTAGATTAATGTATGTAGCTTTTTTAAAACATGCTATATACATCTTTTTTTAATCAAACTTACGATTGCTTATAAAAATTATTTATGATCTTTGCTTTTTTGTGCTCTACTAGAGAATAATTTTTACTTGAATTATTAATTTTTTACAAATTTAGTAATTTTTCCTGTGTGAATGTTGGGAAGTAGTACATTGTTGGCTTGAGGAATGAGTAGGATATTTCTCGAACAAATTTAAGTATTTATGGTAATTCTTTCTATTTCTTGTGTTCATGTTTGAAATTTATATGTTCCTAATAATGAACTGTTTCTAACCACTATTTAAATTTATTTATATAAAATGTGGAAAGTAATCTCATGATTTCATTTAAATTCCCTCGTGGCTATGTAATATTGCTAATTCTATTTTGTATATGTTTCTCCTCACTTGGTCAAGGTTACCTTGATGAATTTTATGCTTTCTTTTCCCCCAAAGTAATAGTTGCTAGATTTCTTTATACATTCTGTCATATTCTACTTTATTTCATTAGTTGCTTTTTTCCCAATTAGGCCTATTTTCTACCTCAAATATTACTTTTTATGTTGGGTATTCATTATTATATTGTCTCTTTTACAGTATTACTGTAAGAATTTATATTTTACTTTGAGCTTTGTTTTAGCTGTACCCCACTGGTTCTATTATGTAGATTTT
>NW_012141635.1:1657777-1665930 GCF_000956105.1 Propithecus coquereli
AAAAAATTTGGGTGCATATACATCCATGAGACTATCACAAAAATAAAGGTAGAAAACCCTGAATAATAGAGATTTTGGTACCTAGAGCGGTTCTAGTGGAACAAAATGTTAAAGATGAGTTTTCTGAATTGGTCCTGGGGGTTCTGGAATTGACTATCTAATCTGATTAGAGTTAAAGATATTAATGACTCCATTTTCATTAGTAAAGAAAGTATTAATAGTTTATGGTGCAATATGGCAATAGAGATATGCAAAATATCTGCATTGGATACTCCTATTCAACCAGTTATAAGAAGCAAGGAGTTGGGTGACTCTGTATATGATACTTTCAAACCCTTTTGGAAAAATAATGAATATAATGACAGTGTCTGGTTGCTCCTAATAGTGAAAGAAAAGGATGAGCTCAGGAATTCCAATTCCCAACTTAAGTGCTGCATAAATAACAGATCCTTTTCTTCTATAGCTGCAGAGCTGAAATTTTTGAAAGTAAAACACAAGATTTTATTCTGGGACTGGCTAAATTGCAAGTTGACCTCCCAGCCTTGCAAGGGTGTCTACTGTTAAAGTGAGGACATTGGCTGAGGAAAAAAATAGGATCTTATAAGTTAAGATGCGGACATATGGAAAGCCCCTTGTTGAAGCTGAAGACATTTGAGCTCTAAATTTGATGAGCTTTCTTTGCCAGTAAAAAAGGTCTCCCCACTCCCAGTGGAAGTGGCCTCCCAACATCTAGTGGTAGCAATCTCCTCACGCCCTGTGGTACTGACCTCTCCACTCAAAGTGGTATTGGCCTTTCTGCCTCTTTTTGGGGAGATTAACTTTACGTTGCCTAAGAAAACTGTAATGGCCTCCCCTTGAGGCACTTACCATGCAAGACAATGTTGATTCTCCTCAGGACCTACTTCTACCACCCTCTTTACTTCCACACCTATAACTAGAGTCAAGTTCCAGCAGGCTCCTCAAAGTGAGATACCATGTGTGACCTATGAGAAAGCACGTTACACTTCAGAACTATGACTTTCCGAATTTATACAGAGAAGAATATGGAGGGAAAGGATACTAATGATGTGGAATACTGGTGGATGAAGCATAAAGTTGGATTAGCTCAAAAGAATTTGTTGATGTGAGCTCACTAAGCATAAATTCTGCATTTAATATTGCAACTGAGGGAGGTGGAAAGGGCTCGGTTTGTTTGGTTGTTTGGCTGAAATACTGACCAAAATGTGGTCCACTGTGAACAAATTGAAAATTCTAGACGTGAATTGGCTTAACGTAGGGGAAAGGATTCAAAGATTTAGGGAGATTTGAATGTTTGAGTGGATTTGCCATTTGAGACCTACTCATGTACCCTGGGAGGGTCCAGAAGACACACCTTTCACCAATACTGTGAGAAATTTGTAAGAGGAGTCTTAGCATCTGTGATCACTCTTCTCTGTAGCCAGAGCTCACAGCAGGAAATGCAGTCACTGAGTTGGAAAATCAAAATGATGTGATAGAGTAATTTTATCCTGGGGCAGCAAGGGCCAAGAAGGTGGCAGCATTCAATTGCCAAAGGCAAGGTGGGAGTAGTTACCTTAATGGACAACATTGTCAAAGCAAAAACCAAAGTAGTCTGACTCATGCAGACCCATAGCACTGGCTAATTGATCATGGTGTTGGTGTTCCTGTAAGTGAAATGAATAGGAAGGCTACTAAATTCTTACTTGATCTCTAAACAGAAAAGTTCTAGATTAAATGAACAAAAGTCTAACCTGAATCATAAAAACAGAGTCAGGGCCCCTCAATCACTTCCCAGACTTGAACCAGTTTACTGACCCAGAACTTTGAATAAAGTAGAGGCCAGTTCTGCTTGAAGAAAGACCTTGGTATACTACTGAAAATTTATACTGTTAATATTTTTCACAATTTTCCTCAAAGGGACCTATCTCATTTACCAGAATAACTATACATTGAGGTTAAGAATAAACTCAGACCTTTTTGGGATTATTGGACAAATACTTTGTGCTGACACCAAGGACACACAGGAGACACACAGGAGACTCAAAATGCCAGTGCAGGGCCTTATGTAAGTCAGGTGTTTTAGGTCAGGTCTGTCTCTCAATGGACCTAGTGGGTCCCCAAACCCATCCTGTGGTTGTTTTCCCAGTTCCAAAAGGTACAACTGGAATAAACATACTTAGAACCGAAAACAGCCCCCACGTTGGTTCACTGACCTGTGGAGTTAAGGCTTTTATGGTGTCACAGGCCAAGTGGAAGCCATTACAACTGTCTTCATCTACAAAAATAATAAGCCAGAAGCAATAATTTATTTTTGGAGTGATTGTAGAGAGTAATGCCATCATTAAGTACTTGAAAGATGTAAATATATCGATTCTCGGCACATCCCCATTGAACATCCCCATTTGGCCTGTGCAGAAGACAAATGGATCTTGGAGAATGGTAGGTGATTATTGTAAGACTAACCTGGTGGTGATTCCAATTGCACCTTGCTGTACTAGATGTACTTTCATTGCTTGAGTATATTAATACATCTTCTTGTACCTGGTATGCAGCTATTAATCTTGGGAACATACTTTTATTTATTCCTGCACATAGGCCTGTGAGAAGTAAGATAATTTTCAGCTGGAAATGCAGACAATACACCTTCACTCTTCTACCTCAGTGGTATATTAACTCTTCAGTCCTAAGTTATAATTTATTTCACAGGGATCTCGATTGCTACTATGGTCTGAATGTGCCCCTGAAAATTCATATGTTGAAAAGGAATCACTAACGTGATAATATGAAGATGTGGTGAGTCTTCTAGAAGGTGATTAAATCATGAAGGATGAGCCTTCATGGGCAAGATTAGGATCCTTATAGAATGACCTGAGGAAGTGGGCTCACTCTCTTCTATCCTTTCTGCCACGTGAGGACACAGAATTATTCCCCTTCGGAGAATACAGCAACAAAGTGCTCTTTTGGAAGCAGTGAGTGACCCTTACCAAACACTTTATCTTCCAGTGCCTTTATCTTGGATTTTCTAGGCTTAAAAGTGGTGAAATATAAATTTCTATTGTTTAAAATAACCTAGTATTTTGTTATAGCAGAGAAAACAGAATAAAACAATTGCTTTCTTCTATCACAAGCTATCACACTAGTCCATTATATTGATAATATTATGCTAATTTGGACCTAGTAAGCAAGAAGTAGCGGCTAATCTAGACTTATTGGTAAGACATTTGTGTACCAGAGGATGGGAAAGAAATCCAACTAAAATTCAGGGACCTTCTACCTCAGTGAAATTCTAGGGATGCAGTTGTGTGGGGCATGTTGTTGAGCTACTCCTTCTAAGGTGAAGAATAAGTTGTTGCATCTGGCTCATTCTACAATCAAAAAATAGGCACAATAGCTGGCGGCCCTCTTTGGATTTTGGAGGCCACACATTTTTCATCTGGATGTGTTATTCCGGCCCTTGTACTGAGTGACCTGAAGCCTGCTAGCTTTGAGTGGGTTATAGAATAAGAGAAGGCTTTGGGACAGGTACAGACTACTGTGCAAACTACTCTGCCACTTGGACCATATGATCCATCAAATCTAATGATGTGTAAAGTGTCAGTGGCAGACAGTGATGCTTTTTGGTGCCTTTCACAGGCCCCAGAGATGAATCACAGAACAGACCCTTATGATTTTGGAGCAAAGCTTTGCCATCCTTCATGAATAATGACTGCACTTTTGATAAAGAGCTCTTGGCTTGCCACTGAGCTTAAGGAGAGACTGACAGTTAACCATGGGCCAGCAATTTACTATGTGACCTGAACTGCCCATCATGAACTGGGTATTGTCCCACCTACCAAGCAATAAAGTTGGGTATGCGCAAGAATACTCTGTCATCAAATGGAGGTGGTACATACATGACTGGCCCTTGGCAGACCCTGAAGGTACAAGTAAGTTACATGAAAAAGTAGCCCAAATGCCCATGGTGCCCATTTCTGCTACTCTGCCTTCTCTCTTCCACACTACACCTGTAGCTTTATGGAACATTCACTATGATCATTTGGTAGAGGAAGAGAAGCTTCAGGCCTGGTTACCAATGATTCTGCACAAAACACAATTACCACCGGAGAGTAGACAGCTGTAGCACTACGGCTCCTTTCTGGGACATTCCTGAAGGACACGGGCAAAGGGAAATCCTCCCAGTGGGCAGCATTTTGAGACATGTTCCTGTTCACTTTGTCAGGACAGAGAAATGGCCAGGTGTATAATTACATATTGATTCATGAGCTGTGTCCAGTTGTTTCACTGAATTGTCAGGGCTCAGAAGGAACACAATTGGAGAATTGGTGACAAGGGAATTTGGGGAAGAGGAATGTGCATTGATCTATCTGAATGGGCAAAAACATGAAGATATTTGTTCCTCTTATGAATGCTTACCAAAAGGTGACCTTAGCACTGGAGGATTTTAATATTTTAATAATAAAGTGGATAGGATAATATATACTGTGGATACCAGTCAGCCTCTTTCTCCAGTCACCACTGTCATCATGCAACGGGCTCATGAACAAAATAGACGTCTTGGCAGGGACAGAGGCTGTGCATGGCTGAGCAACATAGATTTTTACTCACTAAGGCTGACCTCGCTGTAATCATTGATGACTGACCAATATGCCAGCAGCAGAGATCAACATCGAATCCCTGGTATTACACCATTCTCCAGGGTGATTAGCCTGGTAGCAGGCTGACTACACTGCTTCCACTATGGAAGGGCATATTTTTGTTTTTACTGGAATAGACACTACTTTGGATAGGGATTTCCCTTCCTTGCATACAGTATTTCTGCCAAAACTATCATCTGTGGATCTACAGAATGCCTTATCTACCACCAGGTTATTACACAAAGCATTGCTTCTAACAAAGAACTGTCTTCATACCAAAAGAATGTGCCAATGGGCCTATTTTCATGGAATTCACTGGTCTTACCATTTTCCCCAACATCCTGAATCAGATGGCTTGATAAAATGATAAAATGGCCTTTTAATGTCTCAGTTACAGTGCCAGCTAGGTTGCAATAGGCTAGGACAAGTTTCTCCAGAAACCTGCACATGCTCTGAATCAGTATTTAACATATGGCACTATTTCTCATATAGCCAGGATCTAGGGTTCCAGGAATGGCACTATTTACTATCAGTAATGCATTAGTAATTTTTTCTTCTTATTCCCATGACCTTATACTCTGTGACCCTAGAGGTATTAGTTTCAGAAAGAGGAATGTTTCCACAAACAGACATAACACTGATTCCTTTGAACTGGAAGTTAAGACTGCCACTGGCCACTTTGGGTTTTTTATGCCTTTTAATCAACCGGCAAAGACAGGAGATACTGTGCTGGCTGGGGTGATTGCTACTGACTACCAAGGGGAATTGGATTACTATTCCACAATGGAGGTAAGGAAGAGTATGTCTGGAATACAGGAAATCCCTTTCCTTAGAGTGTCCCTTTGTATTACCATACCCTATGATTAAGGTAAATGGAAAACTATAATAATTCAATGTTGGCAGGACTACTGATGGCCCACAATCTTTAGAAATGAATGTTTCAATCACTTCACCAAATACAGAATCTTCACTAAGTACAGAATCTAACCAGGTGAGGTGCTTGCTGAAGACAAAGGGAACACAGAATGTGTTGTTATAAAGACCAGCTATCTATCTATCTATCTATCTATCTAATCTTTGATCTTTATTTTTGCTCATGTTTTCTTATTATGTAACATAAGAAATATTGACTTTATATCATAATGTTTAAGTATTTCTAATTTTACATGTTAGTATTTATGTTATGGGAGATCAAGAAGAAGAGTTAAAATGACTCAAATATTTTACCTCCTTTTCTGAGGAAGGACTAGTACATTTTCAGTTATAGGCAGGATAGTTGTATCATGTTAAGCAGGACTATTGCTATTGTCTTTATTTGAAGATTAAGTGATGATTAAGGAGATGTGTAGCAGTGCCATGTTGACAGGGGGCAGAATTCTAATAGTTAAATTAATGTATAAACTTGACTGGATTAGAAGATGCCCAGATATCCGGTTAAACAGTATTGCTGGGTGTGTTTGTAAAGCTATTTCAAGAGGAGATTAGCATTTAAATGGGTGGACTTAGAGAAGCAGATTGACCTTCCCAGTTTGGGTGGGCTCCATCCAATCCATTAAGGGCCTAAACAGACTAAAAGGCAGAGGTAGAAAATTCTCCCCTTTTTTTTCCCCTGCCTCACTCTTGAACTGAGGCATCTTGTCTCATCTTCTACTGCCCTTGGACTTCAATTTACAACATTATTTTCCTTGGTTCCCATGCCTTCAGACTCGGACTAAAATATGCCACTGTCTTTTTTGCGTTTCCATCTTCTAGAAATCAGATCATGGGACCTCTCAGTCTCCATAATCACTTGAGCCAATTCTTCATAATAAACACATCTTAACTAAATACTGTTTTAGAAATTAGGAATACATGAAACCAAAAATACAACAAAAAAGAAAATACTCTTTTATGGACCTTATATTCTATTAAGATGAAAAGAGCAATAAAACATAAGCAATTGAATATAATACATGTGAGGTAGTGTTATTTCTCTAAAGGAAAATAAAGCACTATAAAGAACTAAAGAGTGAAAGGTCTTGATATTTTAAAAGAGATCTTTAGAGAAGAACTCTCTTGCAAGTTATTTGGAGAAATATCGATGGTATTTTCCTGAAGAATGTTAATACATCTTGTGTACAGTGTATCTGTGAGAAAAGTATTACAGGGAAAGAGAACAAGTGCATAAAAAGTGCTTAAATAGAACATACACGACAGCTTGAGAAGAGTGAAAAAAATCTTTAGATGGAGAAGTGTCAGCAATTGATAGTATAATTAGTTAACAGTGAGAAAGATTATGTTGGGATGTAAAGACAATGTAAGAATTTTAAATTTTATTATTAATTAGAAAGAAAGTCACTAAAGGGTTTTAAGAACAGGAGTGACATGATTTAACTTATTCAAAATATTTTCAGGATCAATTGTGGAAAATATTTTAAGAAGCAAGAATGGAAGTATGGGACACTAACATGGAGAAATTTCACAAGTGTGAAGGTGACCGGGGGTGATGTGAGTGATGGGATAGAATTGAATTCTGGACACTTTATTAAGGTGGAGCTTGCAGGTTTTATGATGAAATGAAGGTGAGGGAAAGAGAAATTGAAGGTCGTTCTAAGGTTTTTTGTTCTAAGTGGAAGAGGGGAGTTGCTATGTCCTGATATGGAAAAGGCTGGAGAGAACCCAGTTTTAGTGTGGGGAAATCAAGAGCTTGGTTTTAGACATGTTAAATGTAAAATGTCTTTTAGACCTCCAAGGGTGAACCAAATGATTGGATACAAAAATCTAGTTCCAACATATTGTTCGATAAATCCTTCTGTCAAAAGATGTAATCAAGCCCCTTCTCCTTTAGTGTGGAGTTGGACTTAGTGACTATCTTCCAAAAAATGGAATGTGGCAGAAGTGATGAGGTATAATTAAATATAGAAGACATTGTGCTTCCTCCTTGTGCTCTCTCTCTGGGATCACTTGCTCAGGAATAAACCAGCTATCATGCCATAAGAACACTCATGAGTCTATGAAGAGGCCCATGTGGCAAGGAATTGAAATCTCCTAAGAGCAATCAGAAAGAAATGAAGACATTCTTTCCACAACTATCTGAGTGAGATATCTTTGAAGGGGATCCTCCAGCCCTAATCAAACCAGCCAAGTTTAAAATGACTACACTCCAAGTTGAAGTCCTAACTGCAACCTCATGAGATGCCTAAGCCAGAACCACTCAGCTAAACCATTCTCAAATTTTTAAATGAGGGAAACTATGGGATAACAAGTATTGTTTTAAGCTGCGAAGAAAAAAAAAATCAAGTTCTAGAGACAGATAAGAGCAAGATACAAATAGAGAATCATCAGAATAGAAATCATTTTTAAAAACATACGATTGAATGAGATCATATAAGGTGGAAGTATAGATATAAAAGAATCATCTTAGACCAGTTATTTCCAAGAATGGTCACAGCAGTTTCTGGAGCCAAAAAGAATTTTTACTAATAGACTGTGTGTGTGTGTGTGTGTGTGTGTGTGTGTGTGTGTGTGTGTGTGTGTGTA
>NW_012141635.1:1666577-1668050 GCF_000956105.1 Propithecus coquereli
TATGATAAAAATATATATTTTTCTTTATCTTTTCTGGACATGTCTGCCCTTTCTTTCTATTACCACTCTAGGACTAAAAAATATTAACTTGAGTTGACCTTAACAACAACTTATAAAAGTGTACAGTTTACTTAAATTCTCTTTTATCTGACCTTTACTAGACTTGGTTAAGATGGATTATTCCGGTCCATATTGTAAAAATTTTTTTTTTCAGTCCTAGGATGGCCTTGTAATTCTCCATACAATTTCTCAAGAGTAACATTATTAATAGTCTGCTGAGAATATTTTTTTAAATGGATTTCTTCCCATCGACTAGTATATTTTCATTATAACTTAAAGAGACTTTAAAGTGAATGATTTAAGCTCCAAGATACAACAGATATTGCGTTTCTTGGCAATTACTTTATGCCTCAGGTTGTATGAGGCACAGAGCTAAAGATCAATTTTTCCCTACATGACAAGTGCCAGGTTTTATAAAACATCTCTGATTATAGAGTATCTTCCTTTTAATAAGTGTTAATAAAAACAGTAAAGACTTAAATGAGAGAGTCTTGCATTTTCTCCTAGGTGAAAAAGAATTATGACTACCTAACTGTCGAACAACACGACAATAAAGATTTGTACATTTTAGTGTAATAATCCATTGATTAAAATGTATTGATTTTGCTTTTTGCATTTTAGGTAAATAACCAAAATATATCCTCCTTTGCTGTGCTTACAAATGCTAGACACATTTTTTTGAGCTAGATTCTTAAATCTACTTATTTAATTCAAAGGAAAGCAAACAGCTTTCTTGAATCTATAATTTGAGTACTTTGCATCTAATTGGTTGCAATTGAATAAATATATATTTGTCCTTACAGTGTTAAACACATAAGCAGCAGTGTTTATGCTATTTAATTGTGATTAACCTGTGAAAAATTCATTGTGTCCTGAGATGTGCATAGCTTATTTAAAAATTATATATAAATATTTGAAGAATAAGAATGGCTTGACAAGTAGGCAGGCTCAAAGAAACTGACTCATAAAGGGAAGAGGATCAAACGGGAAGATAGCAGGCATATTCACACAGACGCCTGCAGTGTCTGGCTACACTCCAAGGGGGTTGAAAGAACAAGCAGACATGAAAGATAGAAAAAAAATAGAGACATGAATCTCAAGGTGGAGAAATGAAAGACCATTTGACATTCAAAAATGATTTTTTAATTTTACATTTTTGACACACAGTCAATAAACTTACCTCAGCTTAACTTAGTTAACAATGCATACAACTGTTTTCCTAAATCTGAGGAAAACAACAAGAAAGAATGCATTAAACAATGCTTCTGCTAGATAAAATGAATCTCTCGTTTTAGTTTTCATCAATTTCCCATAACATATAGGATACTGCTGGTAAATTATACATGAAAGGTTCTATTAAGAATGTCAGTTTACAAGTCATTAAATCCTTTGATAGTATTTAATATATTTTTA
>NW_012141635.1:1668795-1670324 GCF_000956105.1 Propithecus coquereli
TGAGTAAATATTTGTTACTCATACTTTCAATTAATTTGTTTGTTTCTTTCAAAATTAACATTAACTTTTTTGTTTTATATCTTTTGCATTTATTTTCTCCTAGCCAATCTTCCATTTTGTTCTGTCAGATCATCCCCATCACTAACATTACAAAACTATATGTTTTTTAATGTAAATGCTGTAGAGTTTATTCCGCCCATTAATGTACAACCAAATATAAGTAATCATCAATGGGCCCTGAAATCAATTTCCATTCCTACTTCCTTAAGAAACTGATAAATACTTAAATCTTGGTCTTCTCCGTGCATTTGGCTGAACCCATTTTTTACTTCACTGCTTCATTGATTTGACCAGGACATATTATAGTATGCATGATTTCTATTAGAACTATTTCTTTATCAAGTCCCATTGATATTATAATAGTGGGAGCTTTAACTTGAGAAAGTTATGTTTTTCCCTCATCTTCATTTTACTTACCAGGTATATAAATTCTTTTGCTCTGGGATTGTGATTTGGGGAAAATTTTATTGAAGCATATTTTGAAATTCTGTAAGAATGAACTTTAGGAGTTTTAATCTTCTTTATAGTTAGACCTGAACATGCATTCTTGAAGTGCAGAGGGAAATGTCAGTAGGAATATTGTTGTCCGTTAGGAAAAAAATGAAAAAAATTCTACTGGGATCTTTGCTTAGGACAAGTAAATAAAAACAGTATGGTTTTTAAGCGAAGTTGTGATTATTTAATTTTGTTCAGTGTTACCGTTCTCAGTTTTATTTTCATTCTGGCTCTTGGTTTATGTGTTTCAAATGGAATGATGTGCTCTATCTACAATATTAAATTGCGACTCAATACTGATGGAATTTCAGTGCAAAAAATGACTTATTCCATTCAATTGAATTCATATATTATCTTTATGTCTCTTATAAACTAGTGATTTTGAATTTAAATAAAATTAAAAGCATTTTCAGGCTAAACAGCTCATGTGATAGTTACACATTTTCAATCCATCGGAATTTTTGTATTAACTTTATCTATCCTGTACTTTCTGCTATCAACACTGTCCCCTTTAAGTATTTGCCTCCATAATGTTCTTTTCCAGGAGAGTAATAAAGTGGAAGGGCATAGAAATGTCTTCCAACATGGGAAGAAAAGGGCAATTTTCCTAAAGAGAAGAGAAAGTGGAAAATTATTTAAGTTAGATTGTCTTTTATACAATTAAATAGAGAGAGGAGACAGAAATAGAGTTCTTAGAAGCCAGAATATGCTAAAGATACAAGATATCATTATTCAACATTTTGAACATTTTACCATTTAAACATGTCAAAGGCTCAGCAATCTGTGAATATCTCTGAAGAAAGTTACAAAGATTTTCTAGATTTTGGAAAATAATGCCAAGCCATATAAAATATAATTTTTATTCCTGTTTTGCCCATCAGCAAGATTATCAAAAGAAGATTTGAGTTTCAGTAATGAATTGTGTTACTTTCCTTCCTCAGCTTGCAAGAGTATCTTAAACTGAGCATTAGATT
>NW_012141635.1:1671588-1685896 GCF_000956105.1 Propithecus coquereli
TCATTAAATTACCTTAGTTTATGCACATCTTACTTGTACATATTTTGGTTAAGAAATATTGGGAGAAGCATATCTTGCTTTTCATTAAAATTTGCTTCTGTCCTCCCCAAAGTTCAATCTCAAGTCAATTTTGAATGTGGGTCCCATTTTCTGAGGAGTCAATATTTACATGAGGGATTTATGCGGTTACTTAACATGAGAAATGATCCTTTGTGATTTTTGGGGGGAGGATGGTTTCTTTTTCTATGACAAGATGGGAGTATCAGGGTCTTCCACACTTTGGCTTCTTCTCTGGCTTTCTTCTTTCTATCACTTTTGAATATCTCTCTAATAATGGAGGATGGATTGCAAAAATATGAATTTTGTCAAATGTCCCATTTCTCATTGTTCCTATTATTTTCAAGTAGATGAACAGATTTTTAAATTTGTAACAGATTTATAATCTGATTTTTATGTTGGTTTGACTTCTGATATTTACTAACATTGTAACTTAGATATACTGAGAAAATATATATTTCTGTTGTTTTGTTTTAACCTCCAAGTCACTTCGGTCTTCTTCAGGAGCATGCACTCTTTTTTCATGAGTTTCAAGTGACATATTATCACCTGCCCCTCACAGTAGCCCATAGTAGGCTCATTTTGTTTTCCTTGAAAACTTTCTAAAAAAGTCACCTTGCTAGTCCACTAACATCTTCATGGCTTCTCTATCACCTCCCTGGTAAAGGATAAGCCACCATCTGCATTTCAAACTACCATGTTCATCAGAAAGCCAGACCTGCTTTCAAACTTCCAGGATTCCCTTCTGCATGAGTCCATCTTTCATTACAGAGCACACGCACTCACTTTCTCAGGTTCCTTTGCAGTGAGGGCTCAGGTGTGTCATCTTGACCCCTCCCACGAATTGCTCCACATCTGGACTGGAATTAAAAGGTAGGTAAAAGGATAACTGGTGATAGATTTGAGCAATCATTGCAGCAGCAGAGGTTGAAGTGCCCAGATTTCAGAGATTGCAATAGAGTTTTAAGTTGAATATTAATTATGTTAGTAACAAAAGCTACTATAGATCAGCAACAATGTCTTCATATAAACAGTTCTATCATGTAACTCTGGGTAATTTTTCATAGCTATGAAGCCTCCAATTCTGGTTCTTTAGCCCTCTTGGCAAGATTCTATGTGCTATCCTGCTTCTTTTTGTAAGGATGATTTCTGCTTAAATTAGCCAGAGATGATTTCTGTTACTTCAATTAAGTTCTCATTGGATAAAATATATAAGCTTGATTTTTAAAAAATCAAAAATAATTATTGTAGTATCACCTTTTATCTAAAGGGATAAGAATTCAAGACTTTTATTTTTAGTGTATATGTTTACAAATTTATAAAAACAAAAAAATTAATATAATGTGTGTCTGTATATATGCAAAGTTATTCCTTATACATGCTGACCAAAAAGTGATAAATATATCCCCATTAGAAAAAAATCTTCCAGAATTAGAAAGTTAGTGTTACCAGCAGGAAGAACCTAAGCCTTAATATTTGGAAAACAGGGATGAAAATGAAATGTATTTTACAACACAGAAGGAGAATAATAGACTTAGATTCTGGGCTTAATTCTATCACCACTAAGCTCTACACCCTTTTGCAAGCCATTTAATCATTTTTTGGTTCTATTTATTTCCCTGTTGAGTTAGATGAGGCCCTCATAATACTCCTTCCTCTAAATTTTAAGACTCTTTAATACATATTCCTAAAATAAATTAAGTAAATAGTAAAAGTTAAATGCATTCAGATTTTTTTTTATTATTAAAGTATTTATGTCAACTACATCTGAAATTATAGAATTAGCCATAGAGCAATTTGGACAGTGGCCATCAGATATGGAAGAAAAATACTTTATCTTAACAATGTAAGATCTGTGAGACTTTATTAAAACTTCCAAATTCAAAGCCAGTTGCTTTAAAAACTCCTTTCCCTGCATAATCATTGCTAAAAATCAGTTAATCCATCTTTAAAATTACAAAAAGAAAAAAAAAAAGGATGTAGTGTGTCTGAGTGTGTCTCCTGGCAACTGCTTTTGGCAATTTAGTGGGGTAGGTTGTCTCCTTACTCAATTTCACTTTTCCCATCTGCAACAGTTTCTCATGTGACAGTTTCTCTCCATGGGATTCTGGCAACTCAGCCAACATCAGTTCTTGTAAATATTGCCTTAAGAAAGAAATTTTTAAAAAGCTCATTTGCCTAATGCACAACAATTAAAATTTTCAAGTTTTAGTTAATATTTAATGACAAACTAAAACAACACTCTCTTTGACCAAATAATATGAAACTTTTTTTACTATCAAGGTTTTCCCTTTATCCCATCAATTAAATCTCAGCAGACTGAATATTCTGTTTTCTTTATATTGTCCTGAAGAGAATGTAAAGTTCCTACAATAGGCACAGAGAGTTATCTTCACCAAGGTTATCCTTGTTTTGCTCATTTTGGGTCAGAGACCAGTTAGACTCCTTCTTGGAGTCCTGACTTCTTTTTCAACAAATCCAACAAGGGTCATCATGTGCTCTACTTTCTTTATCACATTGGAAGTTTGATTTCTCCCAAATTCAGGTCTTTCCTTTGCCCCATTTTTGTTGTCTCAGAGCCTCATACATACAGTACTATAAAACTCAAGCATATTTCATAGACAAATGTGACTACCATAGCAAGTTACATCCTAAACCGGTAGTGCTCAACGATGGTGGGATTGCTAACTACAGGGTGCTTCGGACGTTTGCAGGGACATTCTTAGTTTCCACAATAACATGCCAATGCTGGAACAGACAATTACTGGGAAGGGGACAAGGATGTCAGATTTGCTGCCTATTGTTTACTGCCAGTTTACATCCGTTCTATTCCCACCCCACCACTCCCACTGCTCTCCCTCCCCCAGTCTATATTGGAGTTGGGAGAATTAATTCTACAGATTTCCTTGAAGATAGGTTCAGTTATTTTTATTTAGGTTACTCCAATGAAATACTCCTGCTATAGATTTGGAAGGTGGATGTAAGATGAATGCCATCTTCCCGTGACTGCTGCCATTTGCCACTTGGTTTAAGAACAGTTGTTTTTCTTCATGTGATTCCATTTTCTGTTAAAGAACTGTCTGTTTGCCAAAAAGTACACACAAACAAACAAAAAACTAAGGAAAGTAGCTCTGGATTGTTTACATGACTCACTGATGGCAGCTTTGGGTGACCACACTCCAGTCTTTGTTGACCGGAGACTGCTGCATCTGTTCTATCATTGCCAGACCTAGACCAGCATATCTAATACTAGAAATAGGAACTTCGTAGTAGGAAATTATAGATTTTGGGGGAAACTTTCCAAGATGAACCCCAATTCACTCATACTATGTTCTAGAATGTTCATGAGGAGTCACAGAATGAAGGATTCTTCTGTGTTCCATGAGCTTTTCGGATATCCTCCAATACCTTCATTTTATTTTTAAATGTATTTACATTTGATTTATATGAACTCTAGAAAATACAAATCTAATATACAGTGAGAGAAAACAAAGCAGTCATTGCCTGGGGCCCCAGGGTTGGGGCATAGTTGACAAGGAAAGGTCACAAGGAAATTCTTTGAGTGATAGAAGTGTGCTCTGTGTTGATTGTGGTGGTAGTAATGCAGGTGAGTATATTTATTAACTTTTAAGGAAATGGATACTTAGAAGCATATTATTCTATGTAAATTAGATCTCTGTAAAGTTGATTTTAAATTATTAACTTTTGCATATGGTACGCTATTTACTAAAACACTTCTTTATATATAAAATCTCTTTAAAATTATAAGCACATAGAGTTGACTCTTTTTAACATATATAAAAACAGACAATTTACAGTTTTAATATACTCAGAATTTTTCAGGAGTACTACTTCTTTATTTGAGAGAGCTTGCTTTGTTTCGAACTTTTCCAAAAGTATTTCACTCTTTCTAAATATTGTATCAACAGTGCAAACATATTTGTCCATACAACACACTAAACTAGTTTTCATTTGTGGCTTTTATGTTCATAGTGATTCTAAATATACATGTAAATGTCTGATTACTACACGGGCCTTCTAATGTAATTGTGCTTGTCTATTTACACTATTGAGTTATATAATATTGCATTATAAATTCCTTATTTTATTTCTTCTTTATTTGACAGTACATTTTTAAAACATGTTGTCATATTGTAGTAAGAGATAGAAAGCTTTGTTAGGCTGCTGATCAAACTGTTCATTCATTCTAAGAGTGTCCTACATGTGATAGATATGATTTGAAGCTCTCAGTATACTGCAGTAATAATGATTAGAAACGAAGAACAAGAATGAGTCCCTGCCTGTACAGATTTTACTTTCTACTGGAGTACATAGAGAGTAAAAACAAATAAAGTCTACTACCTAATAAAAAAAAATTAAAAAATAAAGTCTATTACCTAAACATTAACATACAAATTTGATGAATTTCCCTTAAGGTTAATTGTTATAGTATTTCTCACATTCTGGAGGTACAATGTTGAAAAAGAATCCAAAAAACAAAAATGGAATTTCACTTTGCATTCAAACAAACAAAATTTAAATAACAGCAAACCTTCTCTTAGTTCAATCTGCTATCTGTTGTGTTGTGCTGAGTTCTCTAGGAAGAAAACATTGAGATGAAGTCGAGAGTGCAAAAGGTTTATTAGGGAATGATGCTTGTGAAATCAAAAAGTAGAAAGCAAGTTTATCCATTAAGAGCCATCAGATCATGGTGTTGGAGCCCTGGAACAAATATTGTCTAATGGAAAAGTCCCAACTTGGGCAGAAGTGGTTAGGTCCTAGCATTACAATCTTGCTTAGTCTTCGGCTGGGTCTCACTCCCAGAAAAGCTCATCCTGAATTACCATAGCTTTGTTGTCAATGGCTAGGGCCACCCTGAGAAGACTGTGACCTTGGCTGAATGTGCAGGTGGATTTGAAAGGAGCTAACAGCTGGAGGCTGCCAGAAAACCATATTCCTCACAGCTGCACAGTAAATCATTCCTTGAAGAAGAATCTGAATTTCTGAGTCTTTCAATGTTGTCTCCTGAAAAATTCAAAAATTTGCAGTGGTGTAATTGGCAATCAAATTTTTTTTCATTTCCTCTGGGCTTTATGATGGTCTGGATGTCAATCATTTTTGCTTCCAAACCATCAATGCTTAATTGAATGGGTCTCTATCCCTGATTCTTTCATGAGTAGGTTAATCAATATATACCACGGATAATTCTCTAAGTAGGATTCGTGGCCTGTTTATTTTCCATATTCACAATCTCCTAGTTTTCTCTGTATTTCTCTGCCCCAAATATTCTGTCTGTTACTGCCTTTGTTCTGGAGTTGTTTAGGTTCCTGGCAAGAGAATTGTTCACACTTATCCGTAGTAGACAAACTCTCTTAATAGATTCCCAAAGCAAAAGTTCCTATTTTCCTACTTAACTAAGTCTGGGGGTCTGGGGGCTCATTGGGAATTATACAATATTCTTATATTGTTAAATAAGTATATAAATATGTCTCATGTTTTCCACCTTAAAAATTTGCCATTTATCTGATTTTTTTTTTTTTTTAATCTGGCATAGAATAAAATAACCTTTGGAACACCAATGACAGGAGTAACATTTCTTTCAAGCAACTTTTTCGCTGCTGTAGGTGGCCCTGACCTTATCTCTCTGACTGTTTTATTTTTATTCCTTTCTACTGTTCTTATTTTCATTCCAGCAGGTCAAGTTGAATTTTCAAAACTTTGATATATTTTTCTTCCTTGTCATGTATAGAATTTGCTCAGTCTGTAGCATCTTTTGACTGGAAGATCAAAATCTTGTCTTTAAGTAGATTCCATTGTTCACAAAATTTCTGAATTTATCTTTCCTAACTTCAAGTAATATTTTTTTTCCTGAACCTTAGTCTGAGGTCTGTCCCACTGACCATAATGTTCGCTTGGCCATTTAGAACTCTTAACTTTTTGAGTTAGAATATTTGAATTATTTTTAGTAGTGGGGTCTCTCTCTCTTCTCTCTTTTGCAATTGAATCTCCATAAAGTTTCATTCAGATGTTGCTCAATGTGCATCTAGATTTTATCATTTATTTTCTATGCAATACTCTCACCCTTTTTTTCTATTGGTTTGTTAATAAATTCTAACAACTTGCCAGAAAAAAAGAGAGAAGAGGCTGCATTTTAGGGGTTTTATTTTTTTCTTCATCATACTAATGAACTTATTCATCTAAGACAGTGAGTCTTCATTGGAGTTGCCTAGGTTGTTTTCTTAAAATGTGCATAACTTATCCTTTTGCCAGATATAATGAATTAGCATTTCCATAGACGGGGCTTGAAAAGGTGTATTTTTTTAAGGTATCCCAGGTGTTTTTTTTTTTTTTTTTTTCCGCTTAGTATCATCAACCTAAATAGGAGCTTGTAGCTTGTATTTGATTGTCCCCTGCATCTGTATTCCTGGTCCTTGTGCCTACAGATAGGATGAGGTTGGAAAGATGCCCGAGCTCCCCTTAGAGGCCAAAGACAATATTCAACTGTAGTGGCTGCTTTTCGCTCCTGAGCTTGGTAGCGAAGGAATGAATAACACTATGTGTTTCTAGAGAAGGGGAGAGGCCAAAGTCTGAAGGAGAAAATGGCCTCCTCAGCTAAGTTCCTCCCTGTATTTATTTCCAAGGACACATGAAAAAGCAGGGCCCTTTGCTAATTTCTTTAACAACTTCCATACAGGTCAGCTGTCTCCAGCTGACTTTTGCACACAGCAAACAAGCAGCTCCGGGCAGGTGTTTTCTCCTGTTCCCTTGACCCTTCATTCACCCTGTTCACATTCTTTCCATCCATCCATCCTTTCTTCTAGGCCCAGCCCCCACATTCAACCATACCTTCACAACTAGAATATACTCTGTTTGCTCACTTTTAATGTAATTCTTTATTCAGTATGTTATTATCTCATTTGTATTCCCTTAGCCCTTTATTCATAATGAGGTTAGACCAGATTTGTGGTAGACTACATTTGATAGGTTTGTGTTTTAGGGTAGTGATATTTTCACAAATCGTTTGGGATGTATCCTTTTTGGCTAAATTTTGAGAGAGTTTGTATAACCTGGACAGTATTTGATTCTTTAAATTTTGAAATAATCTCTAAATCTGAGCTTTTTAAAATAAGAATCAGAACTTTAAAAATATTGTGAGTTTCATTAATTGTATAGGAGCAATGCTTTCTATTGAGACTTTTCCCCAAAGATATTAATATTTTAGTAATATTCATTATTTAAGTTTTAAAAACCATACTACTTTTTGTGTTAGTCCATTGTGCATTGCCATAAAGGAATACCTGAGGCTGAGTAATTTACACAGAAAAGAGGTTTATTTGGCTTATGGTTCTGCAGGCTGTCCAAGAAGCATGACACTGGCATCCGCTGCTGATGACCAGCCTCGGGAAGCTTTCAATCATGGCGGAAGGCAAAGGGGGAGCAGGCGTCACATGGCAAGGGAGTGGGTAAGAGAGAGAGAAGGATGTGCAAAGCTCTTTTCAACAATCAGGTGTTGTGAGAACTAGTAGAACAATAACTCAACTATTACCACAGGGAGGGCACCACGCCATTTATGAGGGATCCACCTTCGTGACCCAAACACCTCTCACTAGGCCCCACCACTATTGGGGAAGAAATTTCAATATGAGATTTGGAGGGAACAAATATCCAAGCTGTATCACTCTTATTGATTATTTACCATTATGGATGCTTTTAGCACAAAATCACTTCTTAAATTAGCTTAAACAAGGAATCTTATACACTGGGAAGTTCAAAAGTATTTTAGACTATTTATAATAGCAGTTCAACGATATAAGCAAGTCAAGTGTTTATTTAATCTCTCTGCTGTGAATCCTCAATATTGGCAGCTGGAGGTAGTTAGCTGCTGGGTTTGGATGCTTTCTTATTCACCTCTAGAAAGATGGGAGAAATCACATCCCCAAATATGGAATGAAAAATGCTTCTTTTATCTCTGAGCCATATTATGTCACCTTCTTGTTCCTGATCTACAAACAACATATGAATTGATTAAACTAATCAAGGTCCTTCTTTAGATGTGGATACATGTACAAAGACATTTAAAAGGGCAAAAGGCAAATTGATTTTTTCTAAGAAACCAAATGATCTCTACAAAATTATTATTGAATATTTGAAACATCTTATCTTACAAGAACATATTCCACTTGATATACTATAACTATGTTTTCAATAGGTAAATAATTTATTTAACCAATATTTATTGAATGCCTAAAAATTGGTTTCAAGCAGTATTACTGGTGTTTTATAATGCAATTTCCTCATTCTTAAGATCTAACATTAATTAACTTCTCAATCTGCTAGACAATAGCTTCATTTTTTTTAAGGATAGTATATTTTTCTGATCATAGATACAGAAGAATGACTTTCTCTTGCTTTCAAAGAAAATAACAAATTTTAAAATTAAATTTCTACTGTGTAATAAGTACTGTACTAAAAACATTATCTTTATTTCCCTTATTTTGCAAGGTATTATTACAATTTCCACTTTCAGATAAGGAAACTGAGTGAAAAGAGGCTATGTAACATTGCCAAGGTTATATAGCCAATAAGCGATAGATCTGGAATTTGAGTCCAGGTCTAATCTGACTTAAAACTTATGTATAGGAGGAAATAATCCTTCCACTACCCTCTTATTTTCAGTGGCTGGGGCCCACAAAGCAAACTAATAATTGGACCATTAATAGGAGGAAAAAAGCACCCAGTTTATTTATGAATGGAATGTTTCTATAAGTGGGAGAATTCAGTAATGAGTTACTCAAAGGGGTGGTTAAAATTGGGGCATGTATACCATCTTAAGAGAGGGCAATAAATTTGTAGAGGTGTGTCAAGATCAAGGAGAAGGGGTTTAGGCTTCTAGGGACAGTTTATCTTGGGGAAGATAAACACTTGGGGGAAACTGATGGAAGATAAGGATTATTTATTTAGTAAGGTTTGTTGAAGACCCAGCTCAGTACCAATTGTCTGTCTCCAGTGATAATTGTTTTCCTTCTCCTGATGTGAAAAAGGGGAAAGAAAACGCCTTCACAAAGATGAATTTATACTCTGCCTTTGAGCAGAAAGGGGTACGATAGAGAGTTTTCATGTGTGTGTTATTTCTCAATCGCCTTCACCACAAAATAATTCTTATGCCAAAATGGCATATTTTGGGATGGCATATTAAGATTCTGTTTCCCACAAACTTAACTTGTAGGTAATACTGTCTATCATATACACAAAGAGTAACTTCAATAGGTTGAAATTTTATTGCTCTATATTTAATGGTGAAAGACTAGATGTTTTCTCCCTAAGATCAGGAGCAAAACGACAAGAATGCCTGCTTTTGCCACTTCTATTCAACATTGTATAGGGAATTCTAACTAGGGCAATTACACAAGAAAAAGAAATAGAAGGTATCCACATTGGAAAGAAAGAAATAAAGCTGTGTCTTTTCACAGAAGGCATAGTCTTGTATATAGAATCTACTAAAATAAATATTAGAACTAATAATTTAGTTCAGAAAGGCTATAGAGTACACAATTAATATGCACAGAATCCACTAAAAATATTAGCACTAATATTTGGAATCCACTAAAATATTAGAACTAATAAATTGTTCAGTAAGTTTACACAACCCAAGATTAATATTCATAAATCATTTGTATTTCTATATCCTTGCAAAGATAATCCAAAAATAAAATTAGGAAAATAGTTTGGTTCTTAATAACATTAAAATAATGAAGTACTTAGGAATAAATCTAACCACAGATGTGCAAAACATATGCTCTGAAAACTATGAGGATTGTTAAAAGAAAATTAGGAAGTATTACATAAATGGAAACACATCTTATGTCCTTGGATGGGAAGATCTAACATTGTTAAGAAGGTATTTTTGCCCAAATTAGTCTACACATTCAATGCCATCCCTTTCAAAAATTCCAATTATCTTTATAAAAATTGACAAGCAGATTCTAAAGTTCATATGGACTTGCAATGGATCCACAATAACCAAAGTAATCTTGAAAAAGAAACACAAAGTAGGAGGACTCAGACTTTCCAATTTCAAAACTTACTACAGAACAATAATAATAAAAACAGTGTAGCCCTGGGATGAGGACAGACATACAGGTCAGTAGAATGGAATGAATGTCCAGAAATAAACCAGTACATACATGGTTAACTAATTTTCAACAAGAGTGTCAAGACAATTCAATGGAAGAATAGTTTTTCAACAAATGGTTTGGGGACAAATGGCTAGTCACCTGCAAAATGAAGTCGTACCCTTAAGTCATTTCATATAAAAAAAAAAAAAAAAAACAAACTTCAAAATGAATCAACCTAAATGTAAAAACTAACTCTAAAACTCTTAGAATAAAACATGAAGTATCTTAAAGACCAAGGATTTGGCAAAGTATTCTTAGATACAACATCAAAAGCATGAGCTTCAGAAGCAAAAAAAAAATAGGATTTCATCAAAATAAAAAAAAAATGTGATTCAAAGGACATCATCAAGAGAGTGAAAAGCCAACCCACACAACGGGAAAATATATTTCCTAATCATATATCTGACAAGTAAATTATATCTAGAATATATGAATAACAGTATTCCATAATGAAAAGACAAATAGCCCCATTAAAAAATGGGCAATGGTTCTGAGAAGACATTTCTCCAAGGAAAATATGCAAATGGATAATAATCACATGAAAGATACTAATGTTATTATTTGTCAGGGAAACACGAATCAAAAACTGTAGAGGACATTTTGTCTGGGAATGGTTCCTTGTTGTTTTTCTCAGAACATGCCTGTGGCCTTGCACGCGAGCCAGGGCACCCTGATCTGCAAACAGGAGGGGCTAGAGAGTTCAGATGCAAACATCTGCTCTCCGGAGACGAAACAACAAGGAACAGGACGTGTTGAGTCGGGACAGTGTGGGAACAAAGAAATTGCGGTGGGACAGTTGCCAAACAGGCTGTGTTATAAATAAAAACGCTGCAGCAGGAAGACCCTGCAGTCTTGTACCGTCTTTGTGTGTCTGTGTCTCTTTGTCCCTGTGTTCATTCCTCGTCCCTAGAAATGGGCCACGACAAAAAACATGTGACACGACATACTAGAATGGCTGAAATAAAAAAAAGTCGGATAAAATATGTTCGTGTGGACATGGAAACATCCGAACTCTCACTTGCGGGTCGTAACATATAATGGTGCAGCCAATTTGAAAAATAGTCTGGCAACTCCTCAATGAGTAAACATAGAGTTACCCTATGACCCAGCAATTCCACTCCTAGGTAGATACCAATGAGAAATGAATACATATGTGCACACAAAAATTTGTACACAAACATTTATAGCAAAGATATATAAGAGACGAAATTTGGAAATAACCTAAATGTCCATCAGCAGAGAAATAAACAAAAATATGGTATATCTATACAATAGAATACTACTCAACCATGAAAAGAAATGAAGTGTTGGTACATGCTACATAGGTAAAACGTAAAAATATTACACTAACTGAAAGAAGCTAGTCACAAAAGATGGCATCCTGTTCATTAACATGGAAATTCAGACAAGGGAAATCTATAGAGACAGAAAGTAGCTTAGTGGTTGATTAGGTGTATTGAGGGTTTAGAGGGGTGATAAGTAAAGGGTAAAAGGCTTTTTGTGAGGTGATAAAAATGTTTTAAAATCGATTGTGGTAATGTTTGCACATGTTTGTGGACATACGAAAACCCATTGAATTATATACTTTAAAAAGGGGCATTACATAGTATGTGAATTATATCTCAATAAAGCTGTTTAAAAAATACTTCTTTGAATTCATAATATGTTCCCAATAAACGGGTAAGACTGAATGATAAGAATTCTTCATAGTTTGCTATGAAAATATTGTTTTTTTCCAAAGATGTCATTCATGATCCTAGGCTTCTGTTTGTTACAGAGTTATTACTTTAATTCTCATTCCCCAAATATATATTTATCAAAGAACTTTGACTTTATTTATGTACCTGGATGAAAACATTGATATTGATTAATTTCTTATGGTTAATTTATTCTGTGGTCACACATTAGTCATAGTGCAAAACAGGATACAAAATGAAATGAAATATACACGTCCAAAAATATAATATTTATTGTCTTAAAATATTTTAATATATTTAACAATAAACACAAACAAGGAACAAGTAAGCAATATGACCACGCATTCAGAAAATGAAAATAATAATAAAAAAATAAAGAAAATGAAAATAAGTACTTTCCCAATTTTTTGCTTACACTGAGAGACTTGATCTCAGCTTATTAATAAAATGTAAGTCATTCTCCCAATTCTTCAGTTTATGAATATTTTTAAACATCGATATGCCCAATGTTATAAAGCTAAATAAATTGGTTAATTACATTTTACATATTTATACAGATATCACATACAGCTTCAGCATAAAAAGCCACAGAACATTCGTAACTTATTTTCTTCCTCACTATAGTAAGTTAGGTAATCTGGGGTATCAAGCACTACCTCTGAGTGAAGAGGTTTCTTTGGTGACCTGACAATAATTCAATGCAGATTAATTTCAATAGTCTATATACTTGGTTTCCTCTCTTTTGGCAAAGTTTTGAAGTACAATGTATACACATGAGTAACAAATATTTATCTTCTCTATTTTCCAAGGTTACTTTTTCTTTTCTTTCTTTTTTTTTTTTTTTTAATTTCAGAGTATTATGGGGATACAAACACTTTGGTTACATAAATTGCCTTTGCACCACCTGACAAGCATGCCTATCCCCCAGACAGCACATACCTTATCTGTTAGGTGTGGATTTATCTTTTCTTTCTTTTTATTATCTAGGTTTTCAACATTATGTTTCTGGGCACCAAAAGAGTTAGACTTCCACTGGTATTATTGATATCATACTTAATGGTTTGGAACAGCAAATTTAATTAACCTCAAATATTAAAAACAACTCTTCAGCGATAAAAATAGAGCTTGCATAATTTTCTGATTTTAAGAGTTATGAAACTTAATATACCTCCTAAATATTGAAATTGTGCAAATTTCATCATCCATCGATTATTCATAAAGCAAGGAGAAAACTACAATTATATTATGCTTCCATTGTCTTCCTAATAATGGTCAATATTAGTTTTCCTATTTAGTACCAATGGTAAATGCAATCTTTTGACCTGCCAACAAATTTCCATTCTTTTTACATTGGAATAGTAAGGTCATTTCAACATACCAAATTAGCGTTTAAGTTCCACATATTAAAAGGAGACTTTAATTCTGTAATTCTTTGTTTCTTTCTTGATACTTTTTTTCCGAGAACTGAATTAATAGCTACAGATCTGTATTTTTAAGGTAAGAGTTTATTTTAGATTAACCAAAAATATAACTCTCCCTGACTTCATATTATAATACTCAGTTTTGCTAGCTTCTTGGAAGTTTTACATAAAAAGATGAATAAATAGAACAAAATTTAATAAGTTGTACTTTAACTGAATCCTGTTTTTTTGTGCTTCATGACCAAATTCTAATTTAGATTTTCAAAAAAAAAAGATGGACTATTTCACCTTAAGCAATAAAAACTTCAGCAAACTCATGTAATTTATTTGATTGTGTGGTGTACTATGGAACACATTTTATTCTTGTGTTGGTGCAAAAATAATTTGCTGTTCATTCTATATATTTCATTTCTCAAAGTAATTGCCTTTTATTCTAACTTTTTAACCATAATATTTGATATCTCAGTTTTATAATTAGAATTTTTAACTAAAGCATAACAAAATTTTCCTAAAGAGCATTAGTCTGGGAAATATCTTTTAATTCAATCTTTAAATGCACATTATGATTCTTTTTCTTTTTATGGTAAAATACCTTCAAAAATTATATATGAAATAAGTGTTAACAGTTGTCATTTTAGTATCAGAGGATATTAATATATGCTAAATAGCTTGCTGATTTATTTTAATAGGATAACACAAATCTTTTAAGATGTAGTATAATCTTACTCTGACTGACTGGATACAAAGCTTGGCTGTGTGTTCCTATGACTAGGTAGCCTGAATCAAATTAGTTAATCATTTGCTCAATTTCCACATCTTTAAAAGAAGAATAATAATAATCTCTAGGATTAATATGAAGATTAAATTAGAGTAATATATGTAAAGTGCTTAACAGAGTTCCTGGCATAAAATATAGTCCTAATAAATATCAACTATTATTATTAAGGCACTGAGACAT
>NW_012141635.1:1688776-1689301 GCF_000956105.1 Propithecus coquereli
ATCTATTAAAAAAACCTAATTTTCTTCAATTATAAAGTTACTAAATTATTTTCTCAACATTTCTATATGCATCTCATTTCCTCCTCCTGAGTTTACTAAACTTCTCTCGGCAGTATGTTCTAGAATAGTAATTACTTCCATTGGATTTCATGGGTGGTACATTTCAACAATTCTGTGAACATGTAAAAAATATTGCAGTTCCTGAGAATTATTATTGCTCTTTTTTTGAAATATATACATATATATTTTTATTATGGAACTCTTAAGACATACAGAATTATAAAGTTACTAAATTATTTTCTCAACATTTCTATATGCTTCTCATTTCCTCCTCCTGAGTTTACTAAACTTCTCTCGGCAGTATGTTCTAGAATAGTAATTACTTCCATTGGATTTCATGGATGGTACATTTCAACAATTCTGTGAACATGTAAAAAATATTGCAGTTCCTGAGAATTATTATTGCTCTTTTCTTGAAATATATACATATATATTTTTATTATGGAACTCTTAAGACATACAGAA
>NW_012141635.1:1689351-1690022 GCF_000956105.1 Propithecus coquereli
TATTTTTGATGACTCTAAAACCCCCTTGGGCATAACCGATTCCCTTTTCCATGAGGTCTCTATGGGATTGTCAGAAGGTATATAAAAGTATGCTACACTAGCTTATTTATTTCATGGCCCACATAGACAAGAAAGCAAATTAGACTAAAAATAATACAAGCTGTTCCGCATTCTCAGGACATTCATTTCAATGCATATGTCACATTCCTTTCTCTTGGTGACAAGCTAAATCTTTCCCAACCTCACTGTCAAAATTACCATGCCATGACATCCATAATATACACAAATATAGGTAATCTATATAAGATTCATCAACTGTATCATAATATATCAGTGAATAGTACACTAAAAGGAGCCCAGAATGTATAATAAAGCCACCAATAGTCAACATTATGCATAATTCAGGAATGTACCCCCTTCCTACAGACACCTCTTCTCTCAATTGAGCCCTGTGATTGACTCATGGGGTTCATTTTTGTTGTGGTTGTTTTAGATTCTATTTCAACTTTATAATGCTTTGGTATCACTTTTTGCTTTTTTATGTAGACTTTCTCAACTCACACAGATATGGTAAAATTTCCCATACTCAGTGTATATATTAATCTCATAAATCAACTCTCAAAATATATCCTATGCCATCATTGCACATGCAGTTCAAGATTTTGGTTCAA
>NW_012141635.1:1690072-1691366 GCF_000956105.1 Propithecus coquereli
TAACTCATTCATTTCATATTTCTAGGCTTTCGTATTTTTATTGTCATAGTACTTTATCTACAACAATAGAATAAAATAAAAATTCTAGGATAAATGTCATTTTCTATTTTTCCTTATATTTAGAAGGAATGGACTTCAGTATGTTTTACTTTGTGTTCTCAAAATCTTCTTATGTATGACGTGTAGTGGATATTCAGAAATATCTGATTAATTTCTTTAAAATGCAGGAACAATCTCAGTCAGTACTCTGAGTACTAGATAGTTATCTAGTACTTATCTAGTACTAGTAACTAAGTAACTAGATAACTATTATTACTACAAAATATAATTATATGATAAGTAAGGTTGGAACTATGGTAAAATGACAAAATTGAGGACATTTTGTGGGCCCTCATGCCTGGGAACAGAGTTTTCACCATGTCTAGGAGGACAGCTAAAGCCCCAGGTTAGGTAGGCATTATCTTTCTTTGAACTGTTTCTCTCTGACTGTCATCTTGTCTCACAAGGCTGAAGACTGGTAGAGTAGGAGAAGCCAGGATGAAAAATTCATATTACTGGTGGGCTATTTAAACTAAACTCCAGGGTTTAGGAAATAAATTCTGGCTTGTTCTTTTTATGTATATGCTGGGGAAAGGAGAAGCTGCTTTTCAGTTCGCACATAGAAAAATCCTTTATGTAATGCAGCCTAGCTCACCAAGGCTTAGCTTTTATAACAACAGTCTTAAAATAGTAAGAAAATCAATAATAATAGCGTACATTTGCAGAGACTTTTCTTCTATTTTTTTAGGGACTAGGAGGGTAGCTTACGGGCTGTGGTTAATATAGGTGCCTGCTTAAGGCTGAGGCCCAGCCATATCCACATTCTTTCCGTCATCCTCTGAGCTATGGCTTGTCTTCTAAGAAAGGGGGAAGTAGAAAAACGTAACACTGCAGAGTTTGGCTTAGGATTCCAAGTACTTGAGACAGAGGTATAGGACCTAGGAACAATGAAAAATTCTACTTCTTTACTGTTCCATGAACTAGCTTCATCAGGAAATATAATTAGCATGGAAATAGGAAAAGAAAACTGATCTTTTGATAATCAGGGGTCGAATTTTAGCCAGTGATAAACTTAATTCTAATTATTTCACAAAGTTATAGAGAACTATTGAAAGTCTCTCATAAGCTGGATAAACATGCATTCTACTGCTACACAGACTATAATCTCATAGATGCCTCATTTTGTGTTTTATAGTACAGCAGTATGGATTTGATTCTCTGTAGTAAAACAGTTTGTTATCCACAATGTCTTAGA
>NW_012141635.1:1691416-1693080 GCF_000956105.1 Propithecus coquereli
GGAAATGCAAATCAAAACCACAATGAGATACCACTTAACTCCAGTGAGAACGGCTTTTATCAAAAGCCCCCAAACAACAAATTCTGGTAAGAATTAGAGAGATAGAAATAGTCATACATTGCTGGTGGGACTCCAAGCTAGTACAACCTCTATGGAAAGTAGTATGGAGATACCTCTAAGAACTAAAAGTAGAACTACCATTTGATTCAGCAATCCCACTACTGGGTATTTACTCAAAGGAAAAAAAGACATTTTATAAAAAAGACATCTGCACTCGAATGTTTATAGCAGCAAAATTCACAATGGCGAAGATGTGGTAACAACCCAAGTGCCCATCAATACATGAGTGGATTAATAAAACCTGGTATACGTATATCATGGAGTACTACTTAGGCATAAAAAGCAGTGGTGAACTAATGCCTCTTGTACTACCCTGGATGGAGCTGGAGCCATTCTTCTAGGTGAAATATCACAAGAACAGGAAAACAAACGCCACATATACTCACCATTAAATTTGTACTAATTGACCAACATTTTTGTGCACATACAAAAGTAACACTCATAGGGTGTCGGCAGGTGGGAGGGGTGAGGAGAGGATGGGTAAATTCTCACGTAATGGGTGTGGTGCACACTGTCCCGGGAAAAGGCAGGCTTGTAGCTCTGACTCAGGCGTTGCATACCCCCGTAATATTCTGAAATTTAAAAAAATAGTGTCGATGAAAAACAAAGTTTTTTTTCAACTTGACAAACAACTGTTTTCATGTTATAACATTATTGCAGAACCTCCTTTCTCAAGCAGGGCATAAGAGGGAGTCAGGATGTACTTTAAAATAAACAGTGCCTATGTGATTTTGATAAAATTATGGGGCTTACTGGGTTTATTGGCATTTTGTATATTTTGGGTGATGATAAGAAATGAGAGAGATGAAATAGAAATAGAAGGAGGGAATAAGAGAGAGAATAGGGATATGGAAAATTTGAAAAGTAATACATACTTCAAAATGTTCTATTTGGATTAAATAAAATGACCTTCAAAGGGACTCAGTTACTTTCAGTTCAAGATGGCAAATTAAGCAAACAAGATGGCCCCTTCTTCCTAAGCAAACTGGATAGAATTGCATTCTTAGTCAACAAAAAACTGTAAATAAAAAACAATGCAGATAGACTCTGACTGAAGATTACTATCTCTCAAAACATATAATATTATACAGAATAAATTAACATTTTTATGTTCATTGCCCAAGATTGGCAGGTACTATAAGTTGTTCTTGTATGTCTTTCTTGTACCATTGTTTTCGAATTATTTGTGAAGTTTCCTTTCAAGCATGTATGCTGTAAATAAACTCTTTTTAATTAGTGACTCTGCATTTAATTGGCAAATTCATCTTGTTCATTGCAATTTGTGAAATGTTTATATTCATTTCTGATTACTTTTTTATCTTTTCATATCATGATTTAAAATTTTACATTCTTTCTTTTTGTGTTTCATCTCGATCAATTCAGTTAATCTTTTTTTCTGTTATTCTATGTATTTCTATTCTATTTGATGTTTTCTTCTATTTGATGAACACTTCATGTGAAAGTTGTGCATTAGACTTCTATTTGTTTCTTTGATCATTACATTCCTGTTTTAATTCATTATTTCTCTAACCCTAATTTTCACT
>NW_012141635.1:1707340-1710562 GCF_000956105.1 Propithecus coquereli
GGAATCTTGATCTCAGACTTCTTGATCCACCTGTGAGAAAATAAATTTCTGTTGCTTAAGCCAGCTAGCCTGTGGTATTTTCTTAAGGCAGGTTGAGTAGACTAACACAAAAGGCCTCTCAGAAATAATAAACATTCAAATTATTAAATAAAAATATTCGACAGAAAAAATAAACCCAAGAAATAGAAAACAAATACCCAATAAAATTGATTTACCACAAAAAAAGCAGAATGTGTATATGAATGTGTGTGCGTGTGTGTGTGTATGTGCAGTAAAAGAGCCAGTTGAGACCAACGAAGAGACAGGAGCAACATGGGGTAAAATAGTGCATTCGGAAGAGAACTAGGAAAATGTGATATCATAGGAAAAAAAAGATGAGTGTGAGAGAGAAGTAATCAACTATATCAAATGTTATAGAGAGTTTGAATAAAATCAAAGCATCAGAGTTAGACAATGAATTTGCAGCATAAAAGTTGATTAGCTCTTGGCAAAACTATTTTAAATAAAGTGAAAAACATCAAAGCCAAATTGGAGGAGCATGAGGAATATATGGAACATGTGGAAGTAGAACAACAAAGTCTAAAAATCTCTCTCAAAGCCCTTTTCCGCAAAATACAAAAGAACAATGAGATTATAATAGCAGGAAGACATGTTGTCATAGAATCGTTACTATGATTTTAGAAGGAGATAGAGAAACATTTATATTGAAGAAAATGTTCCAGAAGTAGGCAAATGTGAGCCTGGCCATCAGTGTGAATTTCTATTATAGTTTATGTTTCTGTATCATGGAGATCAGAAAGCTTAAAACATTTCCAAGCCCGCCCTTGCAGACTGTTCTGCGTTGAAGTTGGGTTCTGGCAGTAAGATGCGTTATTTGGAACGTAGAGTTAAGGTAGAGGTCATCCTCGTGCTGTTTCAGCTATTTTTTACTGTCCAGCCAGATAGTGGAGACATCGGTTTTTCGGCAGTAGAGTTCCAGCACCAGGGCATGAGCATCATGGGTCTGGAGGGGAAGTTTCAGGGATAGGAGCAGAAGCTTTTTGATTCCTAGATTGCAGCAAAGGTGGTGTGCTCTTGAAGGTGACAGTTGCAACAGAAATTTCCTGATTATCTACATACACAATTGTAGCACATTTAGTGACTATCATTCATTTTGGTTATTCTAGAGTCTTTTTTGGAGTCCTTTTAAAAAATTTTTCTTTTTAAGTTATTATGGATATGTAATAGCTGTACATATTTAAAAGTACATGTGATGTTTTGATAGATGCATACAATGCGAATTAATGAAATCAGGGTGAGTGGGGTATCTATCACCTCAGGCATTTGTTTCTTTGTGTCAGGAAGGTTCCAAATATACGTTTTTAGCTATTTTAAAGTATATCCTAATTTATTGCTAATTATAGTCACTTTGTTGTGCTATCAAATATTGTTTATTCTATATAATGATCTAACTATATTTTTGCATCCATTAGCCAGCCCAACTTTATTCCCCTTTCCTGCTATGCTTCCCAGCTTATGGTAAACATTATCCTACTCTCTGTCTCCATAAGATCAATTGTCTATAGTATTTAGCTCCCACATATAAGTGAGAACATGTGAGATTTTTATTTCTGTGCTTGGCTTATCTCACTTAACATAATGTTCTCCAGTGCCATCCATGTTGTTGTGAATGGCAAGATTTCATTCTTTTTGTGGCTATATATTATTCAATTGTGTAAATGTACCACATTTTCTTTATCCATTCATCCATTAATAAACACTAGGTTGATCCCAAATCTTGGCAGTTGTGAAGAGAATTGAAATAAACATGGGAGCATAGATATCTTTTTGTTATGCAAAATTACCCTCCTTTGGATATACACCTAGCAGTGGGATTACTGAATCATACGGTAGTTCTATTTTTAGTTTTATGAGGAATCTCCATACTGTTTTCCATAGCAGTTGTACTAATTTACATTCCGATCAACAGTATACGAGGATTCCCCTTTCTCCACATCCTCTTCAGCATTCCTTATTGTCTTTTTGATAAAAGCCATTTTATCTGGGGTGAGATGATATCTCATTGTAGTTTTCATTTGCATTTCTCTGATGACTAATTATGTTGAGCATTTTTCATATGCCCATTAGCCATTTTTATGTCTTCTTTTGAGAAATGTCTATTCAGATCCTATGCCCATTTTTAATAGGATTATTTGATCTTTTCCTTTTGAATTGGTGGAGGTCCTTACATATTCTATTTATTAATCCTTCATCAGATGGGTAGTTTATTAATAAAAATATTTTCTCCCATTCTGTGAGTTGTCTCTTCACTTTGTTGATTATTTCCTTTGCTGTGAAGGAGCTTTTTAGCTTTATGTGATCCCTTTCGTCCAATTTTACTTTGGTTGTCTATGTTTTGGTGACATTAATCAAGAAGTCCTTGCCTATATCAATGACTTGAAGCATTTCCTCAATGTTTTCTTTTAGTGGTTTCATAGAATCAGGTCTTAAATTTAAATCTTTAATCCATTTTGATTGATTCATAGTTGGCAAGAGACAAGGGTCTAGTTTCCTTACACTACATATCAATAACCAATTTTCCCAGCACCATTTATTGAAGACACTGTCCTCTACCCACCGTATGTTCTTGGCAACTTAGTCAAAGATAAGTTCACTATACATGTGTGGATTTATTTTTAGGTTTTTTATTCTGTTCTATGGGTCTATGCATCTGTTTTTATACCAGTACCATGCTTTTTTTAGTTACTAGAGTTCTGTAGTATAACTTGAACTCAGATAATGGGATTCATCCAGTTTTGTTCTTTTTATTCAGGATGGCTTTGGCTATTCTGGTTCTTTTGTGGTTCTATATAAATTTTAGAATTATTTTTTCTATTTCTGTGAAGAACATCATTAGTATTTTGTGAGGATTGCATTGAATCTGTAGATTGCTTTGAATGGTATGGACATTTTAACAATATTCATTCCTCTAATCCATGAGCATGGAATATCTTTCCATTTTTCATGTCCTCTTCAATTTCTTTCATGAATGTTTTATAGTTTTTATTATAGATATCTGTCACTTCTTTGGTTAAGTTTATTCCTAGGTAATTTATTTTATTTGTAGCTATTGTAAATAGTATCATTAATAATTTCTTGGATTATTTTTTAGATTGTTTACTGTTGGCATGTAGAATTGCTACTGATTTTTGTATGTTGATTTTGTGTTGTGCAACTTTACAG
>NW_012141635.1:1711475-1711861 GCF_000956105.1 Propithecus coquereli
TATACAAAGTATTATTTATATGATATTAAACATGATGCAGAGAAATGTGCGGAAACTAAAGTAGTGGCATGTGCATGACTTTGGGATTCCTATTTCAACATTCAAAAAGTTAACATCCTGAGTTGCAAAATTATCTGGAAATATATTCTCCTAATATCTTACATGCATTCCGTTTGGTTCAAGATAATTTTTCTGTTTGTTCAAAAATGTTATGTGTCATAAAAATGACAAAATAAAAATATAATAGAGCATATAATTTTGAAATTATCAAAGTTTAAAAATATTCAATATAACCACAATGAGATATCACCTATCTCCAGTGAGACTGGCCTTTATCAAAAAGACCCAAAACAATAAATGCTGGCGTGGATGCGGAGAGGTAGGAA
>NW_012141635.1:1711911-1714165 GCF_000956105.1 Propithecus coquereli
TAATTATTTTTGATAGGTTTGTCTTTTAGTCTTCCTACTCAAGATATGAATGGTTTAGACACTACAATTACAGCCATAGAGTATTCTGTATTTGTGTACTCACTCTTACCAGTGAGTTGTATACCTTCAGATGATTTCTTATCATTCATTAATGTCCCTTTTCTCAGATTGCAAAATTCTATATAGCATTTTTTGTAGGACAGGTCCAGTGTTGGTGAAATTCCTCAGCTTTTGTTTGTCTAGGAAAATCTTTATTTCTCCTTTGTGTTTGAAGAATATTTTTTGCAGGATATAATATTCTAGGGTTAAGATTCTTTTTTCTTTCAGTATTTTGAATATGTCATTCCACTTTCTTCTGGCCCAAAAGGGATATTTTGTAGGTAGGATCATTCTTTTTATTCTTCCTTTTTGTTTTTTTCTCTTCTGATTGTGTTTTTCAAATAGCTCATATTCAAGCTAATTCTGTCTTCTACTTGGTCAATTCTGCTATTGATAGAGTCTAAATCATTTCTGTTTGTCAATTGAATTCTTTAGATTTTGAATTTTGGTTTCACTTTTTAAAATTATTTCAATCTCTTTGTTAAATTTCTATGATAGGCTTCTGAATTTTTCTGTGTTGTTTGAAGTTCATTGAATTCTCCAGGCAGGACAGTTATTTTGAATTCTTTTTCTGAAAGGTCACATATATCCATTATTCCAGGATTGGTCACTAGTACCTTATTTAGTTCATTTTGTGAGGTCATGTTTTCTGGGATGTTTTTCATGCTTGCGGATGTTCATCAATGTCTAGGCATTGAGGAGTTAGGTATTTATTTTAATCCTGACAATCTGGGCTTGTTTGAACCCATCCTTTTTGATAGGGCTTCCCAGATATTCAAAGAAAATTCAGTGTTGTGATCTAAGTCTTTGGTCACTGCAGCTATATCGCCACTGAGGGTGCCCCAAGTCCAGTAATGCTGTGACTCTTGCAGACTCCTGGTGGTCCAACGTTGGTGGCTATGGGTAAGATATGAGAAAATTCCCTGGATTACCAGGAAAAGTCTCATACTCTCTTCCCTCACTCTCTGTGTTGGGCTGCTGGAGGCGAGGGAAGAGTGATGTGAACACTCCTTTGTGGCCATCACTGCTAGGACTGTACCAGGCCACACCTATGGCGAGACAGTCTCTCCCAAAGCTTGTGGCTGCTGTTGTCTGGCTACCTCTGATGTTTATTCAAAGCCTAAGAGCTCTTTAGTGAATCCTAGTGAATCCTGCCAGGCCTGGATCCCTCTTTTCAGAGCAGCATTTTTCCTTCTGGCCCAGAGTGGGTCTAGAAACGCCTTCTAGGAATTAAGTCCTGAAATTATGGGCTTCAGGAGTCTGTTTGGCATTTTATTTTACTGCGGTTGACCTGATACCCAAGTTGCAAAAGAAATTCCTCTGAATTCTTGCCTTCCTTTCCCCAAGTAGAAGAAGACTCTCCTGAGTCGCACTGCCAGGAGTTGGGGAAGGGCTTACACAGGTACTGGATTGGCCACCCCAACTCCTGTCTCACTGGGTCATGTGCACTGCAAGTCCACTGGCCCTGAGGCAGTATAGCCACAGAAAGTTCCCAAGGAATGTAGGCTTTGTGGCTCGATTGCCTTATGAATTTAGTCTAGGCACCAGGCTGCTTTTTGTCAGCCAGTGGTGGAGCTAGCCAGAACTCAGGTTGCGGGTTAGAGGATTTCCCCTGGCCAGGATGGTCTAAATTCTCCGTCCATGGGCATTGGCAGAATTCTGCTGCCATGTTCCCCTGTGCCAGGCCAGCCCTGAGTTTCAATGCAAAGTCCCACGATCACTTCACTTTCCCCTACCTAGTCATACGGATTATCTCTCCACCGGGCTTGCTGGTGCAGCTCTGCTAGGGAATAGGAAAGGGGTGGCATACGCAATGCAAAATTATCTTTTCTGCCCTCTTC
Organism: Propithecus coquereli; assembly: GCF_000956105.1. Classification (NCBI taxonomy): domain Eukaryota; kingdom Metazoa; phylum Chordata; class Mammalia; order Primates; family Indriidae; genus Propithecus; species Propithecus coquereli. The sequence goes on from NW_012141635.1 coordinate 1,713,852, forward strand.
TGTGGCTCTTTTCGTGACATCATGTTAAAATTAGGTAGTATGATCACTCACCTGATTTTTACTTCTTCTGAAGATGCTTGCTTGCATGGTTACTTCTTGAATTTTGTGTTCATGCAGAGGGACAATTGCTGGAGGTTTCTATTCAGCCATCTTGCTCGACTCCTGCTCCTGAGAGTCTTTCCTTGAAGCCAAGACAATATAAACCATTCTTTCAGTCCATAATATATTAAAATAACTAATTATTTTTATTCATGGGTTCATAGAAGTTTCAGGGGAACCAAAGTATATACAATTTGGGAGATTATTATTAAGGA
>NW_012141635.1:1725990-1727265 GCF_000956105.1 Propithecus coquereli
TCTCAAGAATGTAAAAACAAGCACCACATGTACTCACCATCAAATTGGTTTTAACTGATCAACATTTAAGTGCACATATAGTAATAACTTTAATCTGGTGTTGGGCAGATGGGAGGGGGCAGGAGGGGATGGGTATATACACACATAATGACTGCGGTGCACACTCCCTGGGGGACGGGCACACTTGAAGCTCTGACTTGGGTGGGGCAAGGGCAATATATGTAACCTAAACATTTGTATGGCGGTAATATGCTGACAGAGAAAAGAAAAAGAAAAAAAGAAATTGAATTATGACCAACTGGGTTTTCTCAGAGAAATTAATTATGTATTTAACATTCAAAAATTAATCAGTGCAATTGACCATGTGAAAACATTTAACAAATAATATGATAATCTCTAAGTATGAAGAAAAAGTATTTCACAAAATCCAACATGCATTCATGATGAAAGATCTCAGCACACTAGAATGTGAAGGTAACTTCTTATAAAATCTTATCTTAATCTTCATTCTTTATCTCCCAGATGATAAAAGGCATCTATGAGATAGCATCATACAAAATGGTGAAAGACCGAATGATTTTTCTCCTAAGATCACAATATGAAAAGATGCCTGCTCTCACTACTTCTCTTCTTCATTGTACTGGGGATTCTGGCCAGCATAATAAGGCAAACAAAAGAGAACAACATGGATAAAATTTGAACAAAAGAAGGTAAATTGTATTTATGTACAGATGGGATTGTCTATGTAGAGAATCCAGTGGAATATACACAAAAGCTGCTAGAACTAATATTTGTACTTAGCAGTATTGTAGGATACAAGATTGATCTATAAAAATCATTTGTATTTTTCTGTGCTTGGCTTATTTCAGTTAACATAAGTGTTCTTCAGTTCTATCAATGTTGTTCTAAGTACTAGAAACAAACATTTGGAAAATGTAATTTAAGAAAAACATTATTATCTAAATAGCTTCAAAATGTAAAATAACTATCCTCAAAATTATTTAAGGATAAACCCGGTATATAATCTAAATAGACTTGAAAAAATCACTTGACAAAAATCCAGCATCCACACCTGCTCAAAACTGTCTCCAAAGTAGGAGTAGAAGGGATTACCCTAAACAAGATAAACACCATCTATGACAAATCTACAGCAAATATAACAATTAATGGTGAAAACAGAATGCTATTATTATGAGAGCAAACAAGAATATCTGCTCTCATCACTTCTAGTCATATATTCATAGGAGTGTATAAATTATGTAATATATATTATAT
>NW_012141635.1:1738945-1741384 GCF_000956105.1 Propithecus coquereli
GAGAAATAAACTCCAAGGGGACTTCTCAAATTTACAAAAAGTCATAAAAGTTAAACACCTGCTGCTGAAGGATCCTTGTGTCAATGACAAAATCAAGAGAGAAATGAAAATATTTTTTGAACTTAGACAATCATAACATAAACATTGAAAATCTATCAGATACAGAAAAAGCAGTGTTAAGAGGGAAGTTATTAGCTTTAAATGCTTATATCAAAAAGAAAGAAAGATCACAATTTAACAGTCTATTATCAAATCTCAAGGAAATAGAAAAAGAACAAGCCAATCCCAAAGTTGGCACAAGAAAAGAAATAACAAAGCTTAGAACAGAATTAAATGAAATAGAAATCAAAAAAAAAAGTATCAGTGAAATAAAAAAGTTGTTTCTTTGAAAAGAAACTGAGAAATTTGATGGACCTTTAGCTAGATTAATTGAAAATAGAAGAGAAAGGACTCAAATAAGCTCAATCAGAAATAACAAAGTGGACAATACAACTGATACCAGAGAAATACAAAATATCATCCCTGAATACTATAAAAACCTCTATGCACGCAAACCAGAAAATCTAGAGGAAATGGATAAACTGCTAGAAATACAATACCTCCCAAACTTAAATCAGAAAGAAATAGAAATTCTGAACAGATCAATAATGAGCCATGAGATTGAAACAATAATAAAACTCTCCCAAGAAAAACTCCATGAACCAGGTAGATTCACAGCTGAATTATACCAGACCTACAAAGAATAGGCACCCATTCTACTGAAACTATTCCATGACATCGAGAAACAGGGAATGCATCTTAACTCATTCTGTGAAGCCAGTATTCCCCTGATACCAAAGCCAGGAAAGGACACAACAAAAAAAGAAAACTATAGACCAATATCCCTTATGAACATAGATGTAAAAATCCTCAACAAAATACTAGCAAACTAAATTCAATAGCACATCAAAAAAGTAATCCACCATGACCAAGTGGTATTCATCCCAGGGATGCAAGGATAGTTTAATATATACAAATCAATAAAGGTATTTCACTACAAAAAAAGAATTAAAAATAGAGATCATATGATCATACAATAGACTCAGAAAAAGCATTATATAAAAATCAGCACCCTTTCATGATAAAAACCTTCAACATACTAAGTATAGAAGAAACATGTCTCAAAATATTAATAATAAAATAGCCCTATATGACAAACTCACGGTCAACATCATACCAAATGGGGAAAAGCTGACTGCGTTCCCCCTAAGAACCAAAAAAAGACAAAAAAGCCCACCACTTCTATTCTATTCAATATAGTTATGGAAGTCCTAGCCAGAGAAATCAGGTAAGAGAAAGAAATATATGGCATCCAAATAGGGAAAGAGGGGGTCAACTATCCCTATTTGTTGATGATGTGATCTTATACCTAGAAAACCCTAAAAACTTCACCAAAAGACTAATGGAATTGATAAATAAATTTAACAAAGTTTCAGTTTACAAAATTAACGTACACAAATCAATAACATTTCTATATACTAATAACAGTCAAACTGAGAGTCAAATTAAGAACTCAATACCATTTCCAGTACCTACAAAGAAAATAAATACCTAGGAATATACTTAATTCAGGAGGTGAAAATCTCTACCAGGAGAACTACAAAACACTGACGAAAGAAAGCGTAGATGACACAAACACAGAAAAACATCACATGCTCATGGATTAGAAGAATCAACATTGTTAAAATGTCCATACTGCCCAAAGTGATTTACAGATTCAATGCCATTCTCATTAAAATTTCAACGTCATTATTATAGATCTAGAAAAAATAATTCTAAACTTCATAAGGAACCCAAAAAGACTCTGAATAGACAGTTAAATCTTAAGCAAAAAGAACAAATCTGGAGGTACCACATTACCTGACTTCAAATTTCACTACAAGTCTATAGTGACCAAAACAGCATGGGACTGGTATAAAGGTAGATACATAGACCAAGGGAACAGAATAGAGAATTCAGAAATAAAACAATATAGCTATGAATGATTGATCTTTGGCAAAGCAGACAAAAATATACACTGGGGAAATGATGCCCTATGCAATAAATAGTGCTGAGAAAACTGGATATCCACATGCAGAAGAATGAAACTGGATCCTTATTTCTCACTATAAACAAATATTAAATCAAGATGGATTAAACACTTAAATGTAAGACCTGAACCCATAAAAATTCTAGAAGCAATGTGGGAAAAACTTCCAGCCATTGGCCTGGGCAAAGAATTTATGACTAAGACCCCAAAAGCAAATGCAGTAACAACAAAAATAAATAAATAGAACTTAATTAAACTAAAAAGTTTCTGTGCAAAAAAGGAAATAATCAACAGAGTAAATAGACAACCTGTGGAAGGGATGAAAATATTTGCAAACTATATATGGGACAAAGGGCTAATTAATATCCTGA
>NW_012141635.1:1741434-1743142 GCF_000956105.1 Propithecus coquereli
TTTCAGTTGTGCAGCAACCATACCATTCCTTAAGGGTTTAGAATGATGACTTGCTGTCTCTCACAATCCTATGGATTTACTGAACTATTCTGTCCCACATGGCCTTAGCTGGGACTCTAGGGCAATTGCAGTCAACCATAGGCTTGACTTGGGGTTCAGCTACTGCTCTTGGTCAAAGGCTTGATTCCCTTCGGGTGACCTTTTCATTTGGTTGCTTGGGAGCCCTCAGAGCAAAACAGCTTGGTTCCAAAAGAAACCTTAATGGAGGGAGCATTCCAAAAGGAAGAAAGTGAAAACTCCCAGGGCAAGTAAGAGTTAGATCTGGAATCCATGTGTTGCTCCAGGGAGAAGGGATGGTTGGTTTGCAAACCCTGAATGTCGCAGCTAGCACAGTTTTAACATATCAACCCTGGAATGTTACTTTGGCCTAGGGTTCCAGGGGTTGGACCTGTCACCACTGCCTCCCCTTTACATCTATCCGGCAGAGAGGGAGTGGGGAATCCCAGCACTCCCATACACTCATGGGCAGGTGACATTCATCCCTGCCGCAGCCACTGGGGGTTGCTGCGGAACCCCCAGTGGCTGAATAGAATAGAAGAACATGGAGCTGGCGCCCACTGCTGTGGCCTGGGTGATCCTGCTCAGCTGTGCTTACCATGGACCCAGGCAGAGCATGCATCTGTAGCTCTTGACACCTACTACACACCATCCCACTGTCAAGGCAGCTAGACCACCACTGCCACTGCTACCTGAGAGGCCCTAAGTGGGACAAAGGCCCTCGTAGCCTCTGTCTTTGCATCTGGGCAGACTATACACGATCACACCACAGACCTGTGCAGTTCCATGCAGGTGGCCTGGGTGCCACACCCTGCATGTGTCCTGTCCCATCTGCATGCTCTGTTTCACAGCCATCCTGGCCTTTGTGCATTAGTGTTGTGCTCCATGGTCCTGCTCCATCTCACATGGGCGCCCATCCTGTGAGTCTACTCTGTCCTGGGGTCCTGCTCCATAGTGCATATGAGCTGTAGCCCACTTGCTCACTCAGCACCAGGGACTGGCTCCACCCTGCACCCCATGGGCCTGCTCCATCATGAAGGCCCACTACACTTTGTGCACCTGCTAAATGCTACATGTGCACTGAGCCCTGTGTGCACCTCATCCCAGCTATGCTCCTCGCACCTCAGTCACCCAGGCCTGCATGTGTGTGTGCCATGCCCAGCAGACTTCCTCTATCACATGCACATGCCTCATCCTGTGGACCAGCCCTAGCTCTCATGCACACCTGCCACTAGGGGCTGGCCCTGTCACAGCAGCCCAGTGACAACCACAGGGGAACAGAGGAGACACAGCAGTGATAAAGGCTCAGAGTGCAACCACCCCACTCCTGCCTGGCAAGTTCTGAAGTAGGACCCATGTATGCCATCCAGGGACCCATTCCTATCTTCATTGACCAACACAGTTCCCAGCAGAAGAAAATAAGTATACTGCATCTGTTATCTGTTTTGAGCTGAGAGAAGGGGCCCCAGATGAGAAGGAATCAGTATAAAAACCCTTGCAACACAAGGAAGAAAACAAAGCAACTAGGTATCACTTAACATGGTAAACAGAACAATAATCTCGACATCAAAACTAACATTGAATGTAAATAGTCTTGATCAGCCACTTAAAAGATTTACACTGGCTGAATGGATGAAAAAACATACCCCAA
>NW_012141635.1:1743192-1744301 GCF_000956105.1 Propithecus coquereli
TAAATTATAAATATTTGAAAAGTTATAACATGCTTCTATATAATCCATGTCAAATAAGAAATCAAAGGAGAAATTATAAATTATTTAGACTGAATGAAAATAAGACACATTTCAAATTTTGAGAATTGTGACAAAAAACACACATAAAGGAAAATTCATGACGTTAAATGTGAATATTAGCAAAGAAGAAAGGACTCAAGATCAACAGCCTCATTTTCTATTTTAAGATGAAATTTAATTTCAACCAGTAAAGGTGAGTGTATTAAATACAAAACAAGTAGAAGAAAGAAAGAGAAATCAGTAAAATATGCATAAAAATAAACAATAGAGAAATTAATAAGAGCAAAAAACTGTCTTTTTTTTGGTTTACAAGATCAATAAAATTTGATAAACGTCTAGGCATGAGGACTGGGAAAATAAAAAACACAAATTACCCACATAAAAATAATAAACAGTACAGATTTTGCATACATTAAAAGGATAATAAGAAAATGTTATGGAAACTTTAAGCCAATTTATTCTACAACTTAGATGAAATGGAAAAATTCTTTAAAGGACCCAAACTACCCAAACTTACTTTAAGAAATGCATAACCAGCCGGGCACCTGTAATCCCAGCACTCTGGGAGGCCGAGGCGGGCGGATCGTTTGAGCTCAGGAGTTCAAGACCAGCCTGAGCAAGAGCGAGGCCCCATCTCTACTAAAAATAGAAAGAAATTTGCTGGACAACTAAAAATATACAGAAAAAAGTAGCGGGGCATGGTGACACCTGCCTGTAGTCTCAGCTAGTGAGGAGGCTGAGGCAGAAGGATCGCTCGAGCCCAGGAGTTTGAGGTTGCTGTAAGCTAGGTTGATACCATAGCACTCTAGCCCGGGCAACAGAGTGAGACTCTGTCTCAAAGAAAAAAAAAAAAAGAAAGGCATAACCTAGATCACGTATATCTACTTAAGATGTTGTAATGTTAGTTACATCCTTGACACACACACACACAAAGAGAGAGAAAGTAAATAAATAAATAAATAAAAACTTGAGGCTCAGATGTTTTCACTAGTTAATGCTGTATCTCATTTAAGGAATAAATAGTACCAAAGTCATTAAAAAAAAAAAAA
>NW_012141635.1:1750489-1751557 GCF_000956105.1 Propithecus coquereli
AAGATTAAAGATGTATTATTTATATATAACAGTCACAGACTCTTTTCTTAAAGAAAACAAAATAGAAAACTTTAGTTAGCAAATACCTTTACATTGCTTAATGAACTTCTCTCAGAAACTTTAATAGCCCACAAGTTAATTTGCTGGAATATTTGACTGAATAGGTAATAGTAAATGTGTGTAACAGCATTATTTAAATCTGAGAATAGGCTATTTTTGGTATTGAAATACATAGAAAATATTTATTGTTTTGTTTTGATAACTTTGGTACTCATGTTTTAATACTTGTAAAGTATACAAGAAATGTGCTAGGAAGGATGATTTGGTGAAAACAGGAGGCAATCTAAAGAACTAATGGAATGTTATTGGGGAAATGGCAGCTAAGCAGACAAATTGGAGCTGTCATCATGGTGGCGATAATGGAACTGCGAACTAAAATATACATGGTCAGGTAAGAATAACAAATAAGGGCAGAGAATAAGTCTTATTCACGTTTAGATACAATAAAGCGTCACTTAGCAGAGTTGAAAACATGCTTTCATGTAAGATTACACAAAATATGGGAAGAACAAGTAATAAAAATTTACCTGGTCATTGGTGGAAAAAATAAGAGGCAGTTTTTTTTTCCACTAAAACTTGGCTCTGGGTTGTCTCCACATCTGATCTTCACAGTGAAAATAAAATAAGATATAGCTTTAAATAATCAAGGAGTTTCACAGAATGAGCATTATAATAGATTTTAGAGCCATGTATACAATTACTTAGATATGCCAAAATGACAGATGTTGATACTTGTGCTGGAGGTAGAACCTGATTTATTTAGTTTTTGTCTTATTTTTTTTTTTATTTTGGTCCTATTAAGCCTAAAAGGTCAACATTAGGGATAAAGTGAAAAGCCAGAAAGAATCAATATTCACATTAGTAAAGCTAATATTTAAAACTTTACCATACGTTTCAATAGATTGTGTCATTTCCTTTTGTCAGAGTGATAACCTCTTATATAAATTAATATTCTCCTTTACATTAAATACTAAATTGATATTTAGTTGTCTTTGTGATTAGATAAGA
>NW_012141635.1:1751607-1754527 GCF_000956105.1 Propithecus coquereli
AATTCAGTACTTATGTTGAATCGTGTGCTTGTTTTCAGCATAATTATTAAATATGATTTTAATTTTTTGATTTTTCCAAATGCTATTTTCATGTATTTTATTTTCACAGAGATACTCATCCCCACTCCATACTTTGTAAACCAAAAAGCCTATTAAATTCTTTGTATGTTTGTTATCTTCTTCTCCATTTAATTCCAATTTATATTTCCTTTTGCCTCTTGGAGTAGTTTAGTTTTCATCTTCATGGGACTCTCTCTCAGCTTCTGACACTCTCATTCCCAAACGTGACAGAACTTTAACATGAATAGATGTCATTTGTTAAATAAGAAATCAAGATAGAAACCCAATGTTATTAATTAATTTTATCTAGAAACACATTTTGTAAGAAATTTTCTCATAAAAATAATACCAGCTGATATTCTTAGATATTATATTCATCTTTTACTAAATATAAATGCAGAGAATTCCACTTCTGGACAAAATAGAATAATAAGGATCAGATTTATCTTATCATGTGAAACAACTGAAAATGTACTAAATGTATACAAAATGAATTATAAGTTATTATTGTACATAAGGCAACAAAGAGTAGTGTTTACTGGTAGAGAGAGTTGCTTGAGTTGGCTACAGGGGAGAGAACCAAGATTGAACCTGGCTGACTTTCTGAATTGAAGAGATGGAACAGAAGGACTAGCAAAACCTAGAGGAAAAGGTTCTTATAGGAGAATATGGCAGAGAAGAGAAGCAGACAGATATACTTCTGGAGATCAGCAGAAGATCTCCGTCAAGTACTCAACTGATTATTGATCAGTGGATAAATGTGCATAGACTATCTTACATGGTAGAAAGAAACACTCAAAAGGACTAGATCTAATGCTGTTCAGTGTTCACATGAGGTCAGCATAGTACATGTTCCTGCCAGCTGTACTAGAAAACCTCAAAACTCATGGGGCATAGGATGAAGTACACAAAAAGTCTTGCTTCAGTAGTGGGGAATAATTAGAACTAGTCTAAGCTCTGTTGTGGATCTACAGGGAAAAAAAAAAATTCTTTAAAACAATACACACAGGATCAAACTATTTCCATGTTACTTAGCTGCATTCCTGAACAAAATTCAAGAAAATGTAAGGTTTATAAAATTATCTAGCATCAAAGTAAAACCAATAGTGACTAGTATTCAATCAAAATTTATTAGGCACACAAAAGTTGGAAAACACCAAGCCATCATGAAGAGAGAAATCAATCAAGCCAGAACTATAGTAGGTATAAAAAATGTCAAATAAGGAAATCAAAACAATTATAAAAGTATTCCGTAAGTTCAAAACCTACATAGAGACATGGGGTATAGACAGATATCCAAATTAATCTTGTAGAAATGAAAATTTCAATATGTGATGAAAATAACATACTGTATAGGATAAACAACTGATTAAATATTGAGGAAGAAACAATTTGTCAATTTTAAGATGTATCAATAAGAACTATGGGCAATGAAACATGAAGAGAAAAGAGAACAAAATAAATTGAACAGAGCATCAATAATCCATCGGACTATGTTATTCAGTCTACTAAAAGTATAATTGGAGTCCTTTAAGAAGAGATGTAGTGGAGGGGAATAAAATATTTAAAAATTAATAGCCAGTTGTAAATTGTGCTGCTATTAACATTCGAGGGCAAGAACGGGTGTGGTGGGTAAACCCACAGCTAATGGAGACGGGGCACACTGCATGGACACACTTGTGGCCCTGGCTTGAGAGAGGCAAATGCATTTCGTGTAACTGAAATGTTTGCACCCCCATATCCTGAATTCGAAAAGAATTAATAGCCAAAAGTGTTACAAATTTGAAAACTATAAAACTTAAAACCTAATAAAGTTAACAAATCCAAGCACAAAAAATAAAGGAAACTAAGCCAGGGCTCATCATAATGACACTGTTCCACACCACTGATTAAAATAAGAAAATATTCAACGTATTCAAAGAGACATAAAATGTTAGAGAGAAAGAAACAAGGATGAAGATGACAGCAGATTTCTCACGGGAATCGATGCAAACATGAAGACTGTGAAGCAAAATTAAGTTCTAAAAGAAAAATCCATCTACCTATAATCCTATCATAAGAGGAAATGTATTGCAAAATGAATGCTAAATAAAGACTTTTCCAGACATATTACAGCTGAAAGAATTCATACCAGCAGATTTGCAGAACAGCAGTGTTAGAGAAATCTCTTCAGAGAAAAGGGATATGATATCAATTTCTTATTATTTAAATAACTGAGAAAATTTTTTAACAAAAATGATAAATGTAGTGTGGGGTTTATACCATTTGTAAAAGAAAAATGTTGTATGACAATAGCAGAGAGATTGTGTGTGGGGGGAATGCAAGTATATTATGGTAATATTCTTAGACTAGATTGAGGAGCTATAATATATCACCTGAAGGAAGTTAAAGATACAGGTCACCAACAATACAGTAATCACTGAAGTCACAATCAAAGAATGATAGCTAATAAATTTCCAAAGGAGATAAATGTAATTGTGAAAATATACAATTAATTAAAAAGAAGGCTTTAAAAAAGATAAAATAAGAACACAGAATAAATAGGACAAATACAAATAACAACATGATAGATTTGCAATCAATCATATTAAATACAAATAGTTTAAATTTAAGAGCAGATTGTGTAAGATTGAATAAAAAAGCAAGATACAACTACATGCAACCTACAATAAACAGATTTTAAATGTGAAGACATATGTTTGAAATAAAGGTTTGGAAAAAAATTCTTGCTAACTATAATCAAAATAAATCTCACATAGCCATATTAATATCAAAAAAGGAGATTTCATAGCAAAGGACATTATCAGAGATGTATTATTTCCTAATAATAGAGTCAATTCATCAAAAGACAGTAATATGA
>NW_012141635.1:1754577-1754959 GCF_000956105.1 Propithecus coquereli
TTCATTATATTTTTATAGGTGTTGGGTTACTTTTGCATTAATATTCATATGCAAGACTGACCTGTAATTCCTTTCTTATATTTCCCTTCCTGGTTTTGACAGAATGTTGTCCTAGCCTTACAAAATTAGTTTTCAATTGTTTCTTTTTATTCTCTGGAAAAGTTTGTGTAAGTGTGGATTGGAAAAACTCACCATTAAGAGTAAACACACATGGTTTATTCTTTATGGAAAGATTTAAAATCACTAATTCAGAACTATTTAAGCTTTCTATTACTTTTTGAATCATTTCGTTATTTTTCTAATACGTATCTTCATTGTTGCATTTTCACCAATTATATTGACAACATATTAATAGTTCAATTAAAATATTATCACGATGTTT
>NW_012141635.1:1755009-1757437 GCF_000956105.1 Propithecus coquereli
ATTTTCTCTCATTCTGTAGGTTGTCTGTTTGCTCTTGTGACAGTTTCTTTGGCTGTGCAGAAGCTTTTTAATTTGATCTTTTTAAAAGAAGGCAAAACAAAACACAACTATTTGATTTACATCTCAATTATTACCCATAAGATAAATTGCAAACCCTGTGTGAACAATAGGTTGGAGAGAACTGACATTAAAGGACACAAACCTGTGGCCTGCTAGGAGGGTTTAGCAGGTCTGAACTAAAGCTACTGCTCTTGAGGATACCATAACTGCCAAAAAAGGGGGACGTTTAACATGTAAAATTTCTGGATGCCATGTTTTCCCTAGAATGGAAGAAAAAAATAGTTTATTCTCCACACCCCAAACTATTTGGGGCAACTTGTTTTGTCTCGTTAATGATATTTTCAGTCAAATTCTGTGACGTTTTTCTATTTTCCTTTTTGTTTATTAAAAGTCTCAGTATGTTAAAAATCGACATTCAGTTCACAACCTAGATCGTTTGGATTTCATCTTCACACAAGAATTGTCTTTTCTCTTGAAGGTTCATCTCTCTCCCTCCTTTACCTTGGATTGACACCCAAGTCTAAGGGGAACTTTTGGCAACATGATATAAGGAAAGCGTCAGTGAGCATTTGTTCCCTATTTCTTCTCTGCTGAGTGTCATCACTGATATCTTATTGCCTTCTGTTTTGCGGAGGACTTCCAATGATTTGCTTAAAAAAAAAATAAAACTATAGATAGTCTGGTATGGATCATGTTTGGCAGGAATCCCTCTGTGTTGTTGATACTCATGGGAAAGTCAGCTGCATTTCTGAGACCGTCAGACAGGATCATGCTGCCATTTGTTTGATGGCTCCATTTCTTTGTTCCATATTGAGATAATCTCCAGCAAGAGGAAGGATCTACTTTCATGTAACTTCGGTGCCTTCTTTGTCCAGAAGAACTGGTGCTATCTCATATCACATTATTTGAGGACATAGAGTTTGGGGACAAGCAGAGACTGCTACCTGTCCTCTTTCACATATCCACATCCTCTACCATCTCTCTCCTGCTATTTTGTTCCTCTTCCCTTTCATCTATGGAGGAGTGCCACTTAATGCATAGAGACTTCCTCTCACTTAATTTTGCTTAGGAAAGGAAAACTAGCTGATCCTCCCTGTGCCTTAGATATAAAATCATTTAGTGGGAAAATCCTCTCATTCACCATACAGCTCTCTATCTTGGCTAAAGAAAGAATTTTATTTTATGTGCATTGAATTCCTGCTGTGCAGGAATTTTATTCTCATGTGTACAAAAAATAAGTATAATGAAGGGGCATGGTTCAATTAATATTTAGTGAAAGTAATTTATCACTTTGAATACTATCCTAGTAGTGAGGTTAAAAATCCAGCATGAATTCCCCTAAGTATTTTTTGAGAGTTGTAGATTTATCAGAATATGATTTCCTCTTCACACAATTTCCCATCATTCCCTCCATTGGTATTCTGACTGGATTCCCTCATGCTCTCTTCTCACATAATAACATGAAATGATCAAATATATCCTTTTCTTTCAGATGGAGTATCCCATTGCAGTTTGCTACAGTTGAAATTTAAATGCAATAATCTGGAAATATCATGGAGATAGGGCAGGATTGCTAAGGGTTAACCACCATTAGTAGGTTTATCTGGCAGGTGTTTGTTTTTGCAGAAGCTGAATTTTATTTAGTCTTGACTCATTGAGCCTGAAATGCTTAGAGACCCTTCAGGGAACTTAGCTCTCTGCTGTTCAAATGGCAGGGCTCTGTAAATGAGTTCCTTAGGTAGATGCCAGCACATGCTGCTTTAGATTGCATGATTACATTTAAAAATCTTACTTCAAGAAAAAAAAAATTACAGGACTAGGCTTTAAAATGAAAATGAGTATTAGTAGCTGCCCTGAGGATCTAATAATGTGTGAAGCTTTATCATAAAGACATTTAGAATTCTTAACCCTTCCGAGTTCTAACACTTAATGTCTTAACTTTTCTAAGACTTATTGCCTTAACTTTTCACCACATTTGTGTACATTAGGACACACCAATTTATTCAGAATAAAGACAATTAGATATTATGAAATAATATCTAACATATGATGGTAATAAACCTGACCTTGAGAATATCTGATTCAATATGCATGTTTTAGCATTGCTCAAATTAAAAAAGAAAAATGTTAGATATATAATTACCATTACCAGTAAATATAAATGTTTATGAAATTTTATGCCAAAGAACATTTAAAAAATCCAATTACAAAAATTTCCTAGATAAAAATCAGAAAAATTCTCTCAGTTTATTTTCTAATATGCGTTATTTTACTTCATTGAGAAAGGAGGTAGAATAATGCCTTAACTTAGAAAAACAAGTAAAATCATGCGAATTACATTATGTATTTTTTTTGGTCAGCATAATTG
>NW_012141635.1:1758662-1760762 GCF_000956105.1 Propithecus coquereli
CCAACCTTTAGAATAATGTCATCATGCATTTTACCCAATGGATTGTTATTATTTTTGTTTAAATACTTGATCATCTTTTAAAGACATTTAAAAAGCAAGAAATGTATTTATTTCATATATATCTCATCTATTCACCAATGAAGTCATCATTTCTTGCTCTGTTCTATGAGTAAATTTGGATTCCCGTCTGGTGACTTGGTGCATGTTTTGAGAGAATTCCTTTTAACATCTTACAGTGTAGGTCTGCTCATGATGGATTGTTTCAACTTTTGAATGTCTGGAAAAAATATTTATTTTGCCTTCATTTTTGAAATATATTTGCCTCAGTATAAAATTCTATCTTGACCATTTTATTTTTTTCTTTCAATGCTTTAAAAATGTTGCTACACTTTCTTTTCACTTGTATGACTTTCCAGTGAAAGTTTTGCTGACACCCCTATCTTTGATTCTCCATGTTTTTATTTCTGGTTGCTTTTAATAACTCCTTGTCACAGATTTTGAGTGATTTATGATGTGCATTGATTTAATTTTGTTGATATTAATCCTGTGCTTGAAATTAGAGTTTCCTTAACTCTGAGTTTATAGTTTTTATCAAATTTGTAATATTTCCAGGTACAGTATTTTAAAGATGTGCCATTCTTCCCATAAATACTGGACATTATAGGGTAAGAAATTTTAATTAAGAGTTCCATGGGCCTAGGAAGAAGTGTACCAGGGAGTAGTTTAAGAATATATTTACTGATTGACTGGAAGAAGGAAGAGTATACGTTGAATGTAGTCTTAAAGTGTATAATGTAATAAAGTAGAAAAATAAACTGACTTTGAATATGCTAAATTTCAAACTCTTTACTAGCAATAGAGACCATTTAAAAATTATATGTCAAAATCATAACTGACTCAAAGTATTAAGAAATAATCCTAGGACTTCATGGGAAACAGTCTATAAAATGGAAATATGAAGGGCAATTTGGGAAGTGGGATGAAGGTGAGGGAAAAGACTTTATGGCATACTTAACTCTTGTCTTTCTCAAACACCTGATCCAATCCATCAGGAAATTATGATCATGCCTTAGATCTAACCAGATTACAACTACTTAACACCTCTATGGCTACTACTCTGGTCCAAGTCATCATTATCTCTTATTAGAAAAGAAAGTAGCTTTGTAAATTGTCTCCTTCCTTCTGCCCTTGCTTCAGGCAATCTGTTCTAAGCACAACATCTAGACTTCTTTTTTTAAATCCCAAGCCCAATGTGACATTATTTATTCAACACCCAATTAATTTACTATGAAATACATTATTCTTACCATGGTGTGCAAGGTATGCCTATAAGGAAGGCCACGGATCTTTTTCATGTTCTCCTCCTCACTGTTTCTGCTCTTAGCACACCTAACTCTAGCATCTCCTCTGCCCGAAATATATATCTTCACTATCAGTCACATACATCCTTGTCCAAATGTTCCCTTGCAGACTTGCCCTGCTTACCGTTTCTTATTCTTTTTTTTAAATTTTAGAATATCACAGGGGTACAAATAGTTTGGCTATATATATTACCTTTGCACCACTTGAGTCAGAGCTACAGGTGTGTTCATCCACCAGACGGCATGCATCACACCCATTAGGTGTGAATTTACCCATCCTCTCCTCCCTACCTTCCTGATGCCTGATGAATGATATTTTCATATGTGAACATAATTGTTGATCAATTAGTGCCAGTTTAATGGTGAGTACAGGTGGTGCTTGTTTTTCCTTTCTTGTGATACCTCACTTCAAAGAATGTGCTCCAGTTCCATTCAGGACAATAAAGGAGGTATTAGTTCACCATTGTTTTTTATGGGTAAGTAGTACTCCATGGTATACATATACCACATTTTATTAATGCACTCATGTAATGATGGGCACTTGGATTGTTTCCACATCTTTGTAATTGTGAATTATGCTGCTGTAAACATTAAAATTCAGATGTCTTTATTACAGAATGTCTTTCGTTCCTTTGGGTAAATACCCAGTAGTGGGATTGCTGGATCAAATGGTAATTCTATTTTTAGTTCTTTGAGGTATCTCTAAACTACTTTCCATAGAGGTTGTACTAGTTATGGT
>NW_012141635.1:1766769-1767131 GCF_000956105.1 Propithecus coquereli
AAGACAAAGAGGGCCACTATATAATGGTGAAGGGTACAGTTCAACAAGAAGACGTAACAATTCTAAATATGTATGCGCTCAGCCTAGGTGCACCCAGATTCATAAAGCAAACTTTACTTAACCTAAACAATTTGATGAACAGCAACACCATTATAGTCAGAGATTTCAACACCCCACTGAAAGCACAGGACAGATCCTCCAAACAGAAAATTAACAAAGAAATTATGGACTTAAACAGAACCCTAGAACAAATGGGCCTGACTGACTTTACAGGACATTCTACCCCAAAACCACAGAATATACATTCTTCTCAGCAGCTCATGGGACCTTCCCCAAGATTGACCATATTCTAGGACACAAAG
>NW_012141635.1:1767181-1767624 GCF_000956105.1 Propithecus coquereli
TTCACAATAAGACTACATGCTATTAGCTTAAAAGTGCATGCAAATAAAGAACACTATGCTAGTTACTTTAAATAAACATAAACTGTAAAATGACAACAATGAAATTAGTCAAAGCAAAGACTAGAGGTAGAAGGAACATACCTCAAAATCATAAAAGCAATATATGACAGACTCACAGACAATATCATATTGAATGGGGAAAAGTTGAACTCATGTCCCCTAAGAATTGGCACAAGACAAGGATGCCCACTTTACCACTTCTATTCAACATAGTACTGTAATTCCTCATGACAGCAATCAGGAAAGAGAAAGAAGAGCCACTCCCCCTCTGCGACAAGCGTTAGTCCCTGGGGCTTTGGCACTAACCAATTGCTGACAGCCCAGTAACTTTCCTCGCCAGACCAGTTCAGGTCATCCAATATGATTGCATTTCAGCCTCCGGT
>NW_012141635.1:1779379-1781265 GCF_000956105.1 Propithecus coquereli
ATAATCCTGTGAGCTTTGGTGCCTGATTTCCAGTCATAATTTTACTAAAATGTCTCACCATGTGCATTGAATATATGAAAGGAAACAATAGTTCAGTGATCCAAGTGGATGTTTTGAAAAATATATGGGGGAGAGAAGGAACAGTTTCCTTATGAATAGTCAAGTCATAAAAATACAGTGACACAGTTATTTGCTGAACTCCTCAATTCTTATGAAGATACTTATTTGTGCATATGTATGTCTATGCAGATCTTTACATTAAATGTGGTAACTACTGATCTAATCACAGCTCTAAAAAAATCAGAAACAATCATTTAATCAGATAAATTTCAACATTTTTTAGAAAATCAACTTTTTGTTCAAACATCTTTTCAACACAGAAAAATATATACAGAGTTACTCAATTTTAAGTAGTGGTAGAAGAGTCTGGACACCCCTCTAGGTTCTACCTTCTGAATTCTGTATTTCTAATTGCACCTCATTGTCCTTCCTAAGATTACTATAAGATATACCTATAGCTTCATTAAACATGGTTTGAAAGCCCCTGCCTTTGTGTAGTGCTTCTTAGGCCTGATTTCATATTAAATCACCTGGGGTGTCTTAAAATGAATATTTGGGCAACATTGTAGATTAATTAAATGAGAAAATGAGAAATACTGGAATCAAAGCAACATCACTTAATGGTTTTTTCCCTCACTTTTTTATTTTTAGAAAAATTAAAGCTACTTCTGTTATTCGAATGTGCAGCCAGCACAATGTCATACGAAATGGGTAAATTACAGTAAACAAAGTAAGTATTCTAGGATGTCCCTTTTTTATGTGAGCAACTCATACAGGTGCTTGCCCACGTACTACGAGGATTTACATGCTGGAAGAGACTACCTTAATATTTTCTTTTTTCTTTTTTGAAACAGGGTCTTGTTCTGTGCCCAGGCTATGGTGCAGGGGCATCATCATAGTTCACTGCAACCACAAACTCCCGGGCTCAAGCGAACCGCCCCCCTCTGGCACCCAAAGTGCCAGGATCACAGATGTGAGCCACCATGCCCAGCCCTCTTCAATATTTTCTTGATAGAGAGTAGGGAAATATAAATAAATTTCCATAATTTCAGTCCTGCTAGTGTAGACACATAAAGCTAAAATCATCTTCTGCAGAAGATTGATGGGAAAGTAGAAGCAATCACGAAAGAAAGGTCAGTAACATTGAGCCGCCCTCAACAACACTGCTAGAAAAGCTAACTTGTTTTAATTCCCATAAATATTGAGAAAGTTGGCAGTGAGTATAGGGTTACAAGAGGTATGTAGTAGATTACTTCAAAAGATTAAAGGATAACTGATACTGCTTTAACTGGGTGTCACAGACTGGTAATAAAAACACTACTTTAAAATATCTCAAGTTTACCAGTAAAAGGAAGAACAAAGCTAAAATGCCAACCAAGTAATCCATCCCATGTATTCTATGTTCTTGGCATTTTTCTAAAAACAAATCTTTTGAAAAATCATTTCAAAGTAAATGAAGAAGCTGCTTCATAAACAAAACATTTGAATTAATGTTTTGTGAGTATGTATGCAATTCATTTAAACTTAATGTTGTTATTTCTATAGTACAACTTTGTTCTGCAAATACTGCTTTCAATTACATATTTGAATACTTTTGGTGAATTATATGTCATCATTTTAGGACAAGATTATGAATAGCTTCTGAAACATATTAAATAAGGGACTGTGGTTCACAGGTTGACCTCTCTGATGATAGCTTTACAAAAGACACCTGATCTATGAGTCTAATCTTTATTCACTATTATAAATAATGGATCACAGACCAAAATAGATGAATGTACTTCCAAGAAAAAAATCATTAATTGCTTACAAGTTGTTCATTGCTT
>NW_012141635.1:1782365-1785113 GCF_000956105.1 Propithecus coquereli
GAAATAATTATACAACTTGCCATAATGCAGAATCTAATACTGTGACTGATCTGACAAGAGGCAGAGCTCAGGCAGTGATGCAAATGATGGGGAGCAGCTGTGAATGCAGATGAAGCTTCACTCCCTAGCCCACCACTCACCTCCTGCTATGAGACCAGTTCCTAGCAGGCCACAGACTCCTATCTGTCCACAGCCTGGGGGTTGGGACTGCAGTTTTAAGGTACTAAGAGAAAGCTGTGGGATTTGTCTCTCTGTAACGCTTCAAGTCAATAATAAAATATAGCATAGATTAATCAAAAGTGTTAAAGAGATATATTCATGAATTAATTGTTGTTGTGGCCATTTTTCTCATATTTAACTTGAGAGGCTCTGTGCATTCTATTGGTTTTGATTAAGTGTGAGTATGGTCTTCTTGTCTCCTTATGCATCACATCTGAGGGTTATTCTTGTTCTCTACCTAGCAACAGTTTGAAATCTGTGGTTTGAGGCCCATCTCTTTTTAGTAGCCTGGGCTAACTAGTCAGGAAAAAGAAGACTTCTGTTGATGTGTGCAATCTTGTTCGTGGA
Source organism: Propithecus coquereli (assembly GCF_000956105.1). Taxonomy (NCBI): domain Eukaryota; kingdom Metazoa; phylum Chordata; class Mammalia; order Primates; family Indriidae; genus Propithecus; species Propithecus coquereli. The sequence goes on from NW_012141635.1 coordinate 1,782,933, forward strand.
GTTTTGACTCTGTTATTTCTTTAGAACCTTTTAAAAATTATCTATATCTGCATATATACTGAGAGTGGGTGGTGTATATTTTATTCTGGGGACAGGGTAACCTCAGGCTTCAGATAATTTGTTTTGAGTGCTGGCAAATTCTGTTTTCCCTTCCCCTTCTAAAGCCTGCTCTGAGGAGGATAATAAATTGTGACATTTATTCTCAGGAATTTCACATTAAATTTTCCCTATGTTGACTACTTACCCTCTCACTCAATCTATTTCTTTCCAGATTGAGAGTAATCAGGAAAAATATTAAGGAAATTTTTCCACTCATATAGTTCCCCCTTATAGCTTCTGTGGGAACTGGTTGCTAGCTTAGAAGCCATTCAAAATAAAGCTATCTGAAGAAAAATTGCTACTAGACAAGTTCTTGCCATTTCACAGTCATAGTTATTAAAAAAATGTGCCCTTAAAATTGCCTAGACATCTATTTATGGATTTATCCTTAATCAACCATCTTTTCGATTTACTACAATGACTACTGTAAGTATTCGCTACTATTTTTAAACTTAAGACCTATAATTCCCACTCCTTACAAGATGGTCCTGCATCCTATTTCATAGAATGCAATCACAGCAATCAGGCAAGACACTTTTAACTGCTTTGACACTAACTCACCTGCATCTACAATGCGTTTTCTTCCTGTATCCCTTATGCCAATAGCACTGTTTAAAGTCTCTTTCTTCATCTGCACCTGGAGTTCATGTTTTTTTATCTCTTCAAGGAAACTGATTGGAAACTTATCTTTTGCTTTTTCTACTTTCATCTTATTTGCCAATATTAATCATTTTACTGAATCGGTATTGAATTACTTCAATGATTCTCATCTTTAGATGCATAATCCTTTCTCTTATCACTCCCACCAGGACCATCCCCCTCTCCATATGTTCAGTACAAAGTTTTGAAACAATTGTCCAAATTGTAGCTTTTATTAAGTCTACCTCCTCTCATAATTCAGTAAATCATTAAGCAGTTTTAGTGTGATATCATAAATACTTCATAAATCCATCTATTTTTGACGTTTTGGGCAATTGTAATACAATGGTATTTGCCATGGGGTATCTAAACACATCTAAACACAGAAAAGGTAGAGTAAAAATACTGTATAAAAGATAAAAAATGGTACACCTGCATAGACACTTACCATGAATGGAGCTTGCAGGACTGGAAGTTGCTCTGGGTGAGTCAGCAAGTGCGTGAGTGGTGAGTGAATGTAAAGATGTACAACATTACTGTACACTACTGTAGATTTTATAAACATTGTATAATTAGGTTATAGTAAATTTATTTTAGCAGCTAAGTAAATGCACTGTTGCATGACAGCTACAACATCACTAGGCAATAGGAATTTTCCAGTTCCATTATAATCTTATAAGACCATTGTTGTATGCACAGTCCGTTATTGACCCAAATGTTGTTATGTGGCACGTGACTGTATTATCAAGGAAATCAAAGTGGACTACAAAAATGCAAATCTATTAGCATGTCTTCTCTTTTTAATGGTTCATTAACTTCCTATTTCCCTTAAATGGAATTCAACTCTTTAACATGATAAACACAGTCATATATTATCTGTTTTGTAGACTTCTCTAGCCTTAGCTTCTTGTCATTTACCTTTTGCACATTATGCATTAGCTATAATTAATATTTTCAAATAAAATCTAAATACAATGTATTTGACACACTCTATTGTAACACACTCTTCTTTTTTCTCTTCTAGAACAAAAGTGCATACTGGTAGATCTATTCCTCTTTAGTAAAGGCGAATTAAAAGTCAAATCCTAAGGGCATTTTTTCCCTCATTATTAAAATACAGGTTTTTGCTTTGTTTTTAATGATGTCTAAATTTTATCTCCTGTAACTTTCATTACACTTTATTGTTATGACTTTTATAATGCCCATTTTTTTCTATGAACTATAAACTGTTTAAAGGCAAAGTGATTCTCTTGTCTCCAGTATACACAAACAGCAACTATAATTACTAAACCCTAATATATGTTTTTCTAATTAAAGAGAAAAGAAAGTGGTTATGGGTCTAAAAAGAATGTTGATTATATTTTCTGACATTACAATATGAGTGTAGGAGAAATAATTAGCTTTAATTTAGAGTGTTTAAAAGGAAATGGTATCCTCAAAAAA
>NW_012141635.1:1785163-1785899 GCF_000956105.1 Propithecus coquereli
ACTTAAGTGTAATATACATAAAAAATTACTCAAATCATGTATATATAAACATGTATCTTTTTAAAATAAAACTAAATATGCCCATGTAGTCAGCATCCCAATCAAGGACACAGTGTTACTTCCAACCCAGAATCCTTACTCATTCCTTCTTTTAATTATGCTCTGTCCCTCACTGCATCATCCTCAGGAGTAACCATTATAATAAATTTTAAAAGCATGGGTTAGTTTTGTCTGATTTTTGTGTACTATAAAAATGAAATTGTATAATATGTATTGCTTTGTGTTTTACTTCTTTTGCTCAACATTAAGTTATGAAAGTCATCACAATTGTTTGCTATAATTGTATATTTTCTATTCTCATTAATCTTATAGTGTTTCATTATATAAATTACCACAATGTATTTATCCATTTTACTTTAGATGGATATTGCATCTTTTTAAATATAAATTAAATCAAATAAATATTAGGAACACTCAGTATTATACTAAATCAGTATTGATGTCACTGAGTTGTTGGTGATTGTAAAGTACCAAAGAAACTTGTACTGTATTGTAAGCCAGTAGTTCCCAACATGTTTGGCACCAGGGACCGGTTTCATGGAAGACAATTTTTCTATGGACTGGAGGTGGGGGAATAGGGGATGGTTTCAGGATGATTCAAGTATATTACGTTTATTGTACACGTTATTTTTATTATTATTACATTGTAATATATAACGAAATAATTATACAACTT
>NW_012141635.1:1785949-1787440 GCF_000956105.1 Propithecus coquereli
AAAAAAAAAAGAAAAGAAAAAGAAAGAGAAAGAAATAAAGGATATCTAAATTGGAAAAGAGGAAGTCAAATTATCGCTGTTTGCTAATGACATGATCTTATACCTAGAAAACTCTAAATACTACTCCAAAAGACTACTAGTTTTGATAATGAATTCAGTAAAATTTCAGGATACAAAGTCAACGTACAAAAATCAGTAGCATTTTAATTCATTAATAATGACTGAAATGAGAATCAAATCAAGAGCTCAATCTCAATTAAAATAGCTACAAAAAATACCTAGAAATATATTAAAGCAAGATGAAAGATCTCTACAACAAAAATTACAAAACATTGATGAAAGAAATCATAATTAATGCAATCCTATAGTAGTTCTTAACTTTACCTGAAAGTTAAGATTGTTCAGGTAGCTCTAATCAAACAAGCAAAACAAACAAAACAAGCCACAGCTTGCCAGACGGCAGCATAGGTTAGCTACATCAGAATTTCTAGGAATGGGGTCCAGGCAATATTAAGTTTTATAACCCTTCAGGTGATTTTCAGCCTGCCTTGAGAACAACAACATTGCATCATCTATGAGTATTTTGATAGCCATCTTATTATAACATTTGATTTCAGATGGAGTTAACCGTTTCTGTTTCCATTTACTCTTTCTTCTCAGGGTTTCTTTATACAAATTTTGTACGTATTTTCTATTTTTTAAGAGAATGACAGAAAATATTGCATAACTCAATGCAATCCTCAAAAAGCTCAGCAGAGCAGATCTAATCTATTACACATGGTGTCTTTTGCTTCTGCAAATAGCAAAGTGATCCATCACAAAATAGCTCCAAAATACCATTCCCTTGTTGATCGTTATATTCCTATGGCCATAATCCTGTGAGCTTTGGTGCCTGATTTCCAGTCATAATTTTACTAAAATGTCTCACCATGTGCATTGAATATATGAAAGGAAACAATAGTTCAGTGATCCAAGTGGATGTTTTGAAAAATATATGGGGGAGAGAAGGAACAGTTTCCTTATGAATAGTCAAGTCATAAAAATACAGTGACACAGTTATTTGCTGAACTCCTCAATTCTTATGAAGATACTTATTTGTGCATATGTATGTCTATGCAGATCTTTACATTAAATGTGGTAACTACTGATCTAATCACAGCTCTAAAAAAATCAGAAACAATCATTTAATCAGATAAATTTCAACATTTTTTAGAAAATCAACTTTTTGTTCAAACATCTTTTCAACACAGAAAAATATATACAGAGTTACTCAATTTTAAGTAGTGGTAGAAGAGTCTGGACACCCCTCTAGGTTCTACCTTCTGAATTCTGTATTTCTAATTGCACCTCATTGTCCTTCCTAAGATTACTATAAGATATACCTATAGCTTCATTAAACATGGTTTGAAAGCCCCTGCCTTTGTGTAGTGCTTCTTAGGCCTGATTTCATATTAAATCACCTGGGGTGTCTTAAAATGAATATTTGGGCAA
>NW_012141635.1:1790151-1792291 GCF_000956105.1 Propithecus coquereli
ATATGTTTATCATTTTTACCTAAGTATTTTTAACATTCTTGCCAACTTTATATTTCAATTACAAATGAGAAGTGTAAAAAATAAAAATAAAAATTAGTCCATCAATCCAATATTCTCTTTCACATTTTCACTTCTTTCTCTTCTTAATTCAGAGCCAAACTTCTTTAAAGTATTTTACATACTCATTCCCTCTGCCTCACCTTCCAGGCACTCTCAACCCCACAGCAATCTGGCCTCTACATCATGAAGTTCCTGGAATTTTTCTCTACGTGGATACCACTAACCTCTTGCCATTAAGCATTCAAGGAGAGTGCTTACTTTAGCTGACCTCTTACTGGGATTCTATACTTTGTGAATCACTTCATCTTTTAAACTTTATATGCCCTTATTTTCTAAGAAAGCATATTTTCCTGATTTCCTTACTACTTCTCTCTCCATTTCATTTCAGGTTATTTGGTAAACTCTGCCTTCTCTTGTTGGAGTTCTACCAAATTCTGATTTCCCTTTTATTTTTATTCTGTATATCTTTGTGAGCGATTTCATCTATGCTCGTGGTTTTGATTAACCCCAAAATGTATAGGCTTCTTCTATATCTGTGATCCAGGTCTTTTTTCTTGAGCTTTAGATCCTGATAGCCTTCTTTCTCTCTCTTTCTCTCTCCCTCTCTCTCTTTCATTACACTTGGTTGTCCCAAGGATGGTATTCACTTCTTTTTACCACTTTAGTTTTTTTCCACTACAACAGAAGTTTCTTCTAGGTTTTCTAGTCTCAGCATATGTAATGACTATTCAGTCAGCTGTCTGGGTGAGAAACATGAGTAAGCCTTTACTCTTCTTTTTCCCTATACTCCTTAGAAACAAAACAAAACAAAAACTATATTTTCTTCTCAGTTCATAGTCATATCTCAATTAAATTTTTGATCCTCTTGATTCCAATCTTACACATTCTGATTGTCTACTCACCTTAGATTTTGAAATATCTTGGTTAAATTCAATTTGTTCATGCCATTGATCACACTAGTCGGGATTTTTGTCAGAAAAATAGAAACTAGAAATCACTGTAGGTATTTCAAGCAGGAAAGTGCTTAATACTGGGAGTTTAGTGTTCAACAAAATTCATGCAATGGCTGGAGGGAAGAGATCAGGAAAATGGTTTTCTAGTTATAGGATTTTCTATTAAGTTTCCTGGTGTCAGAGCAGTTCCAGAATCCATAGGAAACCACACACAATGATCATACCTTCCTGGAGGTATGAAAGTGAGCGATTTGCAGCGAAATGCCCCAGGGATGCTATAAAAGACAACTGCTCTCAAAGCCCCCAACTTCCCACTACTGCTGGCTTAGGTGTAATATGACTATATATTTCCTTCTACCTTCAAAATTTAGCAGAAATGAGACTTACTAGTGAAATTTAACCTAAAATTTTGCACACATAAGATTTGGGAAAGTGTGATTCAAAGTCCAGCTCTTGCAATGCCAGAGAAAACATAGATGGAGGCATGGGTACTGGGTTGTCACCTGCAAATAAGGTCAGCTATGGAATTCTCTGCATATATGTGCGAAAGGTACAATTCTGTAGATTTTTTAATGCTCCTTGAATCATAATCCTAAACTTATATTACAAGATTCTCTAGTTGCCTCTATTTAATATTCCATCTTTATTTAATCACGGACATTTCACATTTATTTACTATATTTTTCCCTCCACATCAAAATTCTTTTATCTAAGCTCTGCTTAAATGACACTTCTTTTAAAATAATTTTCCTGAGGCCTCATTAACAGGTTGTTCTACCTCAAGCCTTCTTAGAACTCTTTAATTATCCCTTTTACTGTGTTTTATTGTGTTTTATAATTAGCTTTTTTAATTAATTTTTACCCACATGGGTTACATGTTTCTTGATGACAGGTATCATTTCTTTACATCATTGCATATCCCTATATCTTGTTCTCATGAAACATTAAATTATTATTTGAGGGAATATATTAATGAATGAATTCTAACAATATCTCTTTAGTCTTGATACTAGGTCTGAATTATTTATTTTATAATTTTTGAAGTTAAAACAAGATATTTGCTAATATTTAGTCAATAGAAGGCAGATTTTGTTTACATTACCTTTTCTTAATATATGCCTTTTTAT
>NW_012141635.1:1792341-1794291 GCF_000956105.1 Propithecus coquereli
TCATAGTTTAAATTTTAATTCCTTGGAGTTACCTTTCTTTAGGGTTTTTGGGGTGACCATCTAGCTTACTTGATGATACTTATAATACTTTATAAGGTTTAATGAGCTCATAATTCTTTATCACATTTGCATTTTAATAACCATCAATATTTATCCCAATAGTGCAGCTCATGTAAATTTTTCTGAAGGTCTACAAACTAAAGATATTGGTGGTAGAATTTTTTTTCCTGGTCTTTCTTCATTCACAGTGCAGGTAGGAAAGTGGTTATGGGTCTAAAAAGAGTCTTTTGTGCCTACACATAAGACTGACCTTGCACAGAAGGAACATAAACAAAATTAAGTGGCAATTCAGGAAGGTACTTTTTTTTCAACCACCAGAGTTTCTACAGGTCAGTATTTAAGAAATGTCCACTGATTTCCTCTGGTGGTTTCACTAAGCCAGCTCCATATTTAACATAGCATAATCAAAAATTCAATACAGAGTTTAATTCTCTCCTTTCTTTGATGGAAAGATAAAGCAGATGAATAGCAAATTTTTGGAAGGGAGAGAGACAATTATGCTTTAAGTTTGAATAATATACTGTCATATTCAATCAGTCCCCCAAACTCCAAGTGAGACTGAGGTGAGTAATGGGTTGGGCAGCAGGGCAGAGCTTCCTTCCACATAGGTGACTTCCTGAGCATGGAGGGAAAATTGAACTGACTCATGCTTGAAACCAGATGATGAATACCTGAGCAGAAAGCCTCCGCATGGTGTTTATTTTCTATCTTATGCCAATCTTAAAAACTTTCCAGTTCTTGTTCTTAGGATGTTCACAGGTGCTGAAATTACCACAATTGACAGTCTTTACTACCCTTGGGGAATAAATTTTACCAAATTATGGAGGATATTGTCCTTCTATTAATATTAGCATATTAATGCAATCAGAGTGACTCTAAGGAAAACTGAAAGAGAGAAATGAAATGAATATATTTCACGTGACCTCTACTTTAAATAATCATAGGGGAATATTTGTGAGAATGCTTGTATGTAATTTCTAAGACCTATATAAATGCACAATCACAGAGAAAAAAATCCTATCTTTTCTCTGAATTACTAAAGTTTTTGAAACTTTATGTATTCCTGTATATATATACTTTATGTATGTATTTATAGGTGCAGTTAAGTGTTTAGAAGACACAGGATAAAATTTTGACCTGAATTTTTAGGCAAAGTACTCTGTATTCTAGTTAACCTATTTAAGTAATCAACTTTTTAAATTACTTTTTATTCTAATCACTATACACACATACTGTATCTATCTACATATGTATGCATCTATTATTCATTCATCCACACACACAAACACACTCATCATTATCATCATGAAATTCTAGTCCCAAACATAGCTCTTATTCACATTTTGAGGTTTAAAGTTTCAAATTCTTTTTACTTTAAAATATTTCTACCTTTCAAACTTTCAAATGTGTCTTCGATCTCTTTAGAAACTTATTTTTAAACATTTCCTGATTTTATAATTTTAATAACTCCTTAGGTATCACTTTAAAAAATATATTCTATAGTCATACCACAAGATATTTAATCAACCCAATGTTATTATAAATTTACATCCTTATCAATTTTTTTCAAAATTATCACCCTTGAAATTATAGATATATTTGTATTAACAAATAAATTTGAGGAAAGGTTCTCAATTATTTTCTTAGGAAATTAATTGAAAAGTGTTTACACATTATACTAACTTGTCCTCTAGAAACATAACTTTTGTTCGTACTTTAAACAGCACTATGTGAGATTGCTAAGTTCCTGTCAGAAATTGGATATTGCCAAAAACATATATATGCATACATAAAAACAAACATCACTATAGTGTTGAAATTTTACCTTTCAGTAAAATTGCTATTTTAATTTGTATATCTTTGGATGCTAGTGATATAAACTATTTCCTC
>NW_012141635.1:1795183-1797778 GCF_000956105.1 Propithecus coquereli
ACATTTATCTAGATTTTTAAAAGCTGTACTTTAAGGTAGGATTAGAACCAGGAACAGTCATGTAATAAAAGTAAATACGGGAAATTTCTGAGGATATAAGTTGTGTTTAAGTGGTCTAGCATGCAAGTGAGAAGAGGATTGATCTTTATCCATTGAATTTGACAGTTTCTAAGCAAGACTAAGTACAAACAGTCCCATCCAACCTATAATTCTTCAACTTTACAATAGTGCCCATACAAGCATTGTGTTTTTCACTTTCATTGCAGTATTCAGTAAATTACAGGAGATATTAAATATTTTATTGTAAAATATGCTTTTTGTTAGAAGATTTTGTCCAACCGTATGCTAATGTAAGTGTTCTAAACTCATTTAAGGTAAGCGAGGGTGATCTACGATGCTCGGTAGATTAGGGCAGTCAATGCATTTGGGTTTTGGGGGGAATTTTTTATGAGGAACATTTATTTTTGTATCATTTTATTAGTCCATCTAAAACATTTTTGTTTCTTCTGCTAAAGAGTATGCTAAAAAGAAATTTAGCAAGGAAATACAATAACATACAATAAAGAATACATTTTGCCCTGTTTTTCATCTGGGTCAGATTCAGAACTCATACACCTGAAGAAAGGAATGTTACAAAATAACAAAAGAACAGTAAAAATGTAAGCACTACCTGTGGAAATACCATTGCTTCTATTTTTTTCATAATCCTTTTTCCATATAAGAATACATAAGAGGAAGAGACAATATTGTTCATAAGAGAGAGATTTGATAAAGAATTAGCACAATTAATAGACTCATATTTGGAAATTTTATATGACAATAATAGTTTAAAATAGAACTTATGCTTATGTTAGACCTATAGAATTTTAAGATAAGTAGAAATCCCAGATGAACAATGGGAGGCTAAAAATTGAATTTAGCATTTTGACTACAGTATTTTCAACTTCCAGTGGGTTTATCAGGGCATAACCCCAATGTCATTTGAGGAGCATTTATATATTATCCCAATGCAGGCATCAGAGATAGTGAAAACATATGGAATATAAATTCAGATGTCCCATACATAAAAAGAAAAAAAAATGTTAAGGCTGAAGCCAGATGATAGCAAGTGAGTGAAAAGAGAATCAAAGAGAGCGTTGTCCATGAATGAATGCCATCGTACACATGTACTTAATCACAGGGCATGGTAATTCTAAGGAATTGCCCATATTCCAGACTTAGTCTTCTTCTGCTCTACTGTGGAGTATTTGTCCAGTTTGCTCTCGGTAGTCTGGGTTAATCACCCCAACTGGCACAGGAGCTCCTTTCTTTGACTGTTTTTTCAGAGACATGGGGAGCCCTAAGCGGTCGGGAGGAAGACTTAACTTTCAGTTCAATAGAATCATTGGTCTGTCTCCTGGTGGAAGCATTCCCCTCTTTGTAACTAAGACCTCTAGGTCAGTAGATCATGAAGTCACAGAAACAGGAAGCAAAATTTTTTCTAGTGGGTCACTAGTGGTAACAGTGAGTGGTGCCACTCCCATTCACACCCTTTGATCCCCAGACCCTTGAATACTGGCTGTAACAGAAACAATGCCATGTACTGGACACTGAGTCAGAGCAAAAACAGCCTTCTGGGGAATCTTGACCTGCATGATATTGCCACCTAGCTGGCACTGTAACTAAACATCGAATAGGCCTTCCACTGTTCTGTCAAGCCAGTTGCTTAGGGATGGTGGAGTACATGGTAAAGCAAGTGAATTCCATGAGCATGGGCGCATTGCCACACTTCATTTGCTATGCAGTGAGTTGCTTGCTGTGTGGAATTTCCTAATGGTGGATAAGGCATTCTGTATGTTCACAGGTGGCAGTTTTGGCAGAAGCATTGCATGCAGTGAAGGCAAATTCATATCCAAAGTATTTATTCCAGTAAGAACACAATACTGCCCTTTCCATGGTAGAAGTACAAAGCAATCGACCTGGTGTCAGGCTAACCACCCAGGGGAATGGTGCCATATCAGGGACTCAAAGTTGTTGTCTGCTGCTGGCAGGTAATGAACTCAGCTATGGTTGTTGCCAGGGTTGCCTGTGGGAGTGGAAGTCCATGTTGCTGAGCTCATGCATAATCTCCATATCTCCCACTATGGCCATTTGTTCATGAGCCCATTGTTGGTAACAGAAGTGGTTGAGGGAAAAATCTAACTGGTACCCACTGAATGAACCATCCTATCCCATTTATTATTAAAATCCTTTCCCACTGAGGTTACCCTTTGGTGAACATTCACATGGGACACAAATGTCTTCATTTTTCTTTTTCTTTTTTTTTTTTTTTTTTCTCATTCAGAGAGGTCTAGCTGCACACTTCTTCTCCATATCTTCTTGTCACCAAGTTAGAAGTAATGTTCCAGACAAACCATTGGCCATAGCCCATGAATCAGTGTATAATGACATTCCTGGCTATTTCTCTTCCAAGCAAAGTAAACATCCAGTGACGTATATCAAATGAAAAAAAATAATAAGGATGCCAGTAATACATTAATTTGAAGAATTCCAAAATGCCCATATATGGACAAGTATTTTCCCTCTAGTACAAAAACTTCCATATTAATTTCTTAT
>NW_012141635.1:1801026-1804434 GCF_000956105.1 Propithecus coquereli
TGAGGTGTTTTGTGTCATACTCTAATCTGATATTCTATCATATCCGGCAATGTATACATAATGCCTCATTTGCAGATTTGGATTGAATGAGGATTTGGTGAGAATAGTCTTAGCCTGATCTGTGAGTTTTCATGTTCCTTTGCTGCTATGTGCCACTTTCCTTCATCTGACATTTCCCAGGGGCACCACTGTGCTCCCCTTCCTGAATTCTCCCCTTCTGTAATGATATTATTATTTTTCTGGTTACATGTTTTTCTGATTATAATCATATATTCATAAACAAAAAGTCATGCATATATTTGTACCTCATCCTTTTTCTACTTTAACTTTTCTTTTTTTTCTTAATTGTTCGATAGTTGCTCACAATATTTTTTAACTTTTAATCACACATATTTAGAAATTTTACACTTAATTGTTACTTTTTAATTTTTCTCTTGTCTAGATAGATGTTCCTGAATTTCCAGACTTTTGGATATCATCTTTCTCTTTAATATTTGAATAAAATTTGAATATTTTTATATGAACTGAAAATAATATCTGAACTTCCATACTGCAGGCTACAGAACCCCATAGTTCTCAAGTAAGTCTAAGGATACCCCAGAAACATTTACATTCTGTAATTGAACATTACATTCTACAAATCCATTTAGTTGTTGTATCAACTAAACACACAGACCCACCCTGGACCACTGCTTCAGGCTTCTTCAGGCCTCTTCTTGACATTTTGGTGACTTCAATCTGCAGCTACTCTCTTGGTACTGACTAACTAAAGGGATCTTTCCCTTTATTCATCCAAAGATAACTTCAATTGATAAGATCATTTAATAAAACTTTATTGAAACTGTTGCTATTATCTTTTGCCATATTATGAAGATACACACTTATATCTATGTTACTATTAAGTTTCTTCTATTTGTTTGAAATTGATCTTATCAATATGAAAGCTAAATTTACTAATATCATATTGATTAAATAGTGAGAACTTAGCATCCAGATGTACTTGCTTTCATACTAATTCTGTGACCATATAATTATCTAATCCCTATGTGTTAGAATTTCTATCTTCATAAAATTACAGAAAATAGTGGCACTTAATCTTAGAGTTGTTGTGAGGATTACATTAATTAACGACAGCAATTTACTGAGAAGAGTACAGGGTACATGGTACGCTCTCAGAACATACTAGCAGAGATAGTATGCGGGCACTCTATGCAAAGGAACAAGTCAACAGTTTCAATTTAATTACTAAGTGTTTACAAACCCTGTCTTTTGTTATCAACTTTAAATTGTGGTAGCATATTTTCAAAGAAAACCAAACAAAAGAGGAATGTTTATACTGGTAAAAAATTGGAAGGATATTTGAGGCAAAAAAGAAACTATGGTGATACTCAGTAAATAAATGTCTTATTTTGTCCCCGTGCTGTAGGACAGAGAGTGACCTTTCCTTAATAATACTTTTCAAATTTTAGGAGCTATTATGTAGTTGATAAAGTTTGATTTTCCTGAATAGTAGAACTTACTTTGTACCCTGAGAACTTGTGTGTGGAATTTTCAATAGTCACTTTTTTCTGGCCTCATTATTGCCAGAGTAGAGGTTAGGGTGGGAGAACAGAGGGAAACAGTTTTGTGCAATTATCTGTTTAAAAGAACATTTAACAAAATGAGGAAATTAAGAAAATCAATATTAAATTCAGCTGCTCCTGGTGTAAGTTCTATGAAATCTATGTCTCTAATAAACACTTCTTAGTTGCTCTAAAATTCAGTACAATGATCAGGTAAATAAAGATATTTTTGTGGATTATCTGTATTTCTTCCAGGTAAGCTGGGATGTCAATATCTGGTACATGTGTTATATTTACCTTTGTAAATACTATGGTGAATATTATTTTATTTAATTAATGAGGAAGGTAAAAGTTAGAAACCCCTGTAATTGTTGAGTATGAGAAAATTCTCTGGATCGCGTTGATTTCCTTAGGTCAAATATATGTTCCAGATGTGCAGAGACGATATCCAGTTAAGGACGCGGCTTCATACTCTAGAATTGAGAACTCTGATCTAGACGGATTAAACAGTTGAAACAAAACTTGGACTACTATGAACAAAACTGTTTATCTTCTGCTTGATTCCTTTGCATTGTGCTTTTAAAATAAATATCCAACATTTAAAATAAAGCATGTATTTAAAATAAAGTGTGACTATCAAGTTGTATACATTCTTTGATAGTGTAAGCACTGTTTCCAAGTTTAATTAATATAATCATCATGAGGAAATGATTTCCTTTAAAAATTAAATGTAAAAAAATACTGATACTCATTGCTCCAGGGCCCGCGTGACCAGCTCATCACTGGGAGTTCTACTATATGGGCCAAGGAGGGATGAACACATGATGAGTCTCTGCCACATGCGTTTTTTTCCACATCAAAAATATGAGCAACATTGTCATTTTTAACAAATGCATAGACATTTGTATTTCACATTCCCCTTCAATTCAAAGTTGTTTTAGCATCAGCTTTATGTTTTACATGCAGTTAAGCATTTTTCTCACTTCATCAGACTTCTGTTTCAAAGACAGACTTTAAAAGAACTAGATAAGATGAGGAAATACATGGAGACACCCAGTCACAGAGGCCTGTGGTCCATCCAGTGACAGTTTAATGATTAGTGCTCAGCTGGCAGATGATGCTGTAATCGGGCAGCAGGAGGAAAACGGCAACAATATTTGGGCAAGAAACACAAAACATAGTCCTGATTTTCTATTTTCGGTGTATGAAATGCAGATTGAATCACCATTTTCTTGACTCAGAAAGAAAAAATGTAAACTCATGTTCTAACTACCTCAAGTACTTGATGATAAAAAAATAAACCCGCTGTTCAAACTGTTAAAAAAAAAAAGACAAATAAATAAATGATCTTAAAATTGGTAGGCTGCTCACTTAAGTTGAAAGCAAGGGAAAAGCTCCCTACTCAAAGCATCTCTTTTTATGTGATATAAAGGGACTATGGGCAGAATTAGAGCTCTTCCAAAGACTTAAGATTGATCTCAGTTAAATTTTTCCTAGGGAGATAAATTGTAGATTCATCACAAAATGATTGGAAACATGAATATGTAGGTATTCCTGAAAGGGAAAGATGACATCTGGCTCAAAGAGTCAAGACTGAGATCAGTAGCATAACAGATAATGCCCTGAGAGATGCAGAGCAGTGACTCACCTCCATAGGCCCTGGTGTCAGAGGAGCAAATCAGGCCCATAAAGAACTGCTGGTCCCTCTGAACAGAGAAGTTCCCTTGCAGCCAAAACATGTAACAATGCCAAGCTCCAGCCTGGCCCAACATCCACAGATCTTGTTAACATTTCATCAATTTAAACTCCAGAACCCAGGAAACTACTTGATCTTGCTTTGATATTT
>NW_012141635.1:1804484-1805094 GCF_000956105.1 Propithecus coquereli
TCTTTAAAAATAAGATTAGATTCACTTTTCTAATGTAATAACTATCTCTTCTATAGTCTTGATGTCATCCACAAATTCAATAAGAAAGTTTTCTAAGCCACCATGCTAGATGCTAATGCCATTATAGTACGAGCAGGACTGGCACGTCAGGTCCAAATCCTGGTGACCTTGCCACATTTAAATCTTCTAATTTTCAAAAATGCCTTAATCATCAATCAAGCATTGGATTAAAAAGACATCATTTGTATCTACCTATACTCTGTCTATCAAGAACCCCAAGACTTACATTCACAGCCATGGTCCCTTCTATAGCATCCTGCATCTGTTGAAACAACACGTATGTGTTGTGGGGAATCTGCCACAGAATTTATTTACAAAAAGGCTGCATTTTTGAATTTGTGATCATGCATGGTCTGCATTCGGAATTATTTTACTCTCAATTACAAGTTGAAGTACAGGTACAATTGGAAGATATTTCCAACTTTCATCCTTTGTAGCTCCAGCCTTAGTAGACCACTTCTACTGTGGTTTCCAAAATATAAAATCAATTTTAAGATTATTTATGTTTTCATCCATGAGCCAGATTTCAGTAAACTTCTGTGGTTGTTAC
>NW_012141635.1:1805202-1805534 GCF_000956105.1 Propithecus coquereli
GCAGTCATAGTGTACATTAAAAAATGTTGGGCTTCATTGTATAGGTAGTGAATATTTACTGATGGTCCATGATCAGTGGGGTGGCTAGAAGCTATGCTTTATGAACATTATACTGTCTCCAATGCCAACATTCAAAAAAAAAAAAAAAGGAGAAACTGCAGCAGAGAAATTAATTTCCAGGTACTGGTTTCAATTCATCTCCAATTCAGGCCCTAATCAATAGAATTCCTGTTTTTCATCCTTTATTTATAAAATCTATTCTTGTTAAGACTATCAATGAGTTAATAATAGCAAAATAAAAATTAATTTTCTTCAGTTTTCATTCTGTTTGA
>NW_012141635.1:1806239-1807993 GCF_000956105.1 Propithecus coquereli
ACACACACATATATATTTTCCTTTTATCAAGTTTTGTATTCCTAACATTTTACCATGAAGAAGACCTGCAAGAATGACAAAATTAACTTACCCAAATTAGAAGTCATGTTCTTTTGCTTAACCTGACCTCTCAGTCCTGATTTCTCAGATCTACTGTACAACCACCCTCTCCCTGGTCAGCCAGGGGCAGATATAAACATACTTTGATATTCTCTCTCTCTACTCCCATCCCATCACCAGATTATTTAATTACATTTGAAACACAATTCTCTTCCATATCTCTCTTTTACCCTTACAATATCATACATAAACCTTCATAATATTCTATCTAAAGATTTAGCTTTCCAGGCATTGTTTCTTAGCTCTCTTAACCCAAAGTTATTACATCACCAGGTTTAACTTCTTAAAATGTAAATATGTTCATGTTGTAGCAAGAATGCATATTACAGTGATGTCTATTTGAAAATAGGCAAAAGTTAAAATTATTATGTCTTGACATATAGGGCCCTTTTTTATCTAACCCTGACTTCTCTTTTCAGACTTATTTCCTACAACTGATTCACAGATACACCAACTTCTACAAATATTTCTACCTGAAAGGTGGCCTTGTTAATAAGCTATCCAACAGAGAAAAATAAGCTACCTAACAGAAAGTAAGAGAAATAAACTCACAGCCATAACTGCCCCTTTGAAGAGAAACTTCATAGCGCAACTGCCCCCTTTGTTTTGTTTGATTAAACACCTGGGACTCAACTTGTCTTTAAGCTCAAAATTGCTTTTGAGAATTTTCTTTTAACAGCCTAGAAGAGCCCTGAACAGACAATAGGGATGCGAGCTCCCTGCTCCAGTTCTTGCCAGATCACATCCCAAGGACTCCGATAAAGCCAGCCTCACAGAGAAAAGAAAATAAAAGGAAAAAAGCAGACACAGCCACTTCAGTCGCTCCCGTTATCAGTCTGCCACAAAGAAGAAAATCCACTTTACCCTGTAAACACCAAGCCAGTTTTCCTCAGCTGCCAGCATTCCCACTGCTTTCTCTCAGAGCCATGCCATTTTCCCTCCTTTCTTTAGGGAAGGTATCTGGCCAGCAGTAAAATGGCAGCCTCTGTCACTGCGCATTAGCCTTAGGAAGAACTCTCAGGGATACCTGTATTTTCTAATAATTTAAAGCTTTAATAGACTTTATTCATTCATTATTTTACACAGAAGTAGCATATACAAAACAGATAAAGGTCATACTGCTCTTAAACATGTGCACTCCCATGTGTTTACCTCTTTTTCTGTCTTCCCAGCAGCCTCCTTCTCACAACCCTAAGGCTTCTGGGATTTTGAAATTACTTATTTTGTCCAAACCTCTCATTTAGCTTCTGAAACCCAGGAAGATTCAAAATACAGATTCTCACATAAAAATGAGAATATCCTTCTTTTCTCTGTTCTGTGGAAGCCAAACCAACCACTGAAAACCAACCAACCAACCAACCAAACAACAACAAAAACATGTCAAACAAACAAATCTGGTTCCTAAGTATACAAGATCTGGAACCAAACTGTCACTTACAAGTTGAATTACTTTTGATAATTTACTTAAATGCTCTGTGTCTCAATTTCATGATCTGTACTCTGGGGCTAATAAAAGTATATTTTTATACTAAAAATTAATGCTTTGAACATTAAATGTTAATATTCATAAAGCTTTCAGAACATTTTCTAGCACAAAGTTACAAATCTGGTTCCTAAGTATACAAGATCTGGAA
>NW_012141635.1:1808349-1818263 GCF_000956105.1 Propithecus coquereli
ATCTCATGTGTACTTTGCTTATTTTTATTCATATGTAGTATTCCATTATATGATTTTACTCCATTTTTATGAGTTTTTCTATTGTTATTAGACGTTCGAGTTGAGTCCAGTTTTGCTGTGATGACCAAGGCTGCTATGGATTTTCTGTCACCTGCAACTGGTGCATGTGAGAAAGAGTGGTTTTGCGAACCAATGTGGTGTGCATATTTTCTAAATTTACTAAGTAATAAATAAATAATTCTCAGCAGTTTTTTCCAAAATATCTTTACTAATTTATGCTTTCAAAACAGCTACATGAAAGCAATCATCGCTCCCCATATTAGTTATTCATTACTACATATACATTTAGCTAAACACTGATTAATTAAAACGATTTATCATCTCTCACATTTTCTGTGGGTCAGGAACTATGGAGCTGCTCAGCTGGGCAGTTCTGGCTCAGAGTTTCTCATTAAGTCACAATCAAATGTCACCTGGGACTGCAGTCATATAAAAGCCTTACAGGGGTTAGAAGGTCTGCTTCAAAAGTGGTTCACTCACGCGGCAGATGAAAGGTAGGAAATGGCAGGCAGTGCATTTGCCAATAGCAAGCAATTGGTGGTGGCTCTTAACTGGGTGGCTCAGTCTCTGTCCAGAAGGAGCTCCTCAATGTCCTCATGAATGGCACAGCAGCTGGCTTTCCTCAGATCGCACAATCCAAGAGAGCAAAGCACAAACTGAAATGTCTTTTATAAGCTAGTCTCAAAAGACACAAATTACTTCTGCTGTATTATGCTGGTCACATAGATCAGCCTTGGTGCAATTTGGAGGGCATCACACAAGCGTGTTAATACCAGGAAGCAAGCCTCAAGTATCTTGGAGGGTAGACACCACACTCTACATTCTCTCAACATTTAGTAATGTTAGACTTTTAAATGTTTAATAGTTTTAATTTGAATTTTCAGGACTATTAATCATCAAATTAAGAACTTTTCATGTTTATTGGCATTCACATGTTTTGATTACATTTTGTGAAGTTTGTATTTTTTTGTTGTTGCTGTTTATTTTTCTCCTATGGCCAATTATATATTTTGTTGCATGGTGAGGTGGCTGCTTCTAAGACTCATGGACCATCATGAGGAGATTTCCCTTTTTTAGAGTCAGGGAAATATTTCACATTTTCCTAAAATATTGGTGCTGTTGTGACTTCCTTCTACTCTTATCTTCAAATATCTTGAAATATAATTTCAAATATCTTGAAATATCTGTGACATTGGTTTTGAGTAGTAACATATTATGTTCATGAATAAGCTGGGAAAGAAGAAACAGACTAAGAAGAACCATTGGAATCTCCTGTTCAATTAAATCTAAGCCCTCTTGTCTTGCCTCTTCCAAGAGTTTTTCTAATTCTTGCTGGCTATCAAATATAGGTCTCAAGGAAGCAGGTGCGTGGGCACATTAGCCCACACAGCATCTACTGAATTCTCCTGCTAGGTGGTTATTCTTTATTTTCATTACCAACAAGGAAATTCAGCCAGAAATTAACTGGATTACTCTAGTGACAGAACTAGAAAAAGACAGCACCAGAATGAAAACTTACAAGTCTCTGTTTTAAGGGGCACACTGTGATTGTCTCCTGGATCATGGATTAGTTGTTCTGTTGAGAGAGAGTGCTCTTTAATGTCGAAGTAGTTGACTAATATGAAGAGATGATAAACAGCAATGAAAAAGTGTTATTGCTGTTGGTTGAGTGTGTAAAAGATAATATACTGGAGCTGCAGAAGCTCTAAGTAGCTACAAGCTTAAAGTGCAGCAGAATTGAGTAAGAAAAAATTTTAAAAACTGTATTGATTATTTAAAAAACAAAAGATGTAGCAAGCTCAAATGACAATTTTTTGGTTCAAAGCATAGACTAAAATACAAAGATTTCTAAATATATAGAAAAATAATATTCCTCCCTAGAGCTGGAGGGTGAAGAAGCTGACAGGCAAACCGGAAGTTGTTCATGCTGATTATTGAATTAAAATATCATCGAATTCATATCATCTACAGGGCTCTTTTGTAAACATTTGGGAATAAAATATGAAAGAGAGGGATCCAAAGAACTGTAATAAATGGGTAGATTAAAAAAGATCATAGCATGCAAAACAGCAAGTCCCACTGAGCATTTCTTGAAAATAGAAGCAGATCATCCTGCCTTATCTCAGGATGCTATAACTCTTTCATCTAAGAAAATTACTTTCAAATTGACTTAGAAAGCCAATTCTCCTCACTCCCTAGACCCACAACTCACAATTTTCTGCATCTCTATTACTAAAATTAGGTGTCAATGTGATCGTTTAGGGGAGAATGCTAGATGATTATTTTATTTCCATATCTCCCTTGCTGGGACTATTATGCTCAAGCATTCTGGTTCTGACCAGCAACAGCAAAATGCTCAGAGGCATCTAGGCATCTTTATTCTTCTCAAGCTACTACTAATAAAGAAATATCCATGAGGCCATACATATAATTTGAGAAAGGGCAGCAGCGGGAGGTATACTAGGAGGTGGATGGCATGCTTATGCAACTTACTTTGGCCTTCAGAACATACTTAGATCTGGACCCATCAAGGCATCGCTTCTTTTAGATAGTGCGATTTTCATGTGCATGCCTAAGTATGTGCATAGAGATAAGTTAATGAAGGACAACATACTTCTCACTTTCCACTAGTGTCTACTGGTCAGGCATTTATTTTCCATCAGTTCTAGGAAGAATAATTGGAGCTTCTTTTCAAAAGAAAAATTTACAAGGTAAACACATAACATGTAACCAAAATGTTTGTACACCCATAATATCCTGAAATAAAAAGAAAAAAAGTCAAAAGAAAAATTTACTTACTGAAAAGGGAATCATAATGTTCAAAAAATCCCAGGGTCCACTGCTGTGACTCCTACTAGGGAATGGAACAAGATTGAGAAGTTGTAGGAATCTATTGCCGACATTCCAAGAATATTGGATCCAGTGAAATCTTAGGGCTAAGTGGCAGGGATGTTTATCTGTATTTCTGTTTTTATATATGCATATAAACAACATCTGGCAGAATAATATGTTCACAACTGGTGCTAAAGTCTGTATTTATTTATTCCAATAAAAATATTGGATTTGGTTCAGCGCACGCTAATCCTTTGCTGTTTTGCTATACCCATCTACCTAGGGCAGTGTTTAACGAGAGAATTAAAGTGGAATCACTATTGTGTCTTTGAAGGCTTTTGTGATGAGATTGCTATCTGAAATATCCTGAGCACTAGAGCATTCCTTTTCATTTATTATTTTGGTAATCAAGCTCTAGGGACTTCCATTGATGTTTCTTATCATAACATTATTTATTGAAGGGAAAAAATGTGGAGTTTCTGTCAACGTTGAGGATACGTATTTTAACAATACACTGAAAAACAGGAAAAATAACAGAAAGATAGTTTAGAGTCTATGGACAAGCACATTCATATTGAAAACTGTACCACTTTCTTCTTAAAATTGATACTTGGAATGATGGGCCAATGTGAAATATTGTCTTCATGAAAAAGTTATATCTCACAGCCATTATTGAATAATTTCTACAAGTCTGGGTAGCTTTCTTTTCTCAGTGCACACTCTGGTAATTGGTCACAGATCTCTTTGGGGAGTGCTAAATGGATGATTCGTAATAAATAGTGTATGCCATTTTCCTAAGAGTATCCGGGCTTCACTTCACTCAAGAGGTTCTGGGGGTGTAAAATGATCTCAGTATGAGAATTGGATGACTTGTTCTTTGGCGATCAAGTCAAGCTCCATACAGTATATCTGAAATTCTGTGTCGTTTTTTTTTTAAATTATGAAATTCATGTGAGATATTTGTTAAGTTTTTTGTTTATTTTCATCCCAAGGATCCCATGATTAATTAAATACTGCCAAAGATCCTGGGGATCAGATAATTCTGTCTATCTAGCAGTCAACTAATTTGCCTCTCAGCTACATGGCTTTTGTTGACATCTTTTTTTTCTTTTTATAATTTATTTTTTAATTTCAGAATATTATAGGGATACAAACACTTTGGTTACATATATTGCCTTTACATAGCCTGAGTCAGAGCTACAAGCCTGCCCAACACCCAGCCAGTGCCCACCACTCCCATTAGGTGTGAATTTACTCATCCTCTCCTTCCCCCTCCCATCTGCCGGACACCAATGAATATTACTTCTATATGTGCACATAAGTATTGATCAATTAGTACCGATTTAGTGGTGAGTACATGTGGTGCTTGTTTTTCCATTCTCATGATACTTCACTTTCACATGTGGAAGACCGAAATGGGATCCGCATTTCTCACCTCTCACAAAAATCAACTCACGATGGCTTTTGTTGACTTCTATTCTCATGGGATCCTTCCATACTAAAAGAACATTTCTATGTCGTGGTCCTACACCAGGAAACTCTATTTTTAAAAGGGATTACGATATTTTTTTCTTAAATATGTTGAGTAGTTGTATTAGTTTTCAAAATTACTTGTATTAGTTTTGTATTAGAAAACTAATTACCACAAACCTAGTGGCTTAAAACAACACAAATTTATTATCTTATGGTTCTGTAATTCAGAAGTCTGAGATGGTTCTCAGTGGGCTAAAATCAAGTGTCTGTAGGGCTGTGTTTCTTTTTGGAGGCTCTAGGGTAGAATCCATTCCATTACCTTTTACAGTGTGTGTAGGCTGACTTCATTCCTTACCTCACAATCTTCATTATCCAGCTTCAAAGCCAGATGTTGCTTTCACTCTGACCTTATCTCCATCGTGGAATCCCCTTGCCTTACTCTGACTTTTTCATTGCACTCTTTGACACCAAGGGCCCTTTGTTTACGTTGGTTCCACTTGGATAATCCAGGATAACCTCCCTATTTAAGGTTATTTTATTAGAAATCTTATTTTCAATTGCTACCTTAATTCTTCTTTGTCATGTGGTTTAACATAGTCACAATTTCTAGAGATTAGGACATGGACATCTTCATAAACTTACTATTCTGCCTACTACAGCAGTGCTAATCAAACACTTATCAATCATTCAATAATTGCATTGCAGTTAGTACCAATTTGATGGTAAGGGCATGTGATGCTTGCTTTTCCAAACTTGTGATACCTCACTTTGAAGGATGGGCTCAATTTGTATCCAGGATAATATAAAAGGTGCTAGTTCACCATTGGTTTTTGTAGTTGAGTAGTATTGCATGGTATACATATACCACATTGTATTAATCCACTCATGTATTAATTGGCACTTGGGTTGTTTCCATATCTTTGCATAATATTCATTGAGCGCTAGTCAGGTGGGAAGGGGGTGGTGTGGGTGTGTAAACTCCCAACAAATGGATGCGGAGTATACTCTATGGGGGAAGGGCACACTTGTAGGTCTGGCTTGGGCGAGGCTAAGGCATTATACGTAACCAAAATGTTTATACCCCCACAATATTCTGAAATAAAAATGTATAAATAAATAAAATAAAATATTTGCACAGCAAAAAATATAATAATTGCATAGCAGTGTATTTCTAGTCAGATAAGTATAATTGTAAAAAATAACAAAGCAATTACCTGATGCCTATTGAATAAATATGAAGAAAAAGGTAGTGAGTAGCAGAGAATTTCCAAGGTAAGTACATGGTCTGGGCTAAAGGCAGATAAATCTGAGACAGACACCCCGTTTTTCATGTCGAGAACATAACTCACTTTGCACTGTTTTGTTGGATTGCACATGGAAAAACTCCGAGACTATTTCATGTGGCTGGATTTCTATTTGTTTTAAAGCAGTGGCCTGAATTACCCCAAACTTTGATTTTAATTTATGCCAAGGCCTTCCTTATCCTTTGTCCTTTGCTATAAAACTGTGGGCATTATATAGTCTTAGTCTTTCAGCTCTCCACTTTGGTCTTTCCTTAGCCATTATAGGGCAGAGCTAAAATAATCCTTTTAAGGCATATCCAAATTATATTGGCCATACCTCTATTACAGCATTAATCCACTGAATCCTATTTTATCCCCTATATTTCTCCTGTTAATTAGTTCCTTGATCTCTGGAATGATGATTCAACTTTCTTGTCATATGGCCTAATATCACAGCTTGAAGTTAGCAGTGGCATAACTTCTGCAAAGGAATAAATCATTGTATACAATTATTTAATAGTAAACACAAAAGTAGTACTTCAAATTGAGATGTGTGAAAAATAAAAATATTTATTATTGATCGAATGGGTGTATATGTGCTTAAAGGGGTTCTGTGAAAATAGGTAGATTATGTTAAAATAATTGAAAATAGGGAATATAGCTCCCAAATAGAATAATGCTCTCTGATTTGTTTATAGCTTTCTAAAGAAATTCTATTTGACACCTGAGATTTTCAACTAACATAGGTTAATATCACTTGAGAGGTAGGATTAATGCATTTGAACCCTTTTTGAGTAAAATATTATTATCCTGCAATATATTTGAACCTTTTTGAGTTAAGTATTATTATCCTGCAATTTGTATAACCAAGGTTTCATTCATTAATGATAATCAGAGTTGTGCTCATTAAACAGAGAAGGACCTCAAAATTAAAATATTATTATTGATCAAACTTACATTGCTATCTCTAACTAATTAACATTGATCACATTTTGGATCAAATTAACATGTCTCTAATTATTTCATAATGGCCCCAGAATGCAGTATAATTTATTTAATTATTGATAGAAAACCACTGATGTTTTCTGAATTCTTATCAGTAGGTGATTTGCATTAGCTTTGCATTTCAGGAATTTTTAATTCTGAATTTTTAATCATTTAACTTGTCAAATCAATAATCGGTCATACAAATAGCACTGAGAGTTGTTCTTTCCCAAAGGAAAATAAGCAATGATGACTATTTTATGAAAGATCTTAGGAAATGCCTCCAATACACTGATTCAAATTCCATCTGTAGTATATGTAATACATAATTCTATACATCCATAGGAACACAATAGATATCATTGACCTAAAGTTAACCATTGCACATCTAGTTTTCTCCAGAATGTATAAAGCTGGAAGAAATTCCCACTCTTACAACAAAAAAGAGCTGAACTAACTTCAACTTCATGGATTTCTTGAGTTCACTGGAAATTTGAGTCATAAAGTGAACTAAGCCAAAATCTAAGGGAAGAGAGGAGGTGATCACACACAGCCAACTGAGTGTAGATGCAATCACACACCAGAAAGAACCTTTAGAGACACAGTGGAACTTTTAGGGGCCAGAGAAATTGAGGACAGTTTGTATGGCATCTTGTCTGTTATTTCTCCACAAACCTCACTATGGCTCTCAGAACAGATTGGACAGAGGCCTGAATGAAGACCTGCAGGAGGGGAACAGAAGCCACACAACAGGGATACGCAAGTCCTATGGGATCCTTTCCCTCTAACTCCACCACATAAAATCAATGTGTGGAAGAATCAAAGATGCTTCTGGCTTTAGTGTATTGGTGAACACTCGTCTCAGCTGATGAAGAGGAAGGAATAGAGCTTACTCCTGGATAAGGGTCAGGATTAAGCACTGTGCTGAAAACACTCAGAAAGGGATGAAAAAGAGAACTGAGAAGGCTGTACACATGTACAGGGCCAGAGACATTGCACATGCCTGAGGTTGAGTCTTCAACAAAACTATTAGGGAAATTTCCATACCAGTTCTGCTTAAAACCACAAAGCAGCAAAAGTAGACACTGACACCTGTCAGCCTTACAAGCTAAAACCACAGAGCAGTTGAGCAAAGCTGAACAAAACTGCAAGCTTCTCATGATTATGATGTCTGTTATAAGCCTATCATATTCTAATGTTTGTTATAAGCCTATCATAATTCTACTACTTATAAGAATTATCATTTATTGGATAACTTTTAAGTCTTTTTGCTAATTGGTTAATCATTTATACCTGTGTGTGATTTGTTAAGAGTAACCCCCCAAAAAAGAGTATAAAACTTGACAAAAACCCGGAAGAGGTGCTCAGAATTTGGAGACAAGTCTCCTCTGGGCCTGCTTGCAAATAAAACTTTCTGACCCTCCAACTCTCTGTGTGCCACTCGGTTATTCCCCTGGGACCGGTCACTGACGCTTGCCGTAACAAAACAACAAACCCCCCACCACCACCAAGCCAGATATGAGTTACAAGGACAGCAGCACACTGTCAGAAGGACAAAAGAGGGAGAAGAACGTACAACAATACTCCTCTGAGTCACAGCAAAAAAGAAAACCTAAAATTCAGAATCCAGTGAATTTCTCTCTGATAAAGTACCAGTCACCATATATACAAGGTTAATAACTCCCAGACTAAAGGCTTAGCAAATGGGAAGTTGTGATCATTTTGTGATCACATCTACTACTTCAGTTATACTATTACTGTTCTGTACAACATTTCGGATTTTAACAAAAATTTACAAGGCACACAAAAAAGGGGAAAAAAACAAACACGGTAAAATAACAACAAATAAAAATGCCCCCAAGAAAAAGGACAATCATCATAACAAGATTCAAATGGAGCATAGATGTTGAGAATATCTGTTTTACAGAGAATTTAAAACTACGATTAATATATTAAAAGTTCTGATAGAATAAGAGGATAAAGTTCAAGATCAGATGGGTAATTTTGCAAAGTTGGAAATTATCAGAAAGACTCAAGAGAAAATTATAGAAATTAAAAACACGTAATAGAGAAAAAGAATGCCTACATTGGGTTCACCAGTATAATCAATACAGCTAAAGAAAGACTCAATAAACTTAATGAGTATTCAATAGGAATTACCCAAGCTGAAACACAAAGAAAAAAAATAGTGTTGGGGGGCTGGGGGTGAGAGCACATCCAATAGCTATGGAACAATATCAAATGTTCTAACACATGTGTAATTGGAATCCAAGGAACAGAAAGAGAGAGAAGGAAACATTTGGAAAAATCATGGCTGAGAATTTTCTAAAATAATGTTAAAGAGTTCAGCTCATGTCCAAAACCTTACGAGTGATTTTTCAGGCCTAACCACAGGCAATTACGAAGGCTTCTCTGGCAGGCAGGAGTATAGGGGTGGTCACCCCACATCAGTCTTGGTGCATAGCCAGTGCATTACAGTCTGTGAACGGAGTTGTAGTCAAGAACTCAAATCCCTCTGACTAGCCATGCTCGTACTCATATCTGTCTGCCCAGGTGCTTCCCTTTGGAGGTCTCCTTGTCAGTGAAACCTGAAGACATTTTTCTCCTCTCTGACTAAGCATTCACTACATTTTCACTCCCAATCTATCCTTCTCCTCTTTCCCCAGGTCCCATAAAACTGTAGAAGTTTGTTTTTTTTTTTTTTTTTTTTTGGGATCCAGGAACAGAGAGAAGAACTTTAAGTCTGCACAGATCCACTGGACCCTCACTTGGCATGCAATTTCTCTGGGAATAATAGAACAGGGAGCAGTCAGCACTTACAGAATAAGTGATCAAAGATATGGCTGCTATTACTTCAATTTTGGTTCTTGCATTAATTGGCTACTCCAACACCTGGACGCTCAACTTTCTCCAGTGTATTTGAGCTCCACACAAATACTAGACAACAAAACGCATTTCAAGTAGATTCAAGAATACCAGGAAGGATAAATACAAAGAAGCAAAAAAATTATCTAACCCTAGACATATATTCAAACTGCCAAAAAACAAAAGAAAAAGAGAAAAACCTTAAAGGCAGTAAGAGAAAAAAGAAGTGCTACATAGAGTAAAATGAAGATAGTAATTATTACAGACATCTTTTCAAAAATCATGCAAATCAGAAAACAAAGAAGTGACATATTGAAAATTTTAAAGAAAAAAACTGTCTTTTTAAATTTTGAGATATGTTTCATATATGTCTATTTTGTTAAGAGTTTTTATCATAAAAGGGTGCTGAATTTTTTT
>NW_012141635.1:1820104-1822003 GCF_000956105.1 Propithecus coquereli
AATAATTACTTTAATTGTGAGTGATCTAAACTAAACAATAAAATGACAGATTTTGTTCAATAGAATGTAAAAACAAAGTATGCCATATGCTGTGTACTATAAATCTACTTTAAATATAAAGACACAGATAAGGTAAATGAAAAGTTAGACTAAGCCATACTAAGTAATCAAGAACAAAGGAAAGTTGGACTAGATATATAAATAACAGACAAAAGGACTTCTAGACAAGGAATATGATTGAGGATAAAGTAGGACATTATATAATGAGAGGGGGTTAATATTCCAAAATTTAACAATCTTAAGTGTGCATGTTATTTGCAACAGACCTTCAAAATGTAAGGGATAAAAACTTATAAAACGAAAATGCATCCACAATTGTAGTTGGAAAAATTAACAATTCTCTCTCACTAATGTATGGCATTTGGACAGTAAATTAAGAAGTATACAGAAGACTATCAACCAACAAAATTTAATCGATGTTTATAGAGCAGTTTTTCCCAAAAAGAGCAGAGTACATGTTCTTCTAAGTGAACATGTATATTTCTCTTATGTGGAAAGTATTTTACGGGAAGCATAGCTGAGAAATCTCCAAATATATAGAAATTAAACAGCTCTCTTCTAAATACCCCATGTATCAACAGGACTTGTCAAGGGAAATTAAAATCAAATTTGTTGAAATGAATGAGAATAAACTATATAATTAATGGTATGCAGTAAAAGCAGTGCTTACAAGAATATTTACAGTATTAAATGGTTGTTACATTAGGAAAGTATAAAGTAGAACTCTCTGATGGGCACAAATATGCAATACAAAGATTTTGACAATTTGGGTCCAGAAAGTTTACCCATCTGTGTTTCCGTGTATCTTCCCCAGATCTCCTTCTGCAGATTCCCCAAACATCTTTCTTTTTTTCCTTCCATGCCCTTGACCAACTAGCCAAACTACTTGGTACTGTCCAAGAGTTCTTCACAGAGCCATTTCTCTTCTCACACACTCTAGAACTGGATGAATTACTTGAAGTGCTATTCACGAGAGGGATTTCCTTTTAAGGGACCCCTTAATAGGCTCGTAGTACAGAAGACTCTTTCCAGCTTTGACCCACATACATAGCTGACCCTTCTGCAAACTTAGTTTGGCATTTTTTTTTCCTCTTCTATAAATTGGTCTTATGTGATCTCTTAAGTGGCAATAAATAAAATCTTAGGGTGCAACATTGATAGATGGTATGGAACTCACCATAAACTCCACATAGCATCTTTTCTCAAGAGAGATATTTCAATACTATAGTGTTTAGTGGTGCTCTTAGCTAACTCAAATCTCACTGTCTTCTGTGTCACGTGAGTCAGAGTAGTATTACCAGGTATGAGATATGCAAACTAGAACCCAAGAGTCCCATTGTGTATCCTTCTAGGTAATGGAAGTCATAAGCTGCAAAAATACAGTGTCTTTTACTTTGTAGCAGATGCTCAAGCATGGTCCAGACCACAGGACTCTGAATTTTCTTAGGGTTTACATCACAGTTGGAGAGTTAACATTGGCATGGGCAAGATCAGAAGTGATCTTTGTCATTTCCGGGTGAACGTGAACAACTTCTATTCCTTCTTGATAGGGATAGTGTATTCACCAACTCTGTTGTGTTCACCCTAGGGCGGTGAGATGGAGCTCTTACCCAAAACCAGTTCAGAGGTCAAGCCTGGTCACACCACACGCTAATCAAGAGGATGTGAAGAGATTTATGACTCATGTTATGCAGCTTTCTGAGGAGAACACTGTTCTTTTTTATCAACTCATCCAAATGCCTTTTCAACCTTTCCTATTCTCTTCTGATCTTTGCCTATTCTGTCACTGTATCTTTCTTCCACATTAGAATGCTTACAAACACAAGTTCAGAGTTTTGT
>NW_012141635.1:1822053-1822722 GCF_000956105.1 Propithecus coquereli
ATTTATTTATTTAAATTCAGGATATTATGGGGGTACAAACATTTTAGTTACATGAAATGCATTTGCCTCACTCAAGCCAGGGCCACAAGCATTTCCTTCCCCCATATAATGTGCCCCATCTCTATTAGCTGTGGGTTTACTCACCCCACCCCCTCTAACCCCCATCTCCTTGCCGTCCCACCTGACTGGCACCCAGTGAGTATTACTACCATGTAAGCACCTTAGTGTTGATCAATTAGTACCAGTTTGATGGTAAGCACGTGTGGTCCATGTTTTTCCACCCTTGTGACACCT
Organism: Propithecus coquereli; assembly: GCF_000956105.1. Taxonomy (NCBI): domain Eukaryota; kingdom Metazoa; phylum Chordata; class Mammalia; order Primates; family Indriidae; genus Propithecus; species Propithecus coquereli. The sequence continues at coordinate 1,822,348 of NW_012141635.1, forward strand.
CACTTCGAAGGATGAGCTCGATCTCTATCCAGGATAATAGAAGAGGTGCTAGTTCACCATTGTTTTTGTAGTTGAGTAGTATTCCATGGTATACATATAACACATTTTATTAATCCATTCTTGTATTGATGGGAAGTTGGGTTGTTTCCACATCTTTGTAATTATAAATTGTGCTGCTATAAACATTTGAGTGCAGATGTCTTTATTATAGAATGTCTTTTTTTCCTTCGGATAGATGCCTAGTAGTGGGATTGCTGGATCAAATGGTGTTTCTATTTTTAGCTCTTTGAGGTATCTCCAAATTACTTTCCACAGGGGTTGTGCTAATTTGCAGTCTCACCAGCAGTGTAAGAGTGTTCCTATCTCTCCATATCC
>NW_012141635.1:1825323-1825707 GCF_000956105.1 Propithecus coquereli
AATTATGCATATTATGAGAATTATAAAATGTTCTCTTTTTAACAATACTCCCAATTTAAGAAGCAGACATTACCAATAAATATAGATCCCGTTGTGGGCTCCTTCTCTACTGTGTTATTGTTTTCTACACTGTGAAATAATCACTGTGCCACTATTGTGTTTATCTTTCCCTAAATTTCATTTATAGCTCGATCACCAATGGATTATTCCTAAACAATGATTTGTTTAATGGAGCACATTTTTGAACAGATTATTAATTGAATAGCACAGTGTATATTTGTCTCTTTATTTTTTCACTCATTATATTTGTCAGAATTATTCTTTATTATTGATATTGTTCATATAATTGTTTGTCATCTATTTTTGCATTTTTCAGGTTTTATT
>NW_012141635.1:1828716-1829574 GCF_000956105.1 Propithecus coquereli
TAATAAAGATGTTCTTAAACAAACAACAGTTAAGATAATTAGTCACTGAGCAACACCAGCAAACACAGTACGAGAAGTTCTTCAACTTGAATAGAAATGATCTCAGATGGTCTAAAGAAGGTATGAGAAGAATTAAAATCTGCAAAATTTAAATGAAAGAGTAAATTTAAAATGCTGCATGTGTAAAGCAATAAATCTCAAATTTTAACATGCATAAGAATCACTTTGTTAACATAAGGCCTTTTAAAACACAAATTTCTAGTCTCCATTCTAGAATTTCACAATTTCATGTGTGTGTGCGTGTGTGTATAACGTATCATAAGAAATCATCTACATTTGTGGTTCCTGGAAATGACTCTAGTATAAAGACAATGTTATCATTAGTAACATGTCCATTATAGTTGTGAAATTTGTATATCTAAATAAAAATAGATAATTCTAATTGTTATTAGAATTATTAGTCAAAGTCAATAGTCCCACAAGTTAAAGATTTTTGATTCAATTGAAGTAGGTTTATGAAGAGTTGTTATATTTAATTTGTGTTCTGTAATCTCTTTGAAGACAGCATAATTACGTTTATAGTCCATATGTTCTTTTATACAGGACATAAGACAGCACAATACTCACCGTAAAAACATCCAAGAAACATCCATATTATTATTTGATATCATTCTGATAAGTATGGTGCAAAATATCCACTTTCAAGACTTAAGTAGCTGCCTATTGAAGCCAATATTCAATTTTACAAGATTTACTTGAGCATATTTGTAATTTTTTCTACTTTCTTTGAAAGTAAGATTCTACTTTCATGAAAATAATGTCTTATACTTTTTTTACTCCAGAGGAATTTAAACAATA
>NW_012141635.1:1829664-1830058 GCF_000956105.1 Propithecus coquereli
CCACATTGTTTTTCATGTACATATTATAGATGAACAATTCTAGTACCTAGCACACATTTCCACCTGGGTTCTCCATTTTGTCTTTTCATTTCTTCAGTGTCACAGTGGGTTCTATGTGCCACAGGCTGTATTTTTCACAAATAGACGCTGAAATAGAATTTAGTATACAGAATGTCTATAAGTATAAATATCTGTTAAAAAGATGGGGAGGAAAAATTGTTGGGCAGAGGAAGAAGTTGAACAGCGATTCAGGCTCAAGAGAACCTAGAAGACCTTATATTGGGGGATCTGGGGCATATACAGCCCATCAGAATAGTCCCACAATGAACCAAAGTGGCAGGGCCTTTGTGCCCCCACATTCAATAACTGAATGTGGGCTTCCCTGGTTAGGACA
>NW_012141635.1:1832412-1832979 GCF_000956105.1 Propithecus coquereli
TATTTCACAATCTTCCTTTTGCGCCCCATTTAGTCAACTCTCTACCTCCACCGCCAAAAGATGACAAGAACTGATCTATTTTATGTTATTGCAATTTTTACATTTTCCAGAATGTCATAGACATCATAGTAGGTGGTCTTTTGGGTGTTTCCTCATTCACTTAGTAATATGCTTTTTAGATTCATCTATGCTCCTGGATGTATCAGTCATTTATCTCTATTACTAAATAGTAATCCATTGTAAACCAAAATTTTATTATCCATTCCCTATTAATGAAAATTAAGTTGTTTCCAATTTTAGACAAGTATTTAAAAAGTTGTTAACAACATTCATTTACAGATCATTTTCTTTGGGTATATATTTTACTTTTCTCAGGTGAACAGAAGTGGGATTGGTAGGTCATATGGTAAATATATGTTTAAATTTATAAAAAATTGAAAACATTTACAGTGGTTTCAAGGTACCATTTTTCGTTAACACTAATAATGTATGTGAATTCCAATTATTTTACATCTTTACTAGTGATTGGTATTGTCATTTTTGGATCCATTCTGATCTGTGTACTAT
>NW_012141635.1:1833029-1833352 GCF_000956105.1 Propithecus coquereli
TATGTAACCAAAGCTTTTGTATCCCTGTAATATTCTAAAATTTAAAAAAAAACTATAAAATAAAGTACAATCGTGTCATGTTAAAAAAAATTATAAATACACAGCAAATCTTCAGGTAGAAGTCTCTGTGTGCTGATCAAAAAATATAAGGAATGCCAATTAAAGATTGGATTTCCTGTGTTCTACATAAGATCAAATCTATCAAGAGGGCAAATGAAATGTAAATAAACTCATATAACAAAGCATTCATAGTTCAATTGACAATAACATCTTCAGCTTAGCTTCCTGTCTATGGATTTTATGAATAAGCTTGTGTAATTCAC
>NW_012141635.1:1846867-1848832 GCF_000956105.1 Propithecus coquereli
AAGGGATGTTTAAAGTAATTTTTTTATTCTGCTTCTTGTACCTTTATTCTTTATCTGTTTTATAATTCTAGAACATAATGAAGTGGTTTAGATGGGGCATATTCACTCTTTTGGCAATTTACTTGATACTCAATCATATATTAATACATTTTCTGTCCTTAACAGAATTGTTGCTTTGGTAGAAAAGATTTTATAGGGGTAGAGGGTAGGGGTAGGAATAAGAAAAATGTGATATTGAATGTAATTACCAGTTTATTATTGAGATAAGTTTCTGGACAAAGTCGAGAAATAGGCTGGAGATAGGAGGCAGGTGTCAAGGGCTGCTTTACTTGTTTATCCATATCTGCAGTTTTCTGTAAATATTAGAGATTAGCTGACATCTAAAATCTAACCTCTGAACTGCACATTTATTCTGGTGATTTTTTTCCCCATTGTGCCTTTGTCTTGACTTGAAGATCATTCTGACGCTGCTTTTCTCTAGAAACAGTTTTCCTGTTGGATTTTAGAAAACATGAAATGTCATTTTCGGCCTTCCTGTTATTTCTCCGAACATTCCTTCTTAGTATCTTGCCAGCATCTCTTCATCTATACATTCATTGATGATCAGACGTTTTCTGAGATTTGCAGTAGGTCCATTTTTTCCGTTTTAGTCTGCAGCTGCTCTCATTGCCTCAGTTATAATCTCTTTGTGAGAACCCTCCTATTTATATATCCAGCTGAGACTGCTCCAGGCCCTATACATGCAATTGCTTATTGACATTCCTATTTATACTGAGTGTCCCACGGGTACTCCCTATTTAACACCGTTTTCCATCCAAACACACGTACTTTCTGTGTTCCCTAAATCAGGAAATTGCACTATAGTTTACCCAGTCCCCTCAGTCCAAAAATCTGGAGCTATTCTCTCCTTTCCCATTAATTCTATAATATTACAATTCCAATTGATTCTATTTCATATACACCTCTGAAACTCATCCACCACCTTGATCCTTCCTCACTGCCGAGTGACTATCATTTCTCCTGTGGACTATTGTAGTATTCTCTTAAGTGATCTTTCAACATTAGCTCTTGCTCCTTCATGATTTATTTTTAATTCTTCAACGAAGATCACCTTCTGCAAATGTAAAACTGACTGCGTTCTGATGTATAGAACAATACGAGGGCTTCCTACTAATGTTTGAGCAGATCCAAAATCTAGCCATCAATTCCTTGCAGGGTTTCCTTTTTGCCTAGCTTTCTAGGTTTCTTTCACAGATCTATTCCCTTAGCAGTCCACACCTTAGCTATACTGACCTTCATTCAATCCTTTATTTGCCATGGTTACTTCAATCTCTGGGCCAATTTTCTTCTACCTGAAAAGATACCTCTAACTCCTGCTGCTCCTTTATATGGATGCTTGCCTAAGGGCACAGACTAATTTGGATTCTTCTATCACTCACACAGAACACTGAAATTCACTCCTTTATAATCAGCACATTTATAATTTATTGTATTATCTATCTATATTTTTTCTATGTGATTAGAAGTTCGCCATTGGCAGGATATCTATGTTAATATTGTTCATCATCACTGTCCAAGTACAGACCCTGACAAACTGTAGGTATTAAATGAAACATTAATTAGATAAGAAAATGAATAAACCAAAAATCTGTATATATGGAAGAATTAAAAGCGTTTTAGTGAAGTAAATTTTACTGAAGTGAAATTCAATTTAAAAAGTATCAAAAATTGAAAGTAAAGAATGAATTATCTTTTTTTAGTCTGAAATTATAATAATTCTAGTGTGGATGAACTGGAGCCCCTAGTTGGTGAGGTAAAAAAGAATTTATAAAATCTTAAAGAAATTCAACAAGAAGTTACTGATTTCTGTACATTGATTTTGTAACCTGAGACTTTGCTGAATTTATTTATCAATTCCAAAAGCAAATTATGTGACCAAAATGTGTGTACCCCTGTAATATTTTG
>NW_012141635.1:1852867-1853854 GCF_000956105.1 Propithecus coquereli
TTTTAAGGGACAGGTTGATTACAGAAACAAGCAGGTTTCTTGTTTGGGGCTACTATTGCTGATTGCAGCTGTCTTTAGTAGATCTGTCTGAGGTCTAAAATCACCTCTGGTCTATTTTTTTTAGACTTTAATCCTAGGAGCCATTGGTTTCAACCATCTGTAAATGAGTCCAAAGTATAAAATCCTGCACTACTTGAAGGCAAGGAACAGAGATTATATTTTATATTTCACAGTCCATCGGTTACATCAGATGACAATTTTTGAGACACATAATTTATGCTATTATTTAGTTCCCAGATGAGTGAAATGTGGGAGGATATAATTAAAGACCTAAAAATCTTCTTAAAGTACGATTTCACTGTGTCATTCCATACTGAGGAATTCATAGTTGCTCCCTACTGCTAATAAGCACTGATTTTTAAATTTCAAGTTCTATAATCCAGCTCCACATCCTGTGTTTCTAGCTTATTCTTTACAACTCACCGAGAGAAATAGTTCACTCCAGAGTATCCAAAAGCCACCCAGTGGTCAGCTTATTTTTCTCTAATATTTTCATGTGTGGTGGTTTGATCTTCCCAACCAGGTAATTTGCATTTTAAAAATAGTACTACATCTCACATGTCCTCTAAACTTCCCAGTGCATTGATTGCAGTGCTAAGTAGGAACTAAATGGTAAGATCCTTGAGGATATAGGCCCTTTTAACACTTACTGGGCTGAGTAAATATTTGTTCATCTTCTTGATTGTGGTATTTTAACAAATGTTTGATTGATTTCATGATTGAAAAAAAAAAGCCAAAGGAATGTGTTACTTTTTTTGTTGTTGTTAGAAATTCATTGCAGCAGGAATTGTGTCTGATTTGTATAAATGGAGTAACATGATGTTGTCTACAATAGGGATTGATTGACACTAAAAAAAAGTACATCGTTCTACTAGCTTCCCCAAGGCAGCTTTCTGGGAGAGACCTGACTCTCTGAATCTAATTTTT
>NW_012141635.1:1853904-1856537 GCF_000956105.1 Propithecus coquereli
CCACCATATGCTGACAAAGAAAACTGTATCTTATTAAAATTAAAACAATATTTGGTTAAATTTTTATGTCATAATTCAGTTTTCATTTTTCTTCTATATTATTCTACACTATAATACTTTTGGTTAAATTGAGCTTACTGTGTTATCTCTACACACGGACTTCATAAGGATGATTTCCATAGCAACTGGTACAATTTTCACCAAACAATAGCTTTGAAGGTGCTATGTCTTTGGGTTTATGTTTTGGGTTATTCCATTAACCCTAAGGGACTTTTATATTTAGTTTTTCTTGGAAGGACATAATATGAAGAACAAAAGTAAAGATCAAATTTAAACTAGAATAAGTGGGTTTTTTCTTTGAGAAATAATACCTACAGAGGCATGCTTACACTCTGTGTTAAATAATTAATAATTTAAATCTAAATAAAACCAATTATTTTAGATATAGTTGATATTTTTAAAATATTGTTTTTCCACTTGTAAAATGTATGAATTCACATTTGTTTTCACAATTATTTATTCTATAACGATCATAGATATTTTATCTACTCATGAACAAGAAAATCAGATTATATTTACACTATAGGTTCTGTAGATTAACTAATTTAAAAATATTTCCTTTTTGTATTTATTCACACATAAATGTACTTTGATATTAAATTATAGGTAATTGAAAATAGACTAGTAAACAAGCAGACATTGGCCCTATTTAATGACGTTTAAGATATAAAGGAAGCATTTTATTATACAAAACTATATTATAATTTCATGTAAGTGTAATTTTGTTTTCTGATATGAATGCAGGTGACTGAGTTAAGTGATAAGATTTGATAGATTTACATGCATTAAAGTAGTGTACATTCATGAATCTATCAAGGTTTAGAGAGCTTTAGAGATTTCATGGGGAAAATTGCAGTATATGTAACCAACATATAAGAAGCTGCCTTATTTGAGGCAACGTTAAACAACATAAAATTAACATTTCTTTTAAATATTTCCACATTTCTGTTTCTTTTGATTTCCATTTTCTTGACACCATGTTGCAGGTCTGTAGTATGCACTTAAGTTCTTCTTTTCAGTGTTTTCTAGATTCTTTATTAAATCATTTGTGGTTATCTTTCCAGCTACTTGCTTGATGGATTATATCTGTTATCCATTTCCTTCATTTCTTTGGAGAGCGTAGTACCCATATATCTCTGTACAGACTGCACTTTTTCAGGCAGATCAATATTAATTTGATTCTTTTAATGTTTCTTTCCAACGAACCTCCAGTTCTGTGAATTCTTATACTCAAATCACTGGCTTTTTATAAACAGTTCTTTAGCTTGTAAGAACACTGCTACTAAACAACTATCATCAATAAAGATGCTCAGCATACCAAATGCATAATCACATCCTTGGAAGGCCTTTATAATCCTAAATTTTTTTAGCCAAATATGTTACAAGCACATATGTATACAAGCACATAAAATACAATATAAATTGTGTCTTATTCATAGTAATTTAAGAATTAAATATACAGGCATGAATTCATTTTGTTGAAGTGACTTAGAATCTAAATGCATGGTGTAAAATAAAACTATGACAATTAATTTAACAATATTACTTTTGAAATGTTAGTAAGACCCAAGTTTTAAAAAATTAAATAAAGGGAATAAAATACCTTTAAATAAACATAGGAGAATGCTCAACTATAATTGCGATAGAGGAAATGCAAAATATTATGACAACAAATAAAATTTTATAGCCTCTGTGTTGATGAAACTTATAGTGTTAAGGTACCAAAAATTGGCAAGTAAAATATAGTGGAAGGTTTTAAAACACTGATATTTAAAAGTGTAAATTTCTAAACCACATCGAAAACAATTGTACAGTATTTTGAAAAGTTAAATACGTTTATTAATGATTTACCACACCCTATTCTAGTTTTATGTATATTCACTAGACATACTCATATATTCACATCAATCATATTTAAAGCTGCTCACATTAACAGTGTTTATAACAGTATAAACTTAGAAACCAACTAAATGCCTATCAATGTGAGAATGGTAAATTTTAGGGACAGAACACTCAGGATCTTTCATGAACAAGGAGAAAGTAAGCATTTGTCCTCTGGAATTTGGAGTAAGGAGTCATCAAAACAATTTAAGCTAAGTATTAACATAATAAATTTGCATTTTAGAATGTTGAACTTCATATTAGTGTGAAGGATATCTTTGTGTATATAATAATGAAAATAGGAGTGTTTTATGTGAAGATTGCAATCATCCAGGTAAAAGATAATGAAAACTTCTAAGAGAAGGGACTAAAAAGAATAAAACTGATACTGGATATGTTATGAATGCAAAATTTACAGAAATATATAGCAGTTGCTTATGGTGAGAAAAATAAAAATGTGATTATAATTATTAGATATTTGAATTATGTGATCATATGTTGCACCTCTAATTGCAGTTCTTTGCACAGAGGTAAGATTTCTAAAGCATTTGTGATTGTGAATATAGATAAATTAGTATACAAATGTACCAATGAAATAAATAGCTAATTTATAGATTAGTATGAATTATGAATTTAATATTGGCTATCAACAAATTCCCACTGGATTATTAACTAGAGTTTACAAGGGATGT
>NW_012141635.1:1860369-1862430 GCF_000956105.1 Propithecus coquereli
GTGCCAAATAATGGATTCCTTCCCAGACCACTTATAAATTCATGTAAGCACGAAAAAGCTGAATTTTATTTGTCAAGGATAATGAATGTGCATTTAACTTTCTACTAATAAAAGGCATCTATTTATTAGTATTAGCAAAAAAAAAAAAGAAAAGAAATTCCACATGAAGTAGTAATGTTCCCTAAAATTTAGGAGACTAGTGTATTTTAGGTAGAGATAGTTTTCAATTTTTATTCCTGTTCTTTTTTATTATTATTCAGATTTCATTGTACCAAATGAAAAGCATTTGCATATTGTTAATTCTATATGTATAGGCAAATATCTCTAAAATTTTCCTTTTAATAAAAATACTTAAATAGGCATACTGAGATATTTGGTATCTTTATTTAATAACTGAATTCTAATTTTAACTTTAGCACATCATTACAGGCTTCATAGCCAGTAATTTCAAAAAATAGAAATCCTAGAGTGGAAACTCATAAATTGCTTTACACCTATTGTACATTTAACGTATTTAAGCAATTTATTGAATTTTTATTCCACAAATGCTCCTAAAATTTCCTATCTTAAGTAAACTGCTATTTTCAAAATTAATTACAAACCTACATTTTCTAGTCTTTCATCATTTAAAACATCTTAGGAAATAATGCACATACTCTCTTGTTAATATATGCATCCAATATATCCATTGATGAAGAAGAATAGAGAGGGAAACAGAAATACTAAGCAGATATTATAAATAAAAATGTAAAATCAAAGATTTCCTTAAAGCTGAGTCAGATGTATAAATTGATAAATGTTTATGAACAAGCATTTTGAACTTTTCTATGTTTTCTATCTTGCAAAAGCCATGATTGTCCTACTGCTAAACATCTTATTATATTAGTTCGGTACATCATTCTTACTTCCTGAAATGTACTCTCAATCTTCAAGCTTCTTTTATGATTTAAAAATGTTTATTATATTACTATGCATCATTTAGTATTTTGATGTTTTGTATTTTACTATTCTCATTAATACTGAGTAGGCTTTAAAAGACATTGTATTTTATACTAATATTTCACATACAGGATATAATTTCATATACTTCTTTGAATAAGTTATTAGAATTTCTAGGAACAACATGCTTAAAAGAATGTAATGCAGTATTTGTGTGCAAAGTAGTTGATTTTACATATATTCAGTGTTCTACATAACCTTCAGTAAAGATAGCATTTGTATATTTTAAAAAGACAGATATGAAGACTGGAAATTTACATAGAATTTTACATGATAAATAACTTTAAGTTTTAATTTGTAAAAAAAACAATTCTTTTAAGAGATACAGGTTGTTCTAAAGTGTGCTTTTTGGCTCATTTAATTGTACTAATAAACTTGATTGCTCTTAAATTAATACCTTTTTCAAAGGGGACAATAAATAAACACAATAACCAAATACTATTTTATCCACATATATTGAAAGTCAAAAGCTCCTTTTTTTAAATTTCAGAATAATAGGGGGGTACAAAGGTTTTGATTACATGAATCGATTTTGTACTATTCCAGTCAAAGTTATAAGTGTGCCCATCACCCAGTTAGTGTACGTTGTACCCATTAGATATAATTTCACCCATCTCTTTCTCCCACCTCTGATCTGCTTGATTTCCTTTGAGCTTTACTTCAATCTGTGCACATGAGTGCTGATTGGTTAGTTCCAGTTTAATAGTGAGTACATGAGGCATTGTTTTTTTCCGTTCTTGCAATACTTCACTTAGGAGAATGGTCTCCAGTTCCATCCAGATTGTTGCAAAAGGTATTAATTCATTTTTTATATGGCTGCATAGTAGTCCATGGTATACATATACCACATTTTATTAATCCACTCATGAATTGATGGGCACTTGGGTTAATTCGACATCTTTGCAATTCTGAATTGTGCTTCAATAAACATCCGGGTACAAAAAAAAAAAAAAAAAATGAGCTTTTGAGAAGTATTGTGAGGCCAGTCAGAACACAGCAAGAAAAAAACCTGTGATCAATTAGCGATGCCTGCCCTGGGCTTGGGCATTAGGAAGAATTGAC
>NW_012141635.1:1862480-1863626 GCF_000956105.1 Propithecus coquereli
ATGCAAACATTGTTTTCTTATTTTTTAGTCTATGCTATTTCTTTTCATTTTATTAAATGTCTTTCACAGAGCAGTAGTTTTACTACATTTACTACATTTACTACCTAATAAGTATAACTTTATACTTATTAATTCACATTAACTCTGTTTCTCAAAAACAAACTTTGAAATTTCAACCAGGTTTATCTGAGTCCCTACGGCAGCTTGTGGAACAGCTAATTACATTGAAACTTGTTCACAGGAGGGATCAGTCAATATTTTTCTTATCTAAATATATAGATAATGTAAGGGTGTCATACACATTAATATTTTTGTATTGAAACTATAAAATTTGTATCTGCATGTATTTAATAATGTTTTAAAATTGAAGCATACATTATTTCGTTTTATTTTGATCCATGATGTAGGTATGACCAAACCCAGGTCTTTGGTTATAAAAGCAGACTGCTTCCTGGAGCAGAATCTACATCAGTGATTCTCTAAGTGTCATCCCCAGACCAGCAGACATATCACCCGGAAAAGTCTTAAAAAGAAAAATTTCTGAACTCCAATCCAGAGGTACGAAATCAGAAACTTTGACAATGGAACCTAGAAGTCAGTTTTAACCAGCCCCCTATGTGACTCCTTTGCATGCTAAAGTCTAAGAATCACTGATCTAGGTATATCTATGTTTCTCCTCTGCAAATTCTCTGTATTTATTTATTTTTATCCTTTCAAACTTGGGTTTCACTGAAAGTATTGCTTTTTTTTGCTATACGTTAAGGTAAATTCTGTGGAGTTAAATAATCTATAGTATATACCATTTCCTAATAGTATATTATGTTTTATTGAAATTTACATGTATATTTTACTTTCTGAACATAAGTGTGAGTGCCTATTAATAGAAAATACTTGTATGTACTTTTTTGAACAAATGGTGAGTAAATATATATTATATGTTGAACTTCGGAGAATAAGTCTGTCACTTCGGAGAATATGCAGTGAATTTACAAAATCATTCCAAGCTTAATTCACTTTTTGGAGCTCTTTCTAATAAAACAAAATGATACGACCACCATATGCTGACAAAGAAAACTGTATCTTATTAAAATTAAAACAATATTTGGTTAAATTTTTATGTCATAATTCAGTTTTCATTTTTCTTCT
>NW_012141635.1:1872522-1873738 GCF_000956105.1 Propithecus coquereli
AAAAAACAATAAATTTACAAAATAGAATGAAACGAAATAGTGTAAGCAGGGCTAAAAAAATACACTCTATATAAGCTTTACTGATGAAAACTGTTCACCATAAAGAAAATATATACAGTAATTACCATACCGCCAGGCTATAAGTAATACTTGATTAATGTTTAGGTTGAAAATGTTCTAAGACACTCTTATTTAATTCATGTGAGAGCATTTTTTGATTTGCAATGAAAATACCTAACCTACATATATCATTGAAGACTAGACTAATATTTAGAAGGGGCTTCTTTATTTAACAGTATAGACTATGGCGCCTTGAACTCTTCATTATCAATGTGAAGCTTCTCTAAAATCAGTGATTCCCACATTTGTTTCTCTGCTTGGGATCTCTGACCTGAGCTCATTTGAGTATTCTAAACTCCCATGGGGGGTTTTCACTTTGGTGATTCCATAGGCAGCTTAAATTCAAAACGCTAGTCTCACCCTCAAGCCTCCTTCTCCTTTACCCTGGCCCCATGTTCCCAGTCTGAGTTGAAGGCACCAGCATCCTGCCAGTGCCCTTCGCATGGTTCAGGCCGAATCCGCTCTCAGGGACCACTGCAGGGTTCCTCTGACTTCTCATCTTTGTGCCTTCAGCATGGATTCCACATCACTGCCAAGGGGACTATTCTAAAACTACAGGTCCATTCGTATCACTCCCTACTCTAAAGCCTGAAATGACTTTCCACGGACAAATCCTAACTTCTCAGAAAAATACCAATGCTGCTTCTGAGAAGTATGGTTCCAGGCTAAAATCCTATGTGTGACCTTTCTGGCCTAACCATAGGCAATTCCAAGGCTTCCTCTGGCAGCATTCCTGGGGAAAGCTGCCTCCCCACACCCGATGCGGTGCACAGCCAGTGCACTGTAGCTTTCTGGAAGGAGCTGCAGTCAAGAACTCAGGCCCAGGAGTCTCCATTTGGAAACTTCCTTACTGGGGGCCTCGTCTGAGGCACTTTTCTCTACTCTGACTTAGTAATTTTCCACGCCTAGCCCTTCTTTCCTCCTGCCCCCTCTCCTCTCCAGCCTCCAGGGTCCTTGAAAAGTCTGTATCTTCCCAGTCCCAAAATTCTTAAATAATGATAAAATTTGAATCTGGAACAAACAATGTCACTTAGTGATGCTTATTCAAAAATTTTTCATAAAAACCCAGGAACATTCAGTCTAATGTGAATAATAT
>NW_012141635.1:1888114-1889195 GCF_000956105.1 Propithecus coquereli
ACAAGGATCAAATTAAAGTGTCAATGGCTGCTCTCATCTGGAGCTCAGAGTCTTCCTAGCTCAGGTGGATGTGGTAGACTTAATTTCCTTGCTGTGTAGGACAGAAGTGCCTGTTTTCTTGATTGATGTCAGCTGTGGGCCCTTACCAGGTCTTTGAGGCTGCACACATTCCTTGCCAACTGGCCCCCTCCATCTTCAAAGAGCTAGCAGCAGAGAATTTCCCGTGTGTCAAATTTCTCTTTTGCTTCCACTCTCTGACTTCTAGAAGGTCCCAGTTCCTGTTAAGAGTTTAAGCTGATTAAGTCAAACCCAACCAGGATAGCATCTCTTTTAAGGTGAACTATTTTGAGACCTTAATTGCCTCTCCAAAAATTCCTTCAGAGCAGCATTTACATTAGTATTTAATTCAATAATCTGTAGAAGGTGTGTTACACCAGAAGAGGTGATTCGGGAGTTATTTAGAGTTATGCCGACCACAAGAGGTCTGGAGAATATCACATGCAGATCTACATATTTGAAGGCCTTTCTCATTCTGGTCCCAAACTTTCCTTCTCTTCGTAATACTTGCCACTAATCCCTTGTACAAACCAGTTCCATCCAAACAAATTTATTGATTGTCTCTCTAAAAAGCCTTATGATTTTCTACATTTGTCTTTTGTACATTCAATTTAATCTACTAAGAAGAGTCTGATTTTTTTTTTTCGTTTTCTCGGCCCTTTCATCTACTGCTTTTCATAATGCTTAAGTTCAAATTCTAACAACTCTATATTTATTCACTTAAAACTTTCGCCTAAAATGATTATTTTTTCATTTAATTAATCTATACACACCCTTCACTTTTAGATTTTTGGCAATGAGGGGGAAGTATTTTTAGTTGCAGCAAACTTTTGCCTAAAATGATTATTTTTTCATTTAATTAATCTATACACACCCTTCACTTTTAGATTTTTGGCAATGCAGGGGAAGTATTTTTAGTTGCAGCAAACTTTATTTTTCTAAGATAAAGCATTTGGATAAAGGTTACTCACATGCTACCTATTAAGCCACCTCGTTTTCATAAGTGTTGCTTAATGAGAAGAAA
>NW_012141635.1:1889245-1890506 GCF_000956105.1 Propithecus coquereli
TTTTTCCTTTGGGTTCAGCAAAATCTTTTGCCTTTAAATGTGAGCACCACAAAACACCTCCGTAAGATCCCAATGAAAAATTTAAAGGTAATATATTCAAAAATTTCTCTCTACTTAGAAATTTATTTTTTAAAATGTTTCTGCTAAAGGAATATAGAAGTAAGGCTCAGGGTTTGCTTAGCAACACAGTGAAGTCATAGTCAGGATATGGATTTCACCCTACCAAAGAGGTAATAATGAAGACATGTGGTTTCCTATTCAGCCTTTATAAGCAAACTTTAAATTCCAAAAAGGAAAAATGGTGTGTCTCATAATACCTCCCTCTCTCCTAGCAACCACATTATTGAAATTCACAGTGCTAACATTCTAAAATTCTCTTTTTAAGCAGGGATAGAACAAGATGATAAAAGAAATAGAATGAGAAAATATATGGCAACAAAATACTTCTGTAATGAAGAAGTCTACATAATTACACCACTCAGAGTGAAGGGGGAAAAAAGTCCCAAAGATCCAATAGAGTCAATTTTGAAAAACATATAAATCAATCCCCATAAAACATTTTCAATCAAATTCAATTTCTCTTCCCTTAATCATATATCAAAATCATCTAAAATAAATAAACTTGTCTTAAAGTTTTCAAAGAATCCATTAAGTATAAAAAACACTATAATGCTAATCATTATATAAAATTTACTCATACAGAGAGTTTTTGAGAAATATGTCACCAAATGATATATCCAACAAAATTTCCTAATAATTATTTCTTGAGCTAAATATTAAAAAAAAAATTCCTTAGCATTAAAATAGATGCATTACTAAATAATTCACCAAAATAAATCTAGAAAACAATCATTGTCTTTTTCAACTATCAAAAATGTGCATATATTTATGTATTCATTGCAAAACGATCAATTATACTGAATTTGACTAAAATAATTGCCACAGGAGGCACAGTTTTTGTAATGTTTTAAAAGCAGAAATGAAAACAAAATATTAAGGAATACCTATATTTAATTTGTGAAAGATATATTAAATACCATCCACTGCAGCAGAATGGGGCAGTCTCAAAGCCTCATTTTTTATTCTTGAGTGGATCAATCAGTTATAGTTTGACCCAAGACACTGTTGAGACTCAGAAATCAATACTCCAAAATGAGGCCTCAGAAGTATCCTCGGAAGAAAAATTTTTCTCTGACCTTTTCCTGCCCTCTTGTTTCTCAGTTTCATTCTCCTGTGAGGCTACCCATAGAAACTAGAATCT
>NW_012141635.1:1904086-1904555 GCF_000956105.1 Propithecus coquereli
TATATCTTTTAGGTGGAATATTAAGTCCATTTATGTTCAAGTTTAATATTGATATTGTGAGATACTGTTCTGTTCATCATGTTGAATGATACTTTGTTGTTTTGTTTTTTCTCTTGTGCTACTGTTTTATAAGAGCTGTGAGCTTTAACACTTTTGGGTGTTTTTACACTGATATTTAATGATTGTTCTGTTCCATGTATAGAGCATTTCCTTTTGATCATTTCCTACAGTGTAGGTCTAGTGGTGAAAAATTCCCTTAGTAGTTGCTTGTCTGGGAAAGACTTATTTCTTCTTCATTTATGAAAATCAGTTATGCAGAATAGAAAATTCTTAGCTGGCAGTTATTCTGTTTAAGAAGATTAAAAACGGAACTCTAATACTGTCTGGCTTGTAAGATCTTTCCTGAGATGCCTGCTGTTAGCCTGATGGATTTCCTTTGTATGTTAGTTGTTGCTTTTGTCTTGCAGAC
>NW_012141635.1:1907660-1909320 GCF_000956105.1 Propithecus coquereli
TTATGTTTCAAATTTATTTTTAGGGAATAAAGATATTGTCAGAATGAAAATGTCATTTAATGTACTTGAAATCCAATTAACTCTTTTTCAGTATAATCAATGAAACCATACATATAAGACTTGAGCATAAGAAAAGCAAATTCTTGTGATGTGAATTTTATTTTCCTTTCTTCAATATGCCAGCCTGACTGGCAGCACATTGAAATTTCATTTTTATCGCAGTTTTAAAACCATCATCTCTAGGATAGTAGGGTTAAATATCTTCAGTAAACTTTTAAAAAGACAATATTGTTTATGGCAATCACAGAAGTAGCATTTATTTTAATCTTGGCCTTGTGAAATCATTTGAGAGCTCATTTATCCATTGCCATTTATAATTTGTGAAGCAATTTGTAAACAATAGCACTGCCTATATAGTTTGTCTGTTCTGTGAAATTTTACTTCAAGAATATTTTATGGGGTACTTAGAAGACCACATGTTCCTTTATTTACCTTTGTCACCACTCTCAAAATTCTATTTTTAGACTTCCATTTTGTTGCAGAATGCCATTTCAGAACACCTCCTACATCTGAGGAAACATGCACTCTCCCAGCACTTTTCACCTCCAAATAAAGTTCAGTATGACATCAATACTATTAGATAGGACTTTATACAGAGCATAACCAGCTAGTTTATCATCTAAATCAGGACACTTGTGATACATCAGGGCAGTAGGCATAAATTGAGACTTTTCTGGGCAAACCAGGATGTTTGTTCACTATATTTATAGGATGTTTTTTAAAACTACAAAACAATTGCATTGCTTTTTGCCTCCATATGTTATGAGTCTTCAATTAATGTGTATCCTAAGGGTTGAACAACACCCCACAAATTTGCTTTGTATTTACTTATAAAGTATTTATAACAGGTTATTGGATATTTGAACATATATTCTAGAAAAGGACAGAGAACTCTACTTTTGTAGGTGATATTGAATGCAATTGCTAATTGTGGTATCTCTAAAATAAATAGAATAATTGAAACTATAAATCGTTTCTCATGGAACATATAATGAACATATCACGTCAAGTTTTACTGAAAAAAAAATGTGGGTGTTCAATAGCCATGAACTAAACAATATTGTCCCTTTTGTGTTGTAAACACATGGAAGGCACCTCAAACTCACATTAGTGATTATGACTACACAGTGATTATGGGCTTAGGGACTTCTTATATGAAAAATAGTAGTAACTTTTAAAGCAGCTACTAGGCAGTAAAATAAAGCAGCTACTAACAATAGCTAATAAGGCAGCTAGTAGGCAGTAAGATAAAGTATATGTGCAATAATGCATGCTTTCTAGTGCCATTTGTGAAAATCAAATACCTTTAAAGCACTTAGAACGTTGATTGGCCAGTAGTAACCATTGAATTATGGTATCAGTTAATTTAAAATTCTATGGCAAAGAATTAAATCTGTTAATTAAATAAAAATTTTTCTTTACTCAAATGATAAAAATTGGTCTTTGCTTTGAAAGCTTTGGTTTTGAATATAACAATTGTTAGAGAAAAAAATAATTTGAACTGTAGTATGAACGAGGCCATCCGTATTAGATACACATAGATAAATGTTTTTTAAAGTTTTGATTATTCATCAGAAAGTTACTAAGCTTGTTTTAATAT
>NW_012141635.1:1909370-1911653 GCF_000956105.1 Propithecus coquereli
TAATACTGTCTGGCTTGTAAGATCTTTCCTGAGATGCCTGCTGTTAGCCTGATGGATTTCCTTTGTATGTTAGTTGTTGCTTTTGTCTTGCAGACTGCAGGATTTTTTCCTTCATTTTGACTTTGTCCACACTGCTGACAATGTGTTTGGCGATGTCCTATTTAGTACGACTCTCCCAGGTGTTCAATGACCATCTTGTACTTTGCTATCTAAATCTCTGGAGATACCAGGGAAGTTTTCCTCAACTATTCCCTCAAATAGGTTTTCCATGCTTTTTGCTTTTTTTTCTTCTCCCTCAGACACACACAGAATTCCTATACTAGCTTGTTTTACATAGTCCTATGTATCTCTGAATGATTGTTTATTCATGTTTCTATATTTTTATCTGTGTTAATTCTAATGCCTTGTCTTCAAGCTCTGAAATTCTTTCTTCTGCTTTGACTCATCTGTTTTTTTTATGTTTTCTTCTGTATTTTGAAATTCCATAAATGATACTTTCATTTCTTTAAGTCTGTTATGTCTATTTTATGCTATATATCTCTTTGGAGAATTTTTCATTCACGTCCTGAATTATTGTTTTGATTTCTTTGTGTCGGTTTTCAAGTTTCTCATCAATCCTATTCATCTTATTTGCTATCCATATTCTGAATTCCATATTTCACATTTTGACAATTTCTTTTAGGTTGAGGTGTTACTGGAGACGTCTTGTGACCACTTGGGGGTGTTGAAACAGCTTGTTTTTGCATGATGCCAGGGTTATCATACTGGTTCCTTCTCATATGAAACCTATTCTCTCAGCTCAAGGAAGATATGTTTATGGTGCACCTGTTCTCCTCTGCTGGGAACTCTCCTACTTATTGAAAAGAAAGAGAGGTCCCTAGATGGTGTGCTTATGGCCTATTCCACAGTATTGAACTGGTAGGAGAGGGGCAGATGCACTCAGAATCTGTGACACATGGCATTGCCCTATTCTTCTGTAGTTCTCACAGTCCAAGCCAGTGCTGGGGGATATTCATGCAGAGTAGTGGGTTGGTCCCCAGTCCACTGTTGGAAGCTCAGACAGGGGGCTGGGTAAGTCCCTCTCCACAGAGGTGGATGACATGGAAGTTTGCTCTGCCTCGAGCTCCCCACAGTGGTGGCAGTGGCAACTGGGTGAGGCTATTTAAATGGTGGTCATGAATGTCAGGACTGTGGACATTTGCTCTGCCCTGGTCAAGGGCTATGGCAGCACATACAGGGTGGTAGCTCCAAGCATGCAGGGCCACAGTGGTGTACAAGGAGCAGTTACACAAGATGTGCAGTGCATGGTGTAGGAACGGTTTTTGAGGTGCAAGGTACGCGACACTGCCAGTTGCAGAACATTGGCTGGTGGCTGGGTGGGTTGTGGGACCTTGGCCAGGGGCTGGAGGAGGGGTTGCAGAACCTTAGCCAGTGGCTGGGTGGCTTGTTGGGACACAGCAGCTGTGCATTCAGTGGCCTGGTGAGGCTGGGGAGATGTGCAGCATGCCACTGGCAAGTTATGGTAGCTAGGGTTCTCCCTCCTCCCAGTTCTCGCTCCAGCAGCTGCTGCAGTGTTACTCCGGTGGCAATGGCAGCACTATCCAGATGACAGCAGCAGCAGCAGCAGATGCTGGAGGCCATGGGTGCCTGCTGTGCTGAGATCCCTCAGTGGTGGTGGGCTGGGCGAACAGCACCCAGTCATGGTGCACGTGCGAGTGGCTGCTCTCCTTGTACCCTCCCTGGCTCAGCAGGGGACATAGGCAGTGGAGCCACCCCCTGTGTAGACTGGGCACTCTGGTGCTGAGAGCTCAGGATGGTGTTAATTGCAGTGACCTGGAATCCAATGCCAGAGAATCTCCACCATGCCTGTTCTCTGGTACAATGCTGTTGTGCCGTCTCCAAGCAGCTCCCCGATCAATTCAGAGGCCTGCTGTGGGTAGGGGAGCCCCACCTCACAGCTGAGGTTGCAGTGTCTTCAGAGGGAGTGTAGAGCCCCAGGGTTTTCTGCCTTGACCCTTCCGTACATGTGGGCACTTTCCCCAGGTACCTTAAGATTTTGCCGAGGGGATCACCCCACCTCCTTCTTCTTCACTTTGGTTGTCTCCAGTTGCTTTTCTGATGATTAACAATGCTCTCTCCAAGATGGTCCATCTGTAGGTGTAGGTGCACATTTACCTCCAACTTTTGATCTTCTCCTTGAGAACAGCAAGTGTAGGCTGCTTCCAATCTGCCATCTTGGCTCTAATCCTACATGACAGTATGTTAAAAATTTTCTAATGGATG
>NW_012141635.1:1916013-1919694 GCF_000956105.1 Propithecus coquereli
GTTTCCCAGAGAAGTAGATCATATCTACACACATATATATAAAGAGACTTACTATAAGGAATTAGCTCCTGCAGATACGAAGGTTGAGAAGTCCCAAGATCTGCAGATAGAAAGCTGAAGAGCTAAGAGAGCCAATAGAACAGCTACATCTGGGTCTGACAACCTGAGAAACAGGAGAGCTGATGGTGTAAGTTCCAGTCTGAGTCTGAGTCCAAAGGAAGGAGAAAACCAACAATTTAGTTTAAAGACAGTTAGGTAGAGAGAGTAAAATTTCCCTTATTCAGTTTTTGTTGAGGTCATCAATAAATTAAATGAGCCCTGCCTACATTGGCAAGGACAATATGCTTTATTCAATCTAGTGATTCAAAATGCTACTTTCATTTTGAAACACTCACAGGTACAGCCAGAAAAATGTCTAATCAAATATCTGGGCACCCCATGTCCCAGTCAAGTTGGCACATAAAATTAACCAGCACACGTATTTAATAAAAACAAAGAAGTAAAATGGAATTGAAAATATTATGGAGAAAAATTAGGCTATTAAAATGAGTCTAGATTTAATGAAAAAATTCAAATCAATAAATAAGAGAAACAAATTCATAAATTCTGCATGACATATACAACATAAATGTAATCAAACATTTCTTGTTAAAGTGTTTCACATATACAAAAAAAACACTATTCAACATAAGGTAAATGTGTAAAAACAAAGCATTTATAAAAGGCCTACAGATAAAAATATATTAAAAGATAAATAACAGAATATTTTCTTCTAATGTCAGGATCAAGATAAGGATGTAGCCTCTCAGCATTTCTATTTAGCATTGTACTGGAAGTTTTAGTCAGTACAATAACCAAGAAAAGAAATAGCAGGCATCAAGGTTGAAATTGTTTTTATTAATAGATTATATGGTCATATATTGACGGGATATGATGTAACATAAAAAAAAACAACAGAACTAACAACTGTGTTTATCAGGGTTTCAAAATCCAAGGCTAATAAACAATAATAAATAGTATTTATATTTGTTTAGTAGTATTCTTATAATCCCAACAAACCACTGGAAATTTAAATTTTAAAAATAACACTATTTAATTTAGCATCAATAAATATGAAATACTTAAGAATATTTTTTAATGTAAAAGACCATAACTACTCATGATAAAAACTGCCAGTAAACTAGGAATAGAGGAGAACTTCCTCAAATAACTAGATAAAGAATATCTTCAAAAACCCTACATATTTAATGGTGAGAAAATAGAAGCTTTCCCCCTAACAACAGGAAAAAGGCAAGGATGTCCCGTCATCACTCTTTTTCAATATACGCTGGAAGTACTAGCTAATGCAATTACAAAAGAACGAGAAATAATAGGCATACAGATTGAGAATGAAGAAATAAAAATCTCTTTGTTTGCAGATGATATGATGCTCTATGTACAAAATCTGAAAGAATCAACAACAACAACAACAAAAACCCTATAGAACTAAAAAATGATTATAGTGAGATTGCAAGACACAAGTTTAATTTGTGAAAGTCAATCACTCTCTTATACACCAGCAATCAACAACTGGAATTTGAAATTAGAAGCATAATACCATTTACAAATAGCCCCCCCAAATGAAATACTTAGATATAAATCCAAAGAAATATTCAAAAGATCTATGTAAGGAAAATACAAAACTCTAATAAACAAAATCAAAGGACTAAATAAATGGGGAGTTATTCCATGTTCATGAATATAAAGCTTGTGCACAGCAAAATAATTAATCAGTAAAGTAAATAGACAACCTACAGAATGTGAAGAAATATTTGCAAACTATGCATTCAGAAAAGGACTAATATTCAGAATCTAGAAGGAACTGAAACAACTCAATAAGAAAAAACTCAACAAGAAAAAAATAAAAGAAAACACTTTAGAAAGTTAGCAAAAGACATGAACAGACATTTTTCAAAAGAAGACATACAAATGTCCAACAAACATATGAAAAAATGATCAACATCACTAATCATCTGAGAAATACAAATTAAAATCACGATGAGATACAGTCTTAGTCCAGTCACAATGGCCATTATTAAAAAGTCAAAAAAAAATAGATATTGGTGAGTATGTGGAGAAAAGGGAATGCTTACACACTGTAGGTGGCAATGTAAATTGGTACAACCTCTATGGAAAATAGTATAGCGACTTCTCAAAAAACTAAAAACAGATCTACCATTTGATCCAGCAATACCACTACTGGCTATCTATTTACAGGAAAGAAATGATTATATCAGAAAGATACTTGCACTTGCATGTTTACCAGAGCACTATTCACAATAGCAAAGGTAGGGAATCAACCTTAGTGCTCATCAACCAATAACTGGATAAAGAAAAGAAAATGTGGTATGTTCCGTGGAATACTATTCAGCCGTAAGAAAGAATGAAATCATACCAGAAAAATGGCAGATTGGTGGCGACCTCCTGACTCTCTGCTCCCAGAGTGCGAGGCGAAGAACCGGGACAGCTACACACGACGGGTCGCTCTCCCACAGGAAGAGCATCATGAATCTGCAGAGAAGCAGCGCGGGACAAGCAGTGCTGGGGAAAAAAAGCGTGAATTGGAGAATGGACGGACTGCACAGTCTGTAGAGTGCGAGACGGACACTAGGGAATAGAGCGGACGGCCACACCCATCGGCCGGCGGGGCAGTGTGGTCCGACCCACAGGAGGACGACGCTTCCTCACCGGCCTCCGCACCCACGCGGGCGGGGAAGCACCTGAAGTCAGTGCGACGTTGTAGCCGGGATGCCAGGCTGTGTGCAGAAGACACAAAAGCAGGAAAAATTTTGAACTCTTGGGTGCTCTGTGCCAGGTCCGCACTGGGTAGGGGAGGGACTGGTCTGCGTGGACACTTCCTGGGTTTGCAGGAGGGAGTTTGGAGACAGCACCTCGCCTCTGGCCGTCGCCGGGACCAGAACAAGGGAGGTGAAAGCTGAAAGGGAGGCTCTGCCCTTGGAAACCACCGAGGGTTTGGCTGGCGCAGGGTGGGACCGAGAGCACAGCGCCCCTTCTGGACTGAAGCCGCACAGAGCGTCAGGGAAGCGGCGGAGACCGCCCGCCAGACCGGCACCGCCGCGCAGCGGTCACGGCCAGTGCTGGCTCTCCGCGGGCGGGAGGCCGCCACTTCGGGTCCCCAGCCTGCAATCGCCGTGGCGCGTTGCCGATCCGGACCCCACCCCTTCTCCGGCCAAGCAGGGCAACCCAGGCAGCCGACTCGGGCAGCGCCACTCCCGCTCCCGGCAGGTCACACCCGCCCTTGAAGGAGCAGAGTAAGGCGCGAGGCGCGCACGCAGCAGCGATGTTCTCTGGGGTCTGGGGTTGGGGCGGGTAAACCCACAGCTAGTGCACGCGGTGAGCTCTGTAGGAGGGAAAGGGCACGCCCCAAATCATGGCTTGGCTGTGGCAGAGTCATAACACATAACCAAAATGTTTGTGCCCCGATAATATCCTGAAAAAAAAATTAAAAACGTTTGACAAAAAAAATAAAAAATAAAAAAATAAAACACACAGACGCGCCCGCACACGCACGCGCTGACTACTCCGTCCACGATTAAGGCACGCACTGTGGGCGCATCCTGTGACCTGCGTGTTTGTTTGCAGTGTGCCCTCTACTGACGTCCTGAAAGCCCTTTCATCTTC
>NW_012141635.1:1922719-1925634 GCF_000956105.1 Propithecus coquereli
TTATTTTGCTATTTGTTTACTCTTCCTTGAAAAATTAAAAAAAAAAAATTCACGTTGGCCTGATGTAAACTAATCAATGGGATGAGTAAATTGGCCTTGGTTCTCATTATTGTTTACTTTGGTAATACTGGAGATTCTCCTCTAAAATTTGTAATGCTCTCCTTCCTGAAAATTTGTATTAACATATCTATAATACAGTGAGCTGAAAGAAAGGAGTGGGGACAGCTTTGTGATGGACTTCTTTTTTTTTTCCAAAGTGCCTCAGATGTCCTCATTTATAGCCCTTCCTTTCTATATTGTGGATATTATTTCATTTCTAATGTCATTTTCTCTTTTCTACTGTCTAATGACATTACTGCCTCTCGGGATAATTACAATCCAGTACTCATGTCTTCCATCAAACTCATCCCATCTGCATTATATATAATGAATTCAATCGGTGTTTCTGGTTGATGAATAATAATCTTCCCTAATTTCTAGTGATATTGGAGGTTTCTATCATTTGATTTGTAATCCCTTTATTCATTTCCTAGGATATACAGGGCAAACGGAGAATGAATAGGTAGAGATGCAGTCATTAGGTCTCCGTACTTACTTTATAATATTACCAGGAAATCTGTAAGAAAGGAAAATATCTATTAATTTGCCTCTTGAAAAAGCCACAGAATATATTCAACAACTGGTTTAACTCAAGTTTTCACATTCTACATGTTTTTATTCAAAGTAGAAGTAATGAAATTAATTCAAATTACCCACTGTATCCAATATCGATATGTGATTTTGTCAAGATTTTATTATTGTTTTCTTATAACTCTGATCTAGACTCCAGATGTTATACAGGCAAATTAATTATTTTTTTCCAGAAAAGATTCAGCATAAATAGGGCCTCTCAAACTTAAAATGATTACATGATGGATGTAACCTCAATGATCACTCTCCTCTAGACTGGATGAGAATGAAGGAATTATTTTAGATGAGATATTAGTTACGTGGGATAAATATGAATTTGCTTCTCTCCAATCTGTTCTACCTTAAGCTTTCTAGGTCTTGCGTATAGAAATATTTTGAGATGGTGTAATAATAGAAAAGTCATAAAATAATCTGAACAATAAAATGATTTGAATTTGTGAACAAAAGAAGCAACTTACTTAATGTAGTCTCATAAAATAAAGTAAGTTGGAATTTTAACAAAAAAATCATATAAAACACATTGAAATATAGCTCCTTAAAAATGACTTTTTTTGAATAGACCGAGTAAAAAAGTAAATACTACAGTTAAATACCCATAAATGAGAGAAGGCCACAGCTGTGTAAAAACAGACCCTTCTAAAGTAAACACTGTGTTTTAATTGAATTGCCTGCTGAGCCAAACAAAATCGAGTCTCTCCTAGAATCAGATTCTGACTGTCATGCCCTTTAAGTAAAAGCAAGCAAAATGCCTCTCCATGCTTCCAGAGAGTGCTATAGCTTTCATAGGCTTTTAGAAAGCTTTTCAACAGGGTTTTTTTTATAATTGTATGTATCCCCAGGTTAAAAGAAATCTCTAATCACAGTGCCCTTTTTATTCCCTCAGGCACTTCCCTACCTACGTTACAAGGGAGACCACTGTGACTCACAGGAGGAGCCCTCTTTGCAAGATTCAAAGTTCGCTGAAGCTTCAGACTATTGAATTTCTTAACTAATGAAATTGCCTGTAGAGAACTTTTCCAATTAAGTTTACTCCTTCATAGAATTCTTTATCCTTTCTAATTGGAGCAGTCAAATCTCTGCTGTGTGTGTGTGTGCGTATATATATGTATGTATATATATATATATATATATATGCTATTTTGTACACTTATCAAATACTATGTATACATACAACAGATAGGTATATGTGCAAGTATATCTTATGAATGACAAAAATAAAGCATTTTTCTTGTTATAGCAAAATATATAATGATATATGGGAGAGTGTAAAATATGTGTTTAATATCTGTTAAAAATAAAGAGTAGTTAAAAAGAAAGCACTCATTGTACCTCAACAAGATTAAGTAACAGAACATTTTTCCTTAGAATCCCTCTTCATGTTACCTCCCCCATCATACACGTCTTTCTACCCTAGTGCCAATCACTAGTCTAATGTGAATTTTGTGATAAACATTATAACTGTCATATAACTATCTTTATATATTCCGAAAGAATATTAGGTTTGTTCTTCCTTTTTGAAGTTGCACAAATGGAATCCAGCCAACTGTTGATGAAATCGGCTCCTTCTGGCTACCCAACTTTTTATATGCACCCCCTTCCTATACATGAAATACATTCAGTCCTCACCAAAGACCACTGACCGGTCCCGCGCCATTTATGCATCCAGCTCAATGTTCAGACTCTCTGGATCCTGCACTGTATTTTCCAATAGGTCTGGGTGTGGCTCACTAGTCTAATGACATACATAAATAGACATCACTGCAAGCCCCTGCATACACCCCAATCAATAAAGGGTTAAAAGTGAAAAGGAGGAGGGTAATCACACAAAAAAGCTTTCATTCAGAAAATGAGAAGAAAGAAAACTAAAAAGGGAAAAACTCAGCGATGATTTGTACATTGTAATGAAATCTTGCTGCCCGAATTCCAAGTATGAGTATCCTAGAAGTGAAATAAGATACTTGATTTGAGACTGCTATTGTATTTGTAAGAAAGTAACTTAATATTCTCTGTGCCACCTACATGTTCCTTACTGAAAATTCTTCTCTTCCTATTAAGCTATATGGTCATATTGGAAGTGAGCACTGTATAATGTTGTACCCTACAGCTTGCATTTATGGCTCATGCAGCCCACTCCTTGCTGGGGGGTTGCTGTAGGATTTAACCAATAGCAGGTCCTTGCTAATCAGTCTTGTGATTTCTATTGCAAACGTGTATCTATCTATAAA
>NW_012141635.1:1925684-1927476 GCF_000956105.1 Propithecus coquereli
ACTTATAAAAGTTATTTTATATTCTTTTTGATTTTTATATTTTCTCCTTTCTTAACTTTCCTTGGGCCACATACATTTTCTCTGCTATTCATACATTTACTTTTATTCTGCTGGTTTTCACTATTTTATTACTATGTGTTGTTTATATTTTTATTTTACCACAGATTTCTAAACTTACAAGTAATTAAGTCTTCATCCTAAACAAGATGATTTACTTAGTATGTACTAATGATCCTGACAACTGCCCTCTTAATATCACCATTATTTTTGGCACTGTTTATTTAGGCAAGAAATTTACTGAGTTACTTACTCACCCTCACTTTCCATATATGGCTTTTTTACTACTTGGGGTCAAGTAGAATTAATATATTTTTGCTGGAGCTGTTCTAGTGTTAAGTGCTTTCCAAAAATATCATTGGATAATGTACTTTGCCAGAACTTATATTTCTGAGTGCCTATTCAATTGGCCAATATATACAAATAATAGTTTACTTGTATGTAAAATGTGTTCAACAAATTTTTAAAAAAGTATTAATATCTACCTTCTCTTGAATGTCACCCGGCGAGAAATTTGAAGTCAGTATTATTCTTTTATCAGTGAACTTTTTCTTTTGGGGTGGCTCTGGAATTGTCGTGTCTTCTTTGAGACTCACGAATTCAAAAACATCATTTCTAATGTGTATGTGTATGCATTTGTTTTGCCCTTGCATGACTTGCTTGTCATTTCCATGTTTAATTCACGGACATTCAATTTATTATATCTTCAAATATTTCCATCCTTCATTTCTTCTCTTATTTGGGGACTCATCAAATTCATGATGACATTTCTAACTCAATGATTTTGGGACAGCTCCCTTATCATTTAGTTCATATCCATTTTTCTATGCAACACATTTATTGAAATCTTTATTTGAGAAATTAAAATTTTATACACAATACTTAAATCATCTCTGTCTCATAGTGCTTGTCCCTGCTGCAAGTTTTAATCTCTCATCCCTTTTATTTCTGAGCATATTTATTATTACTTTTTTAAAATTGTGGTTCTGCCTTGTATATAAATTCAGTAGTTTATCTTTCTTCATGGTGCTGTTCTCATCATGTATCTGTTTTCCTCCTGTGAGCCTCTCATACTTGGTTATATAATACGTCATTACTTAGTTAGTAATTCATATCTGAGGGGAAAGGTGCTCAGCTTTACTTTGCGCTACTTGATGCGAAGATAGGATGTGGGGTGAACCTTAGGGCAAAGAACTTTTGTTTTTTATTAATACTTACAGTTTTCAAACACACCCTATTTAATTTAGTCACTCCTCCCCTACATAATATGTTGCTGACTCTGAGGAAAACCCTCAGTTCTTCTGATTCTTATTCTTCAATATTAAGTTTGAGGTTTGCTTAGGTTTCTGGTAGGTAAATATTAAGGTAAAGGAATCCATACAAAGTTCTGTTTTACAAAGGGTTTTTACCATCATAAAACTCTTTGTAAAACTCTTTGTAAACTCTTTGTAACTCTTTTACAAGAGTTTTTATGATGATAAAAACTCTTTATGTGTTAAAACTCTATGTATGTTAAATTTTATCTTATTTTTCCTAAAGCTGATGATATTAAGTTCTGCTATAAATCGTGGTTGATTAAGGTAAGGTCTGTGCCAAATTAGTATATAGAATGTCGTCTCTTATCATATTTATGAATCCTCATGATGAATAGGTGAATTGAGACAAGTGGAATTACACTACCAAAGTTAATAGATTTATACGAAAGAATTTCCCTCCAAGTGGAGCTAAAAATAGG
>NW_012141635.1:1933506-1942482 GCF_000956105.1 Propithecus coquereli
AGAAAAAGAAAAACTTTAAAGGGAATAAAATGTCATATAAAATGGATTGATAATCAGAGTGGCATCTGATTTCTTAGTAAAAACACTGGAACCTAGAAGCAAAAGAACAAAACATCCAAAAGTCTACACGGTAATTATTTCTAAACTAAACTTTCGACAAGCAAAATAAGAGTAAGATATGATGACAGGATATAACATATATATATGTATATATACTGACAATACTCTGATAATCCTTTTCACATAATGCTACTAACAGATGTTTAGCAAAAGGACTAAACCAAGAAAAAAATAAATAGGAGGCATAATTTTTAAATACTATAATAGAGAAGTGTGGTGGCGCAATTGACCCAGAAAGCGCCTTGTCTATATTTGAGGAGAGAAACGGAAAGCTCCAAGAAAAAACAGTCCCTGCTCAAAAATAAAAGATAGATTCCTGATGTATTTGAATGTATTAATGAGAGATTTAAACTTCTGAAATATAGTTTGTATATAAATAAAGGATGAGTTTATAGAAAATTAAACAAAACCAATGAGGCAATTACTAACTCTTAGACAAACAAAAATTATAAAAGGCAATATATATATTTATTAAGCATTATATTTTTCAGCTATGAATAACATTACATAGGCAAAATTATGCAAATACAATAATTATGAACTCAAAATAACCATAAAACAAGATTGTAGATTATGAGAGAAGAAGTAAGCACCTGTGTTGCAGGTAGGGGTATAGAGAGATAGGTGGGCTACAAAGAAAATAAACCATTTCTTCCCATATAAAGAAAATAATAGATATATAAAATTGAAAACTTAAGAAATTGAAATATAAGCACATTATCTAAAGACACGATGAGAGATTCTAAAAAAAAAATAAAAAAAACATTGCAGAAAGAAAGAAAAGTGACAGCTTCGGGGAAGCAAAGACCAGGAATGGCAAGGAGCAAAGTAATATCTAATGACATTTCCTTTAAAAGCTTTTTAGGACTCTTTGGCTTTTTAAGCTATATACATATATAACTGGTAAAATAAAAATCAAATGGATTATAAAGGTTTCAGAATGTGGCACGTATTTAGCACTCACTAATACCTAAATTCATAGACCCACACCCACATATCCACCATTAACTTTACCTTTTAGAACCTTGATCTATATGTGTCTATAAAAACGGATATTATATACCATGCAAATGTACTATGCAAATGAAATGATATAATTGTTATAAAATTTCTAGAATAGAACCTCAAGGAATATTATAAGCATGCAACTAATGTTAAATCTTCCATTTTAATTGATGAGAGATCCACATTTCAGAAGGGTTAAGTGATACACCCAAGTACATAGGAGTGTAAAAGGAGGAAGGGTAATTCAGATCAAAGTGCCCGCTGAAAGCATGACCTTCATTGTGATACATTTTACGTGGATTATTTATATAAAGGAGCACATTCTAATATACATATTTGTGTCCAGTAAGATACTTAAGGTCAAAGTTAAAATATTCCAAGGGCAATTCTTCATCTAAGTCTGCCATATTGTTATCACTTGAAAAGTGGGAAAATAGAGATTCACAAGAGAATGTCTAATGAATTTCAAATTACTTATGGCTGTTTTTTCTTTTCTATTTTTCTTTCTTTGCATTTCACAATGTTTCAGTATCTACATTAAAATAAGATATAGTCAAAGTTTAATATCTCTAACTCATAGCTACAAAAGTGATAGGGAATAAAAATAGAATATTTATTTCTGAATAGTTTTCAAATGACTTTGATAAATGATGAAATTCATCATTAACTCCAATTTTTTTTTTTTGCTTCTGAGCAAACATACATGATATATTGTTCCAAGTGCTATTCAGAATTCAACAGGACTGCAAAGAATACAGCAATAAAAATTTCATTAACATCATGAATGCCTGTGAAAGAGAAAACTTGCAAAACAAAATGGACAATAAAGTCAAAATAATATTATATTACATATTGCTTTCAGTTTTAGTGCTTCCATTACTGGCATGGGATTTGGAAGATTGTGGAGGGAGCATTAGTGCCAAGTGAGTTTTCATTAGGGTTGATCAATCCATGTTACCATACACACATCATAGAAATGAATATAGATTGTGCTTTAACACTTAATAAATACTTATGCCCGAAGCTCAGCTTTCTGCAGGGTAGTGTCTTCTCAACTATGAATAATATCACATCATAGTGGGAATTTTAGATTTTATGTGACTATTATTAACATTGTTGATAAAAAAGAATTGATAGTTTCAACTGGTGCTTAAGAAGGATATATATACTTACATTTAATAAATTCCAGTGTTAGAAAAAAGCAAAAACTTCATACGACTTTTTTTTTTTTAATATATATTTCCAGTGCTTAGACTAAAGCATGGTGTGGTCTAGGGATTCATTCCTTCATTAATCCTTATAAATGTCATTCATTGATTCATTAAACAAGTATTTATTAAGAACCTACAACTAAACTTTCTTTTCTACACTGAAAATAAAATGTTGAGCAAACATAAACCAAAATATCTTCCCTCATGGAAGTTAAAAGCTTATAGGAAGAAACAAATAAGAAAATTATAAAAATTAATAAAATATGTAGAATGTAAAATAGTGATATGTATCCTGGAGACAAGGAAAGGAACAGAGAATGCCAAGTACAATTTTAAATGGGATGGTCATTATGAGGGGTTTAATTGTGTCCAACAAAAAATACCTGTTGAAGTTCTAACCCTCAGTACCTTAGAATGTGACATTATTTGGAAACAGGGTTGTTGTAGATGTAATTACTTAAAATGAGGTAATATAAGAGTAGGGTGGGCCCTTAATACGATATGATTGGTGTCCTTTCAAGAAGAGACCTGAGACACAGAGGGAATACAGCTGCGTAAAGACACAGCGACACAGGGAGAATGACATGCGAAGATGGAGGCAGAGATCGGGGTGATGCACCTGCAAGCCAAGGACCTGTAAGGACTGCTGGTTGACATCAGAAGCTCAGAGAGTAAAATGGAAGAGATTCTCCCTCAGAGTTCTCAGAAGAAACTAACCCTTGATTATTTCCTTGATTTCAGACTTCTTGCCTCTAACCTCTAAGACCGTAAGAGAATAAATTTCTGTTATTTGAAGGTACCTACCATGTTACACTTGTTACAGCAGTCCTAGGAAACAAATGTAGTCAGAAAAAGCCTCATAGAAAAGGTAAAATTTCAGTATAGACCTGAAAAAAGGTAAAGGATGGATCCATGTGAAAATCACAGGAGATTCAAGGCAAGGGAAAATGGAAGTTCAATGTTTCTGAGGCTGAATGATGACTCCAGTGTGGAAGAGCAGAGAGATTAGAGAAAGAGCTTAGTAGGAGGCAAACTGCATGCATCAAGTGTTTGTGGGGGTGGGGGGATCAGGGGAGCCAATCATTAAGTCCCCTTCAGCTTAATGCTTAGACTTTGGCTTTTTCTTGAGTGAGAGAGGAAGCAGCTAGTGTGTTCTGAGCAGAAGAATAACGCGCAGAGTGTGTTTTAATTGCATTACTCTAGATGTTATGTTGAGAATTGATTGAAAAAGGACAAAGTTAGAAGCAGAGGAATCTTTTAGGATAATATTACAATATTTCAAGAAATATTTTATGGTGCTTTTCCCCTAGTAGTAGCAATGATTGTAACGAAATAGAATTAATTGGAAGGAATGTGGTAGCTAGAAGGGAAGTGTGGTCAAGTGATTTCCTTAAATGTGTTTGTAGGAGGTTGCAAAAGATCCAGTTATAAGGAAAACTGGCTGACTGGGGGTAAGACAAAGAATTGTTGTAGACTTAATTTTTGATTAAATGGTGGGGTGGGGGTGAGGGTTTTGGGGGGAAGTGATTGGTTCTAGTGTACAAGTGCAAAGATTGGCTTCTGTTGCAAAAAAGGATTGTCCACCTATAGTAACGAAAGCAACTACAAAGAACTTGAGCACAGATGCAAGTGGTTAGGTAAACATTGCAGCATGAGCTTTTCAAAATTCTCTTCTGATAGTTTCCATTTTCTCAATGAAATAGAAAGCAAGGTCAAGAGCTGAGAGAACAGGGAATGAGGTGTTGAGAATTTGAGGAGAGATAGAAGGCTATGAAACTATTATACAGGAAAGTGAAGGAGTGACTGGAATAAGATAATAATATTTGTGAGATTGAGGGGTACCATTTGGGGTGCAGTTGTGGTTAACGATAATGACTTTACAGACACACGGTCAGCATTGCTGTGGGTTTTTTCCATATACCTGAAGTTGCAAGTTTACAGGCATGAACTAGATAGAAGGTTGGATTTTACTGACCAGAGACTAGTTCAGCCCCATCTCACCTCACATAGTCTCTTACCACTTCCCTGAGTCCTCACCGTGTTCCAACAACATGTTATCTTGCTGTCTCTCAAATACTTCAATACTGCCATGAATTTAGGCCTTAGAATTCACTAATTTATTTCTTGTTCTTCATATCACTTGCATATTTTGTCAATCATCAAGTCTTCAGGAAGCACTTCTTGTCCACGATAACGAAATAGCTCTTCATCACCAACACATATGTCCTACTTTCTTGCATTCTTTGTTAATCTACATGATATTCATCAGTACCTGCCATTATTTTATGATATTATGTAATTATGTTCACATTGAAGAATAGGATAGTAGCTGGAATGGGTGATATTTTGAAGGTTTTATTTTACTTTTCATGTAACAGCAACATATTAGAACATGTTTCCATGCTGATAAAAAAAACAGTAGAGAAAAAAATTGCATAATATATGAGATAATGAGATAGCTTCTAGAACAAAGTCTGTGATAAGTGATATTGAGATTCAGTGAATAAATGTAGAATTTAGTCTTAGAAAGGAGATAAAAATTTTATGTATTTAATAGGATGAAAGAGATTATAATATATAAATAATTATAGTAATAGATTTGTAGTTTTAAGATAGTAAGATTAGGTAGTTAGTGAACAATCGCTTCTGTTATTGTCAAGAAATAATTCAGTGAAGATATAAAAATGTTGATGTAGAAAAGGCAAATGGAGGTTTGAATGTAGTGAACAATCTGTATAATAGTCATTTCAGAAGCTGAAATATTATGTTTATTATGAAAATTAAAGTAAGATTTCAGCTGAGGGCCCCTAGAAATTATGTAGTCATAAATTTCAAATAAAACCAATTAATATTGTATTCAGTTTGAGAGAGTTCAAACTTTGTATAAAAATACAGTTTAGCCAGATTTGTATTTTTTTCTAGGTAAATAAAGTAGATACAAAGAAAGTTGAGGATAATGGTAAGGATGTGAAAATAATGATGAACTATTAAATCCAAGAATAAGATAAGTAGTAAGGGCAGAGCAGGGATAATAAACATTGAAAAAGTGGTGAGGTACATGTATTAGAGGACCGTAAGTGGACAAAAGATCTTGGGAAGGTAGTCAGGTATACCTTTTAGAAAAAAATAAGTAAAAAGTTGGAAGATGGTAACCTTTAAGAGTTGATGTTTAAAATCAAAATAAAATTTTAAATGAAGTGCAGTTACTTTTAATAGAAACTCCTGCATCTAACCATTTGAGTGAATTCTTGAGGTGCTATGGGTAAATAGATCAGTGAGCATGAGGAGCTCAAAGGATGAAAAGCTCGGTATTGTATAAACAGTCTATGTGAAATTTGAAGCTGGCGATATAGTAAATAAACACAGAATCTGTGCAATTATACATTATGGTTACCTGGAAAATCTCATTTAAAGTGTTTCCTAGACTAAATCTCCTTGCTGTGTGTTGTAATAACTAGCACACCTCATTAAAGACCTCTCTAGCCTGGACGAGGGAGTACAAATTTGATGTAGAGTGGAAGGATCTGTGGTATGTGCTTGATATTTCAGATATGTCTCTGATTTTTCTAAGCCATTTGATTGACTTTATGTTTGAAATTATTAATAAAGCTTGATTCTGGTTAAGATCTTGGATTTGTGTGAATCTGATTTGACAATCTGATCCTTTATGCAAGCTCATAGAGAAATAACGATATTCATGCTTTCAGGATTATATTGGTTTAATGTTCCCATAATGATCTTATAATTGTAAAAATCATCATTATATTAATATCAATAATTATGGGAGAATATCTTGATAGTTTCAGGAGACTATTCCTATAGATACATATAATTTTCACAATATCGTATGGACCTGAAAAAAAAAATAACAGAACTCTTAAACTATAACTTGAGAATCAATTTCATTTTGCCATGCATTTATGAACCCTCTCAAAACTATTTTTATTAATGGTACACTTTAAGTGTTTTGTTTTACATAAAACAAATAAATATAATTGAAAACTATTTAGCCATAAAAAACTTAGTTTTAGTTCTAATGCAAAAACATAATCATGCCACATATACTTCCACAATATGTTTTTATGTTAACTATGTAATCACGATAACATAACAATGAAGCATCTTTAAGAAACTATAATTGTCAGTGACAAAAATTATTTAATTTACTAACAAGAGGTGCTCACTTTTTCCTTAACAACATCAGGTCATAAAATACTCAAACCATGGAATGTTAAATTTCTTACTGTTGTTGTACGAAATGATATGTTTGCACAAATACTAGAGCTAGACTAGAGTCATGGTTATTTTCCTTATAAGTAAAAAATAATAAAATACAGCAATAATAATTGATATCATAATTCACATAGAAACTGAACACCGTTTTTACCTCCTAAGTCTCCTTGTTTTTGTCATTTTTATACTGTAAGTCTGGTTACTAAGAATGTGAGCACTTGTCTCCACAAGTAAATTCCTTATTTTTCAATGTGTGTTGTGCAATTTTAATACTTTAACTCTTTGTTTCAATGGCAGTATGATGAGGGATATCAGATAATTTATTATATAAGTAATATGATTGGTTACATGCCAGACTAAAGTTTGTTCATCTGGGTCTTGTTTGTGTTGTTGTTATTGCTTTTGTTGATATGAGGGGAGGCATATCTCCATTCCATTGTTCCCATAACACTTTTTATTATTCTCTATTTTATATATAGACAATTTGTCACTACCCAAGACTTATAGTTTTCTTTTAAAGCATATTATGAAAATATCTATGATTTTACTTTCTCATTAAATAACTGTGTATTTGATATAACTTACCAGGTTCTTAGGCATATAGGCATATCCTCTAGGGTCTATTGTATTAAATTCTTCAATGATCTGAACAACCTTCAAGCAACCTAGCACCTTCTGTCTATCTCAGACCACTCTGGTAAAGCAGCTTCCTTTATCTTCCTTTTTTTTTTTGGCCACTTCTTCATTTAAAATGATGACTTTATTCACAAACTATATTCTTTGAACCATTTGTCAAATTTCTTGTGAATATCAGTGACAATTCACGTGCTTATACCATTATCTGACTTTTAAGTAATTTACATTACAGATAATTCCTACCATTTAAGAAATGGTATAGGTAGGAGAGTTCTCCCATTTGTTCTTGTGAATGTATGTCACACAAAATGGATTCCTCTGACATACAGAAAGAATCATGATTTCAAAACGTTCCCCCTTTTTAGTTAACGATTTTCCTGTCATTTATATGTACTGGTTTTCAATACTCTGAGTTAGTCAATATATCCATTAAAACTAATCTTTTCTGTTGTTTTGGTGAGTCCACACTACATATTTTCCCTTTCAAGTGGAATTTATATTCCCAAATTTTCTTGAGTATTATTGGAAATCCTTTTTCTTTTTTATATAAACTATATGCAAAGGACTTAGGGTAATATCTAGAAAATAGTAAGAGATCAATAAAATGGTGATGATGACTGTTATTTCTTCTTCTGTTATTCATTGAGTAAGAATCAAGAATTAAAGTCAATTTTGTGAAGGAGATATCAGCAAGAATGCAGAATAGGAAGTTCCTGGCTTTCCCACCTCCCACAGATGCACCACATAGACATCAACACAAGGATCAACTCACTTTGAGAGAAATCCGAAAATAAAATGAGAGTCTCTTACACACTGAACAACTGAGAATACACCCTTATCAAAACAGGTGGGAAAAGCTGAGACAGACCCCTGCCACAGTCACCATTCAGGACACAGCTTCTTACGATCAGGAGGGAATTCCCAACTCCCAGGTTCTCCCTAAGGAATGAAGGATTTGACTCTTAAATCACTGGAAGCACATTGGGTTTAGCATTCTCATGTCCCCTGAGACAGAAAGAAAAAGGGGAGGTTTTAAATGGCTCAAGAGTAGCTACCGTGGCTATTTTCCCTGGCTTA
Organism: Propithecus coquereli; assembly: GCF_000956105.1. Lineage (NCBI taxonomy): Eukaryota > Metazoa > Chordata > Mammalia > Primates > Indriidae > Propithecus > Propithecus coquereli. The sequence goes on from NW_012141635.1 coordinate 1,941,789, forward strand.
GCACAGAGCAAACCAGTTTCTCCCAGGAAGGGATTTGACTGCACATCTAATGTCCTGGCTTTCTCAGTTGGTGCCCATGGTTTAGGCCATGAATTCACCCACATACAGGAGCTAACAGAGCAGGAAATTAGTAGCTCTTAGGGAGGCTGAACAGGTATGTGGGCACTTCCCACCACTTATCCCTCTGGTTTACTCCGAAGATGAAACCAAACTTCCAGCTGACCTACCTGTCTCTAAGAGCAGATAGGAGCTATCATTTACTAGGCCTCTGGAGGTGACAAAGAATAAAGTAATGTGTTGAAAGAGTTTGCCTTAGGAATTAGAGTGAAGATATTTTCCACAGATCTGCTCCCCAGCTTAGCGCACAGCAAATAGAAGATAAACTCCAGATCCCAGCTTCTCCTTGAGGATAGAAGGAACTAGAATGCACATGTAACATCTCAACTTTTCCAGCTGCATCTCAAGGGACTGCCTTTTATTTCATCTGTCTCAGGGTACACATAGAACTTTGCACACCCTAATTTCCTGGAGACCACTAAAAATGAAGGCAGAAGCTTAGGGAAGCATAAATATTTGAGAGGCACCTAGAATCTCTGTCCAGGCTGATTGGTAAGGTTCTTTCTTACACGAGACAAGTCTGTTAAGATTTGGAGACTGGATTCCCTTATCTAAGGTATAGACACCAACATAGAAA
>NW_012141635.1:1945102-1945650 GCF_000956105.1 Propithecus coquereli
CTATGCTTCAGTCCAGTTTAATTTTCAGTTATATGAATTCACAAATTTAAATGAGCACAAATAATCTTAATGAAATTAGTTTCATATAGATTCTTTCAGATAAAAGATTTTGACAATTAATCATATCTAAGAATTGTTTCCCATAGATCACCCAACGTTTGCATATTTGATGCTCTAAAACATATAACTTGTAACTAAATGAAAATCCATATTAGTTAGTGACTATTTGGGGTCATTTGCACTCATTTGAATATATTAACACTTCAAAACTAACATCTAGTTTTCAGAAAGAAGCGTATAATGTGACTATAACATTACTGCAGCAGTCTGAATTAATTAGCTCCTGGAAAATTTCCCTAGAGCTTTTTCTTCTACACCTTTCTGAAGAAAGTTAAGCTTTTTTTGATTTTCAGTTCCTTGGGGATCAACATAATGCCCAAACACTTTCTACTCATTTTTTTTAATGTACAAATTACCAATAGGTGTTGAATTATGAGTTAAATAGATTTAAAAAATGATGCATACACAGAAAATGTTTAGGGAGCTTT
>NW_012141635.1:1945904-1946664 GCF_000956105.1 Propithecus coquereli
AGGATTCTTATGGTGTCATTCCTTAGGTGTAAGTCTATTATCCATCATGAATAATTTCTTAATTTAAAAAAACACACTGTTTGTTATTTTTTTTTGGTAGGTTAATCAAATGTAATAGGATATATCAAATAACTCATTTTATTAAATCATGCCTTCAGTGTGCTTTTAACCAAAATATTCCATCCACCAGTGTAATACATGTTTTACCTTTTGAAGCAGAATTAAACAATTAAGTACATAATGGTCTTGACCTAAATTGATTTGGAACTGTCACTACCACCCCTACCTTCCATATTTGGAGGATATTGTCTGATATCTCCAGGCCTCAGTGTCCTCCTTTGCAAAATGAGGATAATAGTAGGACTTTTTTTGTTAGAGTGTTGTAAGAAATAATGAGTAAAATAAGAGTAAAAACTTGAAAAACATTAGCTAATATTATTTGGCAGGGGAAGAGTAAACTTTGTATAATGGTTGATGTTCAGACATTAAGTGATATGATATCTATAGAATGTAGATTGTATTTTGGTTAGTTCTCAAATCAAATGTAATTTTTTATGTTTAATCATTTTTAATATCACTAATGTTTATACTCTAAATAGCTTTACCTGTGCTAAAATATCCTCTTATTTTATTCCTCTTACTGTGAATTTATTGAAGACAGAGATTGGACATGGTCCACAGTTACATTGCATTGCCTACACACAACATAACATGTATTAAATGTTCAATCAATATTTTTAAAAATGATTATATGGGTATA
>NW_012141635.1:1946714-1947195 GCF_000956105.1 Propithecus coquereli
TATACTCCAAAAAGTTGTCTCAGTTATATTCAGATCATAACAATGGAAAGGGTGGAAATTGAATAACTACAGATAAGCGTATTAAAGTAATTATTATTAATAATAACTTTTAAAGCATTAATTACTAATAAGAATCACAGATTAAACATAAAATCAGTTCATGTTCCCATAGTAAAAATCATCTTTAAACAATTATATGGTTTTCAGAGTCTAAAATAGCTATTCAATTAGGGCCATTTCTCTGTGTTGTAAATAAATATGCTAAAAATTATACTTTTAGTCAATCAAACATTGCGATATCTGTTGTATTAGGCCAAGCTAAAGGCCAAATGAAATAATTCCATGACTTTCAAAAGGATATTTTTAACATTATCCTGACTAAATATATTAACATGATAATTTTCAAACTCGTAGAGGGTATATTTCATATGATATTTGTAAATTAAATATAATCACAAAGTGACTCATATTTTGTGTTAAC
>NW_012141635.1:1951560-1952906 GCF_000956105.1 Propithecus coquereli
ATTCAAAATATGTAGAAGTAACATGTGCTGTATAAACTAAAATTATATGGAAGAGATCATTTCCAAGATAATCTTATAATCAGTAGCCAGTTAATACACTGAAGATATTTTCCAGTTCTGGATGTGGGCTGAGGACAAAACCTGGTCAGGCAGAATCATCTGTTGGGAAAAAAACAATCCAGCAAAGTTTTGAGTGGCCATGTTTTATAGACAGGTGTTATGTTCCCTTCACAAATTCATATGTTGAAGTACTAATCCGCAATGTGACTATGTTTGGAAATAGAGTGTTGAAGAAGGTAATTAAGGTTAGATTAGGTCATAGAGTAGGGCCCTAATCTGATAGGGCTAGAGTATCTCTAAGAGGAAGAAAAGACACCGGAGCTCTTGCTTCCTCTCCACACACATACAGAAGAAAGACCATGTGGGGACACAGAGGAAAGGCGCCATCTGCAAGCTTAAAGAGGTACCTACCCAGAAAACAGCACTGCTGATACCTTGATCTTCCAGCCTCCGGATTTGTGGGGAAAATAAATTTCTGTTACTTAAACCACCCAGTCTCTCGTAGTTTGTTATGGTATCACAAGCAGACTAAAACATCGTGTGAATAACAGATTGAAAGCTTTAGAAGAATCTAACACAGTATTTGTTTTCTCCCTGAAATTCTACTGACTTCCTGGGCCATGGGGAAGGCTTGGTAATTAGTCCAAAGTTTCTAAAAGGCAGAGTAAAGTCCCATATAGTCCTATAGTTCTTAGAAAACAAAGCTACTAGGACAGAGGAAAAGCCTCAAGCATAAGGTCATTATACCAATGAAGACATCTGCCATATTTTGAAAGTCTGTGAGCTAGGAAACTGGAGAATTGGGTAGACGAGTCTGAAGGAGTCAATCTTACACAGGCCTCCATAGCTGAACTTACCATGATCCACAAAGGTCTAAATCAAGAAGCCTGCAGTTCACACCTGAGGATCAAGCTTAAACCAGATTTAGAGAACGTTTTATCAAAAGTGCCACCTGGGTACCAACCAGGGCAATCCTTGATTTCAGACAAAGAAATGGGAAACCTTCTCTAATGGAAGATAATGAGTTTGGAATACTTATAATTTTTATTCACAATATTTGGTGTATAATCAAATATTACAAGGCATAGGAGGAAACAAGAATATATGACTTGTAATCAAGAGAAGAAATAAAAGCAGATCATAGTCCATTAAGAAATTAGGCTTAGCATAAAGAAATTTAAAGTAATTTGATTATAAAACAAAGAAGATAGAGGCAGAGATTTAAAAAATAGATGAGAAGATAAAGAATTTTACCAGATAATAGGAATTAAAAAAAAATCAATGAT
>NW_012141635.1:1956493-1958255 GCF_000956105.1 Propithecus coquereli
CAATATTAATATGGATCAGTATTAATATTTTCTATGATTTCTTTCTCAACAATAAAGTATACTTATAAATTACGTGAAGTAGTCAAATAAAATACATATATTATTTGATCTTTTCAAGTAAACTAGAGTTCAAAGTCATATTTCAGAAATAATAGTGTGCAATAATTAAGTGTGCAATAACCAAACATTAACTAACTGGATAACACACAACTAAGACCACGTACTTATGAGCACATACACATACACAGATGTCCACACACAGATATCAAACATAACCTGTGAACACCAATGTATAGCCTTTTCCCTATCTTTTAGCCTAAGCTTCCATGAGCAATAACATGTTGCTTAAAAATTTGTTTTGATATTTCAAGTAGCACTTTAATCCAGTGGACTTTTACATAAACTACAAACATTCCTCCAAGCTTCTTAGACAATACAGGAAGGCTGATCATTTTGGTTGATTGATAATTCTAGTGTTGACCACCCACCACTCTCATCAGAACAAACTACATAAAATAAACAATGCTAAAAGGAGAGTCTTCGGATAATAAGAGGAGTTGAGCAGTTCTAGCTTATCAGTTCATTTGGCATATTTTTCACTTACATATTGATTAAAAATAAATATGGCACTCTTACAATAGAAAACATATATGAAAACAATAAAAATCTTTTAGTTTAGTTGCATACCAGCTACCTAGGAAGACCAATTGACAATTAATTGTTGAGATGATAAATTTATTGGGCATGTGAGCCTGAGAATAGCACTGGGAACTTCCTGAGAGATTCGTAGAAGCTACATCAGAATTTGGAGCCAGATACTCGGTTTGCACATATTAGATACAGAACATATTTTCATACATAAACATTCAAACAGTTAAGCCAAATTTCAGTGATTGAATTAGAAAGAAATTCTTTGGAAAGCGAAGATCAAAAAATCTAATTAATAGTGGCTTAATTAAAGATTAATATTTCTGCAGGGAACGGTGGCTCATGCCTGTAATTCTTAGCGCTTTGGGAGGCTGGGGCAGGAGGATCATTGGAGTCCAGGAATTGGAGACCAGCCTGAGCAACATAGCAAGACTCCCATCTCTACGAAAAATACAAAACTTAGTCTGGCATGATGGTGTGCCTGTAGTCCCAGCTACTCAGGAGGCTGAGGCAGGAGGATCTCTTGAGACCAGGAGTTCGAGGTTGCAGTGAGCTATGACCCAGCCACTGAACTCTAGTTCAGGTGACAGAGCCAGAGTCTGTTTCAAAAAAAAGATTAATATTTTCCAATATCATGAAGCCTGGCTATAGGTGGCTGGTGATAGTGTTTCAGAAACTCAACAATATCTTTACAAATGACTTCAGATTATATTATTTGTGTTTCCAAAATGTATTTTAAAATTCCAGGCTTTATATAGCTATTTAAGTCAGGAATGAAATGTAATCAGAGAAACTTGTGCCAATATGTCTGTTTCTTTTAGTAGGAAAGCAAAAGTTTTCCAAGATAACTCCCATATTTCTATAAGACTTCCCTTTACATGTTACAAGCTAGAAATAGGTTCCATGGTTACTATTAGCACCAAGAATGAAATGAAAAGAATATCAGAATTTTAATTGGCTGGGACCAATCAGAGTCCATTATTGTGAGCCTGGTGTTGCCCAAACATAGCAGAGTTCTATCAGCAAAAAATCAGGAAAAACGGACAGGTCAATAACATTTTCTTTAAGCAGTGATCTATTGCAGAACAAATTTGATGCTAGGAATACATATATA
>NW_012141635.1:1958323-1962472 GCF_000956105.1 Propithecus coquereli
GGTGTGAGTGGGGAGCAGGGGATGGGTATATTCACACCTAATGGGTGCAGTGTGTACCATCTGGAGAATGGACATCCTTTTAGCTCTCACTTGGGTAGGGCAAAGACAATATATGTAACCTACACATTTGTACCCCTGTAATATGCTGAAATAAAAAAAAAAAAATTAGGTCATGCATGTGTCTTTCCTCGAAGCAGTTATTCCTAAATAATGTTGTATGCTCAGAAAAGACAAATGATTTCCCCAACTGAAAAGCACCATATATCATAACAGGAGATAAGAATAGAGGTATAGGTATGACCCAAATCACTCAGCACTTAGCGTACAAGAATTTTATTTAGGATGAGAAGCTGCTGACACAATCTATATATGAGCCTAACATGATCATATTTGTAATTTAAAAAGAGCAGTCAGGGAGCAGTAAGAATGAATGACTTAAAAAGGAAAATACTGGAAAAAAAACCATGTGTGGGTTTTTTTCTTAAATTTATGAATATGATGAAGACAATTTGGTTATGGTTATGATCATAATGATTGATATCAGCAGTTCTGTTCCATAAATATTTAAAAAATAAAATGAATAGACTCAATGATTATAAATGTTAGCAAGAAGAATTAAAAATAAAAAAATATTCTAGTTTTGCCCTGTGGAAACCCACAAGACCATCGCAGGATTTTAACTTTCAGCAAAATATTTTTTATGTCTGATGATAGCATGGGACTTCATTCTTAGGTTGCTCTTTGTTAAGTATTTCAGTGATATCAACTCACTCATTTAAAGTGAGACTCTAAATGTTCCTGAAGTATTATTTTAATAAAGAAATAAGTGAAGAACATGTACTGCATATGGCTACTCATTAATAAATATCATTAACAATTGAATATTCTTTCTGAATACTGATAGGATTTGATGTTAACTCAATAAAACGGAGACTTTATAATCCATAATTTATACCTAATTTGTGTTTAATCTTCTTTTCAATCCTGTGATTTATTTATAAATATTTAGTTTGGAGAAATAAATATGTTTTTTTGTCATCGTTATTCATTTAAAATCAACAAGGCTCCTTGAAAGATATAGATTACCAATACAGGCTTATCCTTTTATAATTACTTTAAAGATCAGTGCAGCAAACAGAAGCCATTAGATCTTGACTAAGAACAATGACAAAAGATTTTCTAAAACTTATTTTTGGAAATCTGCGCATTGTAAATCAAAGTTTATTCAAGTTACATAAATGAGTTTTTCATTTCTCCTGAGAAATATAAGCTTATTCAAAAAATTTTAACTATACTTGTCTCCAGTTATCCAAAGCCATTATGTATTTGAGAAAATTTAAATCCATCTATTGTTTTATTTAAGTTTATTATTTTAATTCACATTATAATATCATGAGAATCACAATATTAATATGGATCAGTATTAATATTTTCTATGATTTCTTTCTCAACAATAAAGTATACTTATAAATTACGTGAAGTAGTCAAATAAAATACATATATTATTTGATCTTTTCAAGTAAACTAGAGTTCAAAGTCATATTTCAGAAATAATAGTGTGCAATAATTAAGTGTGCAATAACCAAACATTAACTAACTGGATAACACACAACTAAGACCACGTACTTATGAGCACATACACATACACAGATGTCCACACACAGATATCAAACATAACCTGTGAACACCAATGTATAGCCTTTTCCCTATCTTTTAGCCTAAGCTTCCATGAGCAATAACATGTTGCTTAAAAATTTGTTTTGATATTTCAAGTAGCACTTTAATCCAGTGGACTTTTACATAAACTACAAACATTCCTCCAAGCTTCTTAGACAATACAGGAAGGCTGATCATTTTGGTTGATTGATAATTCTAGTGTTGACCACCCACCACTCTCATCAGAACAAACTACATAAAATAAACAATGCTAAAAGGAGAGTCTTCGGATAATAAGAGGAGTTGAGCAGTTCTAGCTTATCAGTTCATTTGGCATATTTTTCACTTACATATTGATTAAAAATAAATATGGCACTCTTACAATAGAAAACATATATGAAAACAATAAAAATCTTTTAGTTTAGTTGCATACCAGCTACCTAGGAAGACCAATTGACAATTAATTGTTGAGATGATAAATTTATTGGGCATGTGAGCCTGAGAATAGCACTGGGAACTTCCTGAGAGATTCGTAGAAGCTACATCAGAATTTGGAGCCAGATACTCGGTTTGCACATATTAGATACAGAACATATTTTCATACATAAACATTCAAACAGTTAAGCCAAATTTCAGTGATTGAATTAGAAAGAAATTCTTTGGAAAGCGAAGATCAAAAAATCTAATTAATAGTGGCTTAATTAAAGATTAATATTTCTGCAGGGAACGGTGGCTCATGCCTGTAATTCTTAGCGCTTTGGGAGGCTGGGGCAGGAGGATCATTGGAGTCCAGGAATTGGAGACCAGCCTGAGCAACATAGCAAGACTCCCATCTCTACGAAAAATACAAAACTTAGTCTGGCATGATGGTGTGCCTGTAGTCCCAGCTACTCAGGAGGCTGAGGCAGGAGGATCTCTTGAGACCAGGAGTTCGAGGTTGCAGTGAGCTATGACCCAGCCACTGAACTCTAGTTCAGGTGACAGAGCCAGAGTCTGTTTCAAAAAAAAGATTAATATTTTCCAATATCATGAAGCCTGGCTATAGGTGGCTGGTGATAGTGTTTCAGAAACTCAACAATATCTTTACAAATGACTTCAGATTATATTATTTGTGTTTCCAAAATGTATTTTAAAATTCCAGGCTTTATATAGCTATTTAAGTCAGGAATGAAATGTAATCAGAGAAACTTGTGCCAATATGTCTGTTTCTTTTAGTAGGAAAGCAAAAGTTTTCCAAGATAACTCCCATATTTCTATAAGACTTCCCTTTACATGTTACAAGCTAGAAATAGGTTCCATGGTTACTATTAGCACCAAGAATGAAATGAAAAGAATATCAGAATTTTAATTGGCTGGGACCAATCAGAGTCCATTATTGTGAGCCTGGTGTTGCCCAAACATAGCAGAGTTCTATCAGCAAAAAATCAGGAAAAACGGACAGGTCAATAACATTTTCTTTAAGCAGTGATCTATTGCAGAACAAATTTGATGCTAGGAATACATATATATTAAACATCCGTATAATGAACATTATATTTTTAATGAGATATGTTTGGGAAATTTTTTTTAAAATGGCATAATAGAGGATAAAATATAAATAAAATGTATTTCCAGTATTCCTTACAACTTAAAAATTGATATGATACATTTAATTTTTAATTTAACACAAAAAATGATAGAAAGTTCGGTTTTAGAAAAATTTTATTAAAGACTAATGGAGCGAAATTTTGAATTTGAGGTCTTCATGAGTTTTCAAATAACAAACTATAAAGAAGTTATTTCTGTTGATTTTTTTTGTTAAAATCTTCTTAATGATTCCAGAAATAGATATCATTAGGAAATATTTAAAAGTACAATGCTTAATTAATGTCACTTTATTTTCCCCCATTTACCAACATTTACTTAAACCCATTGACTGTGTATAGATAATTAACAAAGACAGGAATTAGAAACAAAAATAGCCTGCCTATTTTTACATATATGGATATATGACATAATCCCATTTAAGAAACCACGCTATAATGCTTAAGCTAATATAATTCTCCAATCATTTTTAAAAAGTTGAATGAATTAATGAGGTAAATGTATAGGACAATAACATATATAAATACACGGTTGTTAGACACAGATGCATTAGTATAAATGTACCAGCATCATAAAACCAGGCATAACCACTTGGCAGAAAGGCTAAGAAATATTCAACTGTGTTTAATTTAACTCCATGCATGTCAATTTATAATAACCAGTCGTAGTTTTGAACTGCTTTCTATTGATATTCTGTTTGGTTTACTTTGGTTTTTTTTGTTGTCATTGTTGTTTTTTCCTTTTCTTTTTGGCACTTCAGGTCATCATTATCATTCTCCTCCACAGTCATTCAGATTCATTGAATCTTGATGCAAATGTCTTTTTACCACTCAGTGCCATTCTCCTTCTTAGTATAACTAATTTAATTAATCTTTCAGACCCTGCAGGGAAAATAGGGCTTTCTTTTTT
>NW_012141635.1:1964979-1966114 GCF_000956105.1 Propithecus coquereli
GTCCCAGCTACCCGGGAGGCTGAGGCAGGAGGATTGCTTGAGCCCAGGAGTTTGAGGTTGCTGTGAGCTAGGATGATGCCACGGCACTCTAGCCCGGGCAACACAGTGAGACTCTGTCTCAAAAAAAAAAAAAGAGTCAATCAAATCAAAATCAAGTTATACAGATGCAAATAGCACATGCAATGCAATAAAAGAAAACAAATCAAAGAAAGATGAAATCTACTCAAAATAAGCAAGCACATAGAATAATGAAGCTTGTTTATTATCATATATATATATGTATATATGTATGTAAATGGTCTGTAGTTGTAATTATTCCAACCAAAATCTTCAAACATATTTCCTAAAAATAGGTACAACATACGATATATAAATCTATGCGGCACTAAAAAAAAAACTGCCTGTAACAGAAGTTTTTAAATCAATTGTATTAAAAGTACCATTATCAAAAACTGTGCCCCTTGATGAAAATTTTAACATTCTCTAATGTGCTTTATAATGAGTTGACCGATTAATGTATTAGCAATAATACCAAATTAAACAGTAAAAGGAAGAAACACCAGAAGAAATAAGCCTGGTAAGAGAGCAATATTGCGGGTTATGATTACTAGGACACACTTGATGGTGTCCTACTGAATAAAAAAACACTCTATGAAAGACCAAAATAGCTTCTATTCTAGAATCCTCAAATGACATGTCGATATCTCAAAGTTATTAGGAAATGAAATCTTCTTCCTAGGAGATCAATTATTATTGCTATTTGGTCTTCTGAAACACTTAATATTCTACCACATGTGTTCACATTTGGAGCTAAGTTTACAGGTGTAACGGAATGAGTAAATGAGCTTGAAGTTTGAACTCTTGCTGTATCTGTACATGAGATATGCTTTAAGAGAGGAGGTTGGAAAGCTATCCAAAAGTTATTTTTATTGATCAAGAAAGAAGAGAATGTACCTCAGCTATGATAATTACAGTGTTAAAATTACTAGGGATTCAAGCATTCAATGTCATTTTAGGGTGATTGACTTATTTCAAAGATAAACTCTATTTAATGCTCTTCATTATGAGTAGCCAGCTACCTCATGAAGAAAAGCAAGTAATTAAAAATAGTAATAACTAAATAAATATGTTCATA
>NW_012141635.1:1966164-1966503 GCF_000956105.1 Propithecus coquereli
GGATTCTTTTCCCCAGTGTATGTTTTTGTCTGCTTTGTCAAAGATTAGATGGCTATATGAGGATGGTTTTATATCTGGGTTCTCGGTTCTGTTCCTCTGGTCAATGTCCCTGTTCTTGTGCCAGTACCAAGCTGTTTTCATTATGATAGCCTTGTAGTATAGTTTGAAGTCTGGTAAATTGATACCTCCCATTTTGTTTTTATTGCCTAGGACTGCTTTTGCTATACGGGGTCTTCTTTGGTTCCATACAAAGCGCAAAATTATTTTTTCTATATCTGTGAAAAATGATGTTGGTATTTTAATAGGGATTGCATTGAATCTGTAGATCACTTTGGGTAG
>NW_012141635.1:1966553-1969696 GCF_000956105.1 Propithecus coquereli
GGTAAATGGACACACTTGAAGCTCAGACTTGGGGGGGAGGGAAGGTAAAGGCATCATACGTAACCTAATCATCTGTATCCCCATAACATGCTGAAATAATAAAAAAAAAAAAAAAAATTTAACCATTTTCTTTTCTCCTGCAGGTAGTTTTAAAATGCTAAGGGCCCTTACAATAACTACATTGTAGTTCTTATAGACTTTATGGATCCCTGGTGCATGAATTTACAAATTATTAGTTTATGGTTCCTAGGATTATGGTATTGAACTTTGCGTATGCACATAGAGAAATCAACTCACAGAACTTACTTGAGGATTAACCGAAAGTTTTTAATGATATTCATAAGTGATTGTGTTAAAATTATCTTCTAGGGGAAAAGTGAATTATAGCATTCATTTTCTGGTTATTTCTTGCACTCTCAAGCATGACACTGTAAAATTGTTGAAATAGGATTGATTTTATATGTGATCCAGTTTTATTCCACTAGAGACATGCTGAATTTAAAATATTAGGTAGTAAAGACAGTAAAAAACTGAATTCATCTAGTTTGCTAATACTGAGGCAAGGCACTTCTGGATAGATGTAGAGAAAAGATGATATTCATTTATTCAAGTGGTACCCATAAAAAAGCTGCAGTGGTTCAATTATGAGAAAATAAAAATAGGTGAATTTCCTTCTCAGTCTATATCCACATTAAATCAGCCAAAGATATTTGAAAATTTAAATGAATACAATTTGATTATTGAGTTCTAGTGTGACTTTTGCTGAGACACTTAGGATATTAGATAGATTTTTCTTTTCTAATGCAAGCGATTAGACTCCAAACTCTTCACAAGCAGAATTACAAAAATGTGAGGTCATCTAAGATACCCGTTTGCTTTTCAAATGATGTCATTAAAATTATAAGGTTAATTGACTTTCACAGGGTCTCATGACTAAATGCTGGCAAAGCTACAACAATAACCTATTTGCTGCTGTTTCCAGAATTTGAAGTTTTCTTTTCAGTGTTTTAAATTATAAGAAAATCCTTATTATAAAATAACTGTGAGATGATCTATTTTCCATTGCTTTACATATCATAAAGTGTAACAATATTTCAATTATCACTATAACTGATAACATTAAGCTCATATTAAATAAAAAGGGTTGATGCAAGTGTTAAAGAAAACATAATATTCAGTGGTTATTTACTGAAAAAAATTACAACTGGAAAATACTGAACTGGCTAACTCTTAGGAAGCTGAAATTATGAGTTTAATTCAGGAACTTAACAAAAATCCTGCAAAAATAATGGAGTCTAAGTTAAGCAGTGTGCAAAAAAATAAGGAGATGGATGTAAAAGATTGTAAGAAATTAGAATCATAGTGCTTAGTTATATTTAGATATTATAGTTAAACAGAAAATTATAGATGGCTCTAAATGAATGAACCAAGATGGGGAATCAAGAAGAAGAATTTTGAAGACAACAAAATGATGATTTTAAACCTATTGATTTTCAGGTGCTTGGGGCATACCCATATGATCAGTTCATTTACAGATTTTAATGTTTGAATAGCACAATAGACATACGATCAGGGCTTACATGTAAACTTTGATGTGATCACTTTCTCACAAAAGGGAGTATGTAAGGGAGGCTTTGTTTTCAAAGAACATAAAATAAAAAAAAATCCTAGGAAATACCAAATCAATGGAGTTTGAGAAAACAGAAAGGGAAGCTGAGAGTAAAGAGACAACGCAATAGAAGAAAACACAAAAAGCTAAGAGAGTACAAATATTTTGAGAAGAAATACTTATCCCCATTATCAACAGGCAGGAAAACATGAAGAATAGTAGAAAATAAGAAATAGCCCAATATTATCTCTAAAATTATATCAACAGGAGATGGCAATTTAGGATTATTTTTCAAAATTATTTACCTTTACTGTCTGGAGATTTAGGGATTTCAGGTGTGAGTCTCTGATTCCTATTCTGATAGCAATTGCTCTATATTCTGGATACTTGAAGGCAAATACTTTGATTATCACTCACGCTGTTGCATGGATTGCGGAGAAAAAATTAGCTTTAAGGGTGTATTTTCTTGACTACAACATATTAACAAAGTCAAAAATTATAACTACAGCTTTGATTTCAAACTTCTATACAATAACAATTCTAGGACTAGATTTATATTAAGTGATTCACATAAGAGGAAATGTTTTCACTTTCAGAATAAGTGTTTATCTAAAATTCTTTTGGAATTGGCTCTCTAATATGATTAGATTTAAACATACTAATAACTATTTGCAGTAGAAAAGAGATTACTTGATGTATGGTAAATTTGGAATGTCTAATAAATGGGGAAGAGATGGAATGTGTTTTACACAATACTTAGAAAAACTATTCACACATTAAATTTTATAAGCTTTCAGTTTCTTCTTGGGTTTCAGAAAGCTTAAAATGTTATTGCTCCCACATTTACAATGCACAAAACACACAACTTTTCTTAAACCCATGAGAAAGCTGAGATTTCAGTCACCTGAAATTTAAGGAAAGGCAGGTGACTCCAAAGGAGAGATAACATGAATATTGCCTGGAGCAGATGTCAAACACAAGACAGCACAGAAATCAGCAAGAAGAATGTGTCTAAAATTTTTAATGTATTTCTAAAAGCCAAGTGCAGACTGGACTTGTTATATAAAACTTCTGGAAGTCACAAACATGGGAAAAATTTGCACCCATTTGCACCGAAATGGGGAAGGAAAAGACTCACATCAACATTGTTGTCATCGGACACGTAGATTCGGGCAAGGCCACGACTACTGGCCATCTGAACTACAAATGTGGTGGGATCAACAAAGAACCATCAAAAAATTTGAGAAGGAGGCCACTGAAATGGGAAAGGTCTTCTTCAAGTACGCCTAGGTCTTGGATAAACCGAAAGCTAAGTATGCGCACGATATCATCATTGATATCTCCCTGTGGAAATTTGAGATCAGTAAATATTATGTGACTATTATTGATGCCCCAGGACACAGAGTCTTTATCAAAAACATTATTATTTTTGTGAGAGGTGAAAGGTGTGGATCCTGATTCAGTCTTCTACATGTGGCTATCCAGTTTTCCCAGCACCATTTATTGAATAAGGATTCTTTTCCCCAGTGTATGT
>NW_012141635.1:1971186-1972299 GCF_000956105.1 Propithecus coquereli
AAAAAAAAAAAGAAAGTTAAAAAAACACCATGATTACAGGCACATTTCAGGCTGACTGTGCTGTCTTCATTGTTGCTGCTGGTGTTGGTGAACTTGAAGCTGGTATCTCAAAGAATGGGCAGACTCATGAGCATGCCCTTCTGGCTTACACATTAGGTGTGAAACAACTAATTTTTGGTGTTAAAAAAATGGATTCCACTGAGCCACCCTATAGCCAGAAGAGATAAGAGGAAGAAGTCAGCATTTATATTAAGAAAATTGGCTACAATCCTGACACAGTAGCATTTGTGCCAATTTCTGGTTGGAATGGTGACAACATGTTGGAGCCAAGTGCTAACATGCCTTGGTTCAAGGGATGGAAAGTCACCCGGAAAGATGGCAACGCCAGTGGAACCACACTGCTTGAAACTCTGGATTGCATACTGCCACCAACTCGTCCAACTGACAAGCCCATGTGTCTGCCTTTCCAGGATGTCTACAAAAGTGGTGGTATCGGTACTGTCTCTGTGGGCCAAGTGGAGACTGGCATTCTCAAAGCTGACATAGTGGTCACCTTTGCTCCAGTCAATGTTACAACTGAAATCAAGTCTGTTGAAATGCACCATGAAGCTTTGAGTGAAGCTCTTCCAGGGGACAACGTGGGTTTCAACGTCAAGAATGTATCTGTCAAAGATATTCATCATGGAAGGTGGGAAGATGGCCGATTAGGGGTGACCTCCTGGCTCTCTGCTCCCAGAGTGCAAGGTGAAAAACGTGGACACCCACAAGCGTGTGAGGCGCTCCCCTGCAGGATTGGCTTCGTGAATCTACAGAGAGGCAGCAAGGGACAAGCAGCCCCACGGATAAAAGCAGGAGAACTCAAAAAACACTCGCAAATTACCAGAGAGTTGGGACAAAGGGGAAAGGCAGCGCGGGACAGCCCCGCCCCGCAGCAGGCTCGCCGCGGCAGGCACTGCCGGGCGGGGAGTCCTGACTCCCAAGAAGACGACTCTTCCCTCACCAAACCCCACTCTCACGCAGGCAGGGAAGTGCCGGAGGTCGGTGCGAGGTGGTGGCACAGACCGGCAGGCGGTGGGGAGCTGAAAGAGGAGCGGGGTCCATCTCGAACGCAGC
>NW_012141635.1:1973613-1974656 GCF_000956105.1 Propithecus coquereli
ATTTGTGGGTGAGATCCGACCACACCCTTTATGATGAATCAGTATGCAGTAAAAGGGTGTGCAGGATGACCTCCCTGTCAGTAGGTGGCACTTTCAGGTAGGAGCAAGCTGCGGTGCTGTTTTTGGGTCCTGTAGCTAGCTCTTATTCCTCTAGAGAGGCCCTCTTGTTCATT
Source organism: Propithecus coquereli (assembly GCF_000956105.1). NCBI lineage: Eukaryota > Metazoa > Chordata > Mammalia > Primates > Indriidae > Propithecus > Propithecus coquereli. The sequence goes on from NW_012141635.1 coordinate 1,973,787, forward strand.
GGGTGGTGGGTGGGGCTCTGGGATTTCCAGGTGTGTCCTTATTCTCCACCTCAGTGGAGGAAGTGAGTCTGGGTGGGGCTGGGCTGGGCAAGCCTGCCCTCAGTCTCCACAACTGCTGCTAGCAGGTTTAAAGGTCTACTCTTTGCTTCTGTGCAAAGCTGCTGGGAGGGGCTGAAATGGGTCCACTCAGCTGAAAGTCTGGGCTTGGGTGGTGGGGCTGTCCAAGACCTGCACTCTGGAGCAGGTCTCGCTCCCCTCCAATCTCCCCCTCTCCGTGTCCTCTCCCGGGCCTCTGCCAGCAAGCGGGACCTCAGGCCAATGGATCTGCCCTGGCTGTGACGTGGGCCGGAAGGTTCCCTACCCAGGATCATAGCCTCAGCTGTGTGCACAGCCTTCTTTTAGGAGGAGGGTTGCCGCTCAGGCATGCTGATCTGCCCCTGAAGGCGCACAGTCCTCAGAAGGCTCTTTCACAGATCTCTCTTCTGTGCCCCAGGGCAGTGCGATCCTGACCTGGGTGTATGGGGTCTGGTCTGCAGGCCTGTCCCCTGGACCCTGGAGATCAATCCCTGACCCTGCCACGGGGAGGGGTGCTGTTCTTGAATCACCTACAGGGTCCCTAAGCTGGATCGATTTCACTCCACCTCAGGATTTGCCCCACTCTCCTGGAGTCCCCAGGAAAGTAGCACCTGGGAGGTCTGGCAGGTAGGGAACTCACAGACTGAGTACCCCTCAGTCTGCTGTAGGGCCCCAAAAGGAAAAGTCCCGTTCCTTGGAAATGCCTCCGTGTGATGGCTGAATTGACTCTCTGGGCATGCACTGGTAGGGAGAGGAAAGGAGAGAATGGAGCACTATGGCGTCTGCCGCTAGGCT
>NW_012141635.1:1974706-1976049 GCF_000956105.1 Propithecus coquereli
CTGCTCATGTGAGTACCCTGAACCACCCAGGCCAAATTAGCGCTGGCTACGCTCCTATACTGTATTGTCACACAGCTCATATTGCCTGCAAGTTTGCTAAGCTGAAGGAAAAGACTGATCGCTGCTCTGGAAAGAAGGTGGCTCATCATCATGAACCTCACCAGATTTTCACACAAAAGATAGAAAGTTAAGTGGCAGTCCTAAGAAAGTCTCTACCATGATGTAGTCCTGGGGAAGCTGCTCAACAGCTATAGATGGAAAAGCATTAAGCATCACTGGTACTCTTCTCTCCTATGTTCCCTGGGGAACAAAATTCTTAAGCTATTTGGGAAAGGGCAACAGATTTCTTTCCTGTAGGGCACAAGTGAAGACTTAGTGGAATGTGGTAAGGTCCTGGACCCAACACATTAAAGGTCCTACAGTGGGAGGAGGAAAGGCAGTAATACTCATGGACACAGCTCCTGCAAGATTGAAGGAAAAACAGAAGAGAGAATACATCCTCCTTCTCCACTCCCTACCAACTCCAGGATAACAGGTGTAAAGTAGCAAGTAATAGCAGTCTATTGTTGGGGAAGTTAGGAGAGAAATGTTCTCTGAGGAAGAAAAAATCTAAGAAAAGGAAAAAGCAAAGAAAAAAATCTAAAGTTGAGGACAGATCAAACTTTGAGAACAACTCACCGGCAAGCTATTCCCTGTTTACATTATAAGAGAACTCTAGAAATATTTAAGGTCTGTGGTGCTCTGAGGGTTGTGATAGAAGAACAAACTCTAAATGCTGCTCAAAACCTGACTCAATTGTTTCCACACTCAGACTGGCAATAATTAAAAAGGTAGACAAAGCCAACAGGTCGGATACAATAGCACAAAATTTTATGCATACTGGTGTACTTATAGAGTTTTGCAGCCATGTAAACTTGTGGTCTATTTCTGAGAAAAATTATCCCAAAAGTCCATTAAAATAATTGTGATAACAGGTGGTTGGGGAAAAATGGCTTCCATCACTAGGGCAATTTTTGAGAAAAGTGGATGCATTTACATACATTTATATTATCCAAATAATACATACTTATTAAAAGTAACATATAGGATGCTATGAAAATTGGTGTTTAAATCTTAAAAGTATAGTACTGACTGCAAGATAAAAGAAAAGACATCTATAACACACTATCATTTTAAATAAAAATACATGTCCATAACACAAATTAAAAATAAAATTTACATATTTAACAAGGGTATGTAACAGTAAACTGATACAGCTGATCATGGAGGGGTATGGGAATAGGATATGAGGAATAAAGTGAAAAAATAATTATATAGGTAAAATAGGAGTGGGCCTTTATGAG
>NW_012141635.1:1978590-1980131 GCF_000956105.1 Propithecus coquereli
ATATATTGTTGTAAAGAGCCATACAGCAGCAGCTGCTGAGCATTGCATCAGTCACACATGAGTAGTTTCTGCAGATATCAGGAATCTTAACATTAACATTCATTCTCAGATGAATTCTGAGTTCTAAGTAACCAATCTAAAATTAACTTAATACAGCTATTCCCTGTGGCTGTATATTTGACAGCCAACTTTCCAAATATTTCAAGAAGTAAAAGTAAAATTAATTAAAATTACAGCCATAGAGACCTGGCATATCAATGTTATAAATGTTTCAAGATTATTTTTATCCAGGAAAAATAAATATTTAGAATAAAATCTATTATTGATGTCAAATGGGATTGATGGAATAGAAGACAGGGCTGAGAGGGGCTTGAAGGTCAGGTACAGATATTAAAACAAGCAATTCTTAAGCAGAAGCTAACTAGAGCGGCTGACAAATGCAGGCAAGAACTGGCTTTCACTGGCTTGTCAGCTATCTCTTCCACCTTACATGAACTTTAGCTAATTACAATATCATTTACATTGTGGTTTTAAAATTTCTCCACCCTTGAAATCACCAAGACACTTCTGAAACAACCATGTAAAGTATGAAAATGGGAGGGAACCCAATTCAAGAAATTACTACCCAAATTCTTAATAAAAGCCAACCCCTTGGACTTGAGTATTCCTCCCTTCAATTAGTAAAACTACGAAAGATCTAAAACCACTTCCTCCCAGTGCAGCTGCTCTCTTTCCAGCATGTCCACTCTCCTCCCTGAGAGTATACTTTCACTTTCAATAAAAAGCAGTCATTTCCTTGGCTTACATGGTGCATTGTGAAATACTTTTCCCTATGAACTCCAAGAACTTGGAAAAGCCTCCACTCAGAGGCCAGTAATAGGGTAACACTTTCAGTCATTCACAAATACAACCCTACATTGATTCCTGTATAAATGACAGGTACTAACATTTTTGATAAGAAGATGAAGATGAAATTTTTTTTTTGCACATGTGGAGAGTACAGCATATTTTGGGAGGCAGATACGCAAACTATCCATCATAATACTATCTAATAAGAACAGTTTCTATAGCATAGTAAAAATTAAATAGAAGTAGCAGGTGAACAGATGAAATCAATCGTATTTTTGAGGGAGCTGGGAAAGGATGAAGTGGAATATAGTGTAATTACTATTTTACAGAGAAAGTAATTTATACTAAACTGTGTCTTGAATGGTATGTAAAATATCCACAGACTAAGAGTGTTCTCTTTGGAAAAACACCAGGAGGAGGGAAAGCACAGGGAATGTTCAGGAATCAGCATTATTTAGTTGGTATGTGGGATCTGTGTAGGGCACCAACTTCTAAGCAGGAAATGAAGATCCACTTCCCAGAAACTCAAGAATCCTATAAAAATTTGACTCAGTTTCTGTATGGCATTGTTGTTCAGACTTGGTGTCCATAAAAATTATCTGCAGTGTAATTCACTCTATTTTAGCTATAAACTTCCTTCTACAACATAGAGTTTTTAGTCTTTAAATTTTTTAAAATATTTTTATGTGTTT
>NW_012141635.1:1980181-1981420 GCF_000956105.1 Propithecus coquereli
TTGGTGTCCATAAAAATTATCTGCAGTGTAATTCACTCTATTTTAGCTATAAACTTCCTTCTACAACATAGAGTTTTCAGTCTTTAAATTTTTTAAAATATTTTTATGTGTTTGGAGCAGAGGCCTTCACTCATTTCTTAATATTTTGTCTAAATTTGTATATTATTTAATTTTAGCTTTGAAAGAACTGCGATGTACACAGAATTATGAAGAATTTGAAACAATCACCACCCAGCTTAAGAAAAATAAACGTGCCTGGACACACACTGTTACCATCTGCCTCAAACTCACCAAATCTAAAAGTAATCACTAACAAACCAGAATCTGACATTTATTATTATCAAGGTGAGAGGTTGAATGTGGTCCCTCAAAATTGATATATGAAAATTATAACCCCAAGTACCTCTGAATGGGACCTTATTTGGAGACAGGGGCTTCACAGAGGTAATCAAGTTAATTTGAGATCATCAGGAAGGGCACTATTCAAATATGACTAAAGCCTTTATAAAAAGCAGAAATTTGGACACAGAGGTCCTCATAGAGGAAAGACTATGTCAAGAAGATAGCCATTCACAAGCCAAGGAGAAAGAGGCCTGGAACAGATTTTTCCCCCACAGACCTCAGAAGGAAGAAATCTTGCCGACACATTGATCTCGAACTTCTAGCACCCACACAGTCTTTGGCACTTTGTTATGACAGTGCTTCTAGACTAATACAAGGCATACCATGTGTGCCTTTTATTATGCATGCTATTATTAATAAATGATACATCATACCACTTTGCATATTGTATGTAAATTCTATGAAAATGGTATTATAATGTCCCCTTGATTTTCTGTTGTCTTTTGACATTATATTTGAGGGATATATCCTTGAGTATTGTTTTGGTTAATGTATTATCAATGCTGTACAGAGTTTTTGTTAACTTTCATTACATTTTCTCTCCTCTGTCACCCCTCCTTTTTGTATGGAGAGATTGTGGGCATAGCCTTGTGAGTGAGGGACAGTCCAATTACTTCAGCATCAAGCAATTTGAACTTACAGGAATTTATGGGAACTCCACTTGCCTACATTTAAAGAACCTGGGATAAGTTAATATTGTGTGTAACTTTTCCTACTGGAGCCACTCTTTCTACAGGAATTGCTTGCACTTAGATCCTCTGTTGGAAGGAGGCATAGTCCCTGGACCCAGGTAGTCAATTGACAGGTAAACATGAAAGAATTCACTAGGGGTTTGGG
>NW_012141635.1:1981470-1983244 GCF_000956105.1 Propithecus coquereli
AACCAGATGGGTAATATAAGCATGGAGATGGAAACTATGACAAGAATTAAAAGGAAGTGCTATAAATTTTAAAAAAAGAAAAAGAAAACACTAGCAGAAATGAAGAAGTCCTTTGGTGGAATCATCAGTATACTAGCCACAGTCTAGGAAAAATTCAGTGAATTTGAAGGTTCACTAATAGAAACCTCTTAATCTGAAATTCAAAGACAAAAAAAAAAAAAAAAGAGTGAAAAAAGAGAATAAAGTATCTAAGACCTATTGGGAAATTACAAAATGTATAACATGTGCACAGGAATGATGGAAGAAGAAGCAAGAGAGAAAGGAGCAGAAGTATTTGAACAATAATGGCTCAGAATTGTCCAAAATTTATGAGACATCCTAAACCACAGATCCAGGAAGCTCAGAGAAAACCAAACATTACAAATACTGAAAGTATACACTTAGACATATAATATTCAAATGGCAGAAAAACAGATAAACTCTTGAAAGTGGCCATAGAGGAGTGGGGACTTACCTAGAGAGGAACGAAGATAAGAATTACAGCAGATTTCTCTTCCAAAGTGATGAAAACTAGAAGAGAGTGGAGTGGAATATTTGAAATGTTAAAAAGGAAAACAAATAGTCAAACACACCAATCTAAAATCCTGTGCCCAACAAAATTCTCCTCCAAAACTTAATGACAAATATAGACTTTGTCAGACAACCAAAAACTGAAGGAATTTGTCACCTGGAGAGCTGCCTGGCAAGATATGTTTTAAAAAATCCAGTTCTTCAGAGAGGAGAAAAGTATTCTCAGAAGTCTCCCAAAGTGTACACTGTAATTCTAAATTATTTTTTTGTGAAATTATGCCATTTAGAAAGATAATTCAATGAATGAAAATTATAGTGTAAATGTCCTAAACTAGAGAGGTCCCAGAGTTATTTTTAAATTGAGGCAAATTTCTTAGAGTTTGAAAAAAGTTATAGGCAAAAAATTTTCTCTCCAACCTCTGATTTCCTCATTCCCAGCATTGCTTTTATGTGAAGTCCCACTGTCAGCTTTTAATCTTAGAATCATTTATCGCCAGAAATTTTACATTTTTAGTCTCTGAGTTATGCCTCTTACTGGCCTGTCAGTTTCATCACTGCTAATACCCATCCCTTAGGTCACCTATGTTGTTAAAGGTGGTTAGAGGAGTTCACATGACCAGAGTCTGTCAGCTAGAGATTAAGGCTCCTGTTCAGTCCTGCAAAGAAAGAAGTAGATTCTTGGCCTTCCAGAGTGGGATTTTTATACTTGTTTCCCTATACATATATTGACATATATTGTTGTAAAGAGCCATACAGCAGCAGCTGCTGAGCATTGCATCAGTCACACATGAGTAGTTTCTGCAGATATCAGGAATCTTAACATTAACATTCATTCTCAGATGAATTCTGAGTTCTAAGTAACCAATCTAAAATTAACTTAATACAGCTATTCCCTGTGGCTGTATATTTGACAGCCAACTTTCCAAATATTTCAAGAAGTAAAAGTAAAATTAATTAAAATTACAGCCATAGAGACCTGGCATATCAATGTTATAAATGTTTCAAGATTATTTTTATCCAGGAAAAATAAATATTTAGAATAAAATCTATTATTGATGTCAAATGGGATTGATGGAATAGAAGACAGGGCTGAGAGGGGCTTGAAGGTCAGGTACAGATATTAAAACAAGCAATTCTTAAGCAGAAGCTAACTAGAGCGGCTGACAAATGCAGGCAAGAACTGGCTTTCACTGGCTTGTCAGCT
>NW_012141635.1:1983294-1984550 GCF_000956105.1 Propithecus coquereli
TTATGTAACAAAAATCTCCAATACAATACAGTGTTTATTAACTGTAGTCTTCGTGTTGTATGTTAGATCTCTAAACTTGCTCATCTTACAAAACTATTACTTTATATTGTTTGACATACATCTGCCCATTTCCTCTGCCAACCCCTTGCCCCTGCCCCTTGTAAACACGGTTTTATTCTCTATCTTTGTATATTTGACTTTTTTTTTAACGTTTCACATATAGATAAAATCATGCAATATTTTTCTTTCTGTGCCTGGCTTATTTTACTTAACATAATGTCCTCCAGGTCCATCCATGTTGTGACAAATGGCAGAATCTCCACAGGTTGTTTTCATATCTTGACTATTGTGAATAGTGCTGCAATGAACATTTTAAACAGATTGTAATCTATTACATTTGGAGTATTCACACCTTGGATAAATTGTATCCAAAATAAAGCCATTTTCTCTCACAAAATTATAACTTTTTTTGGAAACTTTGTCTTTTCCAGCTACTAGAGTAAGCAGATTGATTGAATCAGCCTTATAATCAATATTCATCATGAATATAGATGAAAAATTCCCATACATATAGACAAATTGGACTTCTGATTTCCATTATATCATATAATGAATTTGAAAGTTGTCATTCTTGTCTGCCCAATGAGAAAAATGTGAACAAACTGAAAATCAACAATTCTTATCCATCAGAAAACTGAGGTCATGAGACAAACCACTGCCCTGAAAACAAGAAATAGGTAGATGCAGAAAATCACAGCTTGTCAGGAGAAGAAGCTGTAGAAGCCAGAAAAGAGTAGAAAAACTTAATCAACAAAGTGTTGGAGACTGAATGTGGACAATGTTAAGTTAAAAACTACTGAGAGCCCTGTCTTAGTGGAGGTGAGGAGGACATACTTTTATGAGTTTTACCTCCAAGAGTCTCACCGGGTTCCCATAGTGAAGACTAGAGAAAAATAATCTCAATCTTTGGGTAGTAGGAGTTGAGAAAATGACCATTACACACAGGAAACAAGATATCCATAAGAAAGGCTTTCGTTTAAGGGAAGCCACTTTACCAGAGCATTATCCAACCAACTGAAAGGGCATTTGGCAACTGGAGCCCCCTGCAGCCTTCCTGTCTCACATGATGGTAAGTTCTCAACTCATGAATTCTGGCACAGTTACAAAGAGAGATAATTAATCGTAGGATGAACTGAATGCTTCTCTTTCCTAATATCTTACCAACACATCAATAGGTTTCCAGTATAAGAGTAGAT
>NW_012141635.1:1984600-1986260 GCF_000956105.1 Propithecus coquereli
GGTTATTTTCCGTGTTCCACCTTTACACTATTTCCAGGATGATGCTTGTGATAGATGATACATGTACCAGAAACAACAGAGTAAGATTAGTGAAATTTCTTCACCAATATTGACAAGGTACAGTGGCAAATATTTTAAAAGTTTCTACTTGAGGTTTCTTTCACCTGCAGCAGCTCTTATGAATGTACTAGAAATCATTCTCAATTAGATTTTTTTCCTGTAATTATTGCAGATTCCAGGACTGATCAGTGACTTCTTTTCACATCTCAATGATTTGACTCCTTGAAATATTACAGAGGCCATGATCTTAGAAAAGGATCCTTCTTTGGCATGATTCTCAATGAAGGCATTGCTATAGCCTCCATATTGCCTTTTTTTTTTTTTCTATGTGATTCTATCATTAGAGATTCCTTAAAAGTTCTCTAAATTGTGGACTATTTTAGATGGGCAAAAACTTTGACTGTTTCCAGTCAAAGTATACTGACTACTCCAAAAGTATACCTCATAGATATTGATTAAATCTCTTATCTTCCATAAATTAAGTAATATCTGATAGTTGCAATATGTTTTGATATCTGAGCTGATTTCACCTCAGAGATCACTCTTTAAGATGAACTGAGAGCTCTCATATATTCTGCCTATAATTTACTCATTACAGTTTTAAGTTATGATCCGCCAATAAACAAGAAATGTCTGGAATTTTAAAGAGGAAGAGAGTTCTAATAAATGATTTTACTTGTGTTTAGTTCATAATACAGAAGATAAATAGTCACGGATTTCCCCTTCTATAGATAATGGAAGAATAGCAGGATGTAATTTATACCAATGAATAGAAATGTTTGAGGGGTAAATTAATAAAATTTCATAGTAGGTGAGCCTTCTTGTTAACAAATGTTTTCTATTCTCAATTCATAACAAGCATTGACAGCATGAAATATCATCAAGTTTAAGGAGAGTTATATTACAAAATTGGAGAAGAATCTTCAAGTTTATTTGCTGCTTCTATTACTCTTAGAAAATATGGCTATATCTCTGCCACTGGGTTTGTGGAAGACCTTTAATAAGAAATTGATGTGTGATCAGTCCTGCGAGATTGATTCTAACCTCCTAGATCTTGCCTGGATCCCTCATCTACAAATAAGTATATGAGTTTATAATAATTAAGAAGGTGCAGAGTGAAAAGTTGTTAAAGACTATATTTAAATCACAAACTATTGTTTATGTTTATATTCAGAGGGAAGTTTCAGCTCTAAGTTTTCATAAAAGTTGTATTCCATTGCCTATTATACACCATGATACTCTTACGTTTTTTTATACTGATTCATCAAATAATAGATGATTTACAGTAAACTTCACCTGTGTAAAGTGTACAATTTGTTGAGCTTTGCATATGTATATACTCATGAAAACATTTTGCAATCTTTGCAATCCATATAATAAAGGTATCCATCACTCCCAATCTTTTTCTCAAGTCCCTTTATAATCTATCCTCTCATCTTCTCTGTCCACCTCCACACCCTCCACCAAAATTCCCAGGCAACTACTGATCTCCTTTTTGTTAATACAGATTAATATTAATTTTTAAGACTTTTACACACAAGCAACCATGTAATAGATACTATGTTTTGTTTTCTTTGTTTTTCTAGGCTATTTCACTTAG
>NW_012141635.1:1986324-1988167 GCF_000956105.1 Propithecus coquereli
CTGAAATAAAAAAAATCAATTAGTAGTTGAGTCCAATTATTTATAAGATCAATTATTTCACAATTTATTTGTTTGAAAAGGAGTTGTGTGGCACTCAGAATAAAAAGTTTGTAAATCAATACTGTTTGATTTAATGTTTAATTAAATTTTTTTTAAAAAGTGAATCCAGTGATTAGATTCTAATACCAAGGAGTAAGTAAATACACAAAAGATTATTTAAAGCATTAAAACCTTGTAAATATTATGGTTAAGTTAAAATAAAAATCGCTAACAATCTGGAACTTTGCTCCAATAAAGAAGAAATGAAAAAGCTAGAAAAAAGAACAACAGTATGCCAATTAAAACATGTAATTTGTGCCTACAATTATTATAGCTGCTCATGCCATGCAATTGTTTTGACTCAAAATTCTTGGGGGAAAATTTCTCTTTTTTTGTGCCAGTTATCTATTCATCATCTCTCAGCAGTAAATTCATTCAAATCTTTCATTTCCTTCCATGCAAAATGAGATCTAGGTCCTTTAAATATTTCTCCTTTGCCAATTGGCATGATTGAAAGCTTTGTTAGTAGAAGTTACCAGAGAGACAGAGGAAGAATTTTCCTTTCTCTTTCCAGTGTATTCACTTGGTCGGCTCCTGAAACACACACAGACAGCTTCCTTTCTGCCCGACTCCTGCAACGTGGGTAGCATCTCTAGTATTCATGTGGACAATAGTACCCAGAGACCAACAGCTTCCCCTGGTACCTTTTCCTCCCTACCACCGAGGTTCTATGGCAGAATATCTCTGGCTTTACTTTAGCCTTCTAAGAATTCACCACAAGCTCCAGAGGGCAGATTTTCAAAAGTTTGGTGAGAGAGCACCACAACTTCTCTGCCATTCAGTGAGCCATGACCTTGTCCTCTCCTACAATTTCTGGATCTGGTCTTTGTACTATATACTTTGGAGTTATTTTTCTTTCATTAGCCAATCACACATTACTCCAATACCCTGTTATAGTTAATAATTCTTCATATTGATCTTTCCCTGTTTAAATTACTGTGTGGTTTCTTTCTGCTAACTAAACTATGACTGATACACCAACCAAAGCCATCTATTTCTGCAAGATTAGTAAGACTATTGGTTTTATAGTTCCTGATATAGTGGCAGTCTATGTCTTATATCTTTTAAGCTAGGACACATTTAGCCATGGATCAATATTCTAAAGATTAACTGCTGCATTAGTGTTAAAAAGTATTTAATAGGGTTTTTTTCAACATTGTTCTAAGGCATTTCTCCTTCTGGTATATTTTCCATAAGACAAATTCATGAGTATTAGATCATTTAGAGCATGTTGCAAGAATGTGAAGAAAGGAAGTTTTTACCTGTTGATGATAAGACTGGATATATTGCATGAATCTCATGAATAATATGTGAAGTATTACTGAGGTAAGTTAGAGCCCCAAATCAGGAGTGAAATAACCTCACAGTGTCAAACTAGTGACAGTTGTGGGACCTACAGAGTATGGCATCATGGACACGAGGGCCAAAGGGCCAGAAGAAACACCGGGGCCATCCAAGTCCCAGAAAGTCAACTAAATCTGCTAATGTAGTTTTAAAATGTCATAGGTTCTCTTTACTTTTACTAAGTATTGAGGATGATAGAAACAATAATGTTCCATAGTAAGTGGTAAGATTTTTCAAATTTCTCTCTTAAGAATCCCAGTAAAGTGAATGCCTCTATCGTTGGAGAAGTAAGTTGGAATTCCCCAACCTAGGACACAAAATCAAGTTGAAAAGTTTGCTATAGTCAAAGTCATAGTTCTCTGGGAAGGAAAAATTCAATCCACTCTAAAAAAAAAAAAAA
>NW_012141635.1:1988217-1989188 GCF_000956105.1 Propithecus coquereli
TAGAAAACTAGGAATCTTGATATGAACTGAGAAGTAAAGCTTTGTTTTATGTATGAGCAGCTTGTTCCCATGACCAGAAAAATACTGACTTCATGAAATTGATCTCTAGGGATTTCCTCAGGTACATATTAAAATTATTTATTGTTTTATAGTCCTCACTCTCTGTGGCAAAATTTTCCTGGGGCTAACTAAGTAACATGGATCATAGGTAGTCAATAATCATATCTAATTTATAGTGACAGGCATGATTTTTATTCTCAAACTATTTTCATATTCATTCTTTAGCTTGAGTTGGAAAATAAACAATTATCAACTGGGAACGTGATCATTCAAGATCTACTCCACTCTTTGAATAGTCATGAGTGTAGGGTAACAGTTATTTGAACCACTGCCTACATCAGGTTTAGTTGATCTTTTAGATGAATAACCATTTATTGAATCATTTGATGAGAGTGTCTGAAAAACAGAGTTTAGGATTCTGGAGGTCACATATTTGAACATGCAACAAAGACAAATGCAAAGAGGTGATTTATGTCAAAAGTAACCAAACTAAACCAACTGACATGATCCTCTCTCCAGTTTGAAGAGCACACTACCAGACATGGGGATATTAGCTAAATTGCCTAATTTTGTGATTCTTCATTTATTTCCTGGATCTTGATAAAAATAGTAAAGATCTGAAAGAATTCAGTTGGTGTTTAAGTATATTATTGTCCTAAAATAGTACATGTATCTTTTGAAAACAAAATAGCATGTATATGTCTTCTCTTCCTCATTTTTTAGTGAGAAATCATAATGCATCAATAACATATTCTAGCCTCTGTCAATATCTGAACTATTGTAGGCAAAATTTTTCTCTATTCTCACATCTTTTTAATAATATGATATGAGGAGATTTGAAAAGATAAGGAAGCCACCAGATTTCCTCTTGAGTTGTTAAGGTTTTAGATCTCAGTTATAACTTAGTTTTT
>NW_012141635.1:1990347-1991784 GCF_000956105.1 Propithecus coquereli
CACTTTATTGTGCCCCAAGCAACTGAGATAGGAGCTGAGCCATTATACAAAAATCTCTCTTTTCTTCTCCTTATCTCTCTCTCTTCTCCCATCCCCACCCAAAATGCAATGCCTTTAAGACTGTCTTCTTCCTGAAAATATGGCTTGCCTCAGAATATTCTCATTTGGCTTATTCTGATGCCTCTCAAATTTAATGTGAATGCACATCACTTAGTAATCTTGCTGGAATGTAGATTTGGATTCATTCAGGATAGCTCAGAGCTTGAGATTCTGAATTTCTAGTAATCTGAATCGTGATGCTGATATTTTGCTCCTCATACAACACTTCACTTATTTACTTATTTTTATATTAAAAATAATAACTGTGTGTATTCATGGGTTACAATGTGATGTTTTGGTTTAGTATATATCATAGAAAATTAAATTAACCTAATTTACATATCCACCACATCACCAACTTATTCTTGTGAGTATGTGGTAAGAGTGTTAAAAATCTATTCTTTCAGTCATTTTGAAATATTCAGTACATTAACTGTGGTCACCATGCAGTGCAATAGACCACTAAAACATATTCTTCCAGTCTAATTTGAACTTTGTATGCTCTGATCAACATCTCCCTTTCCCCATCCCCCATGCCCTCTCTCAGCTTCAGATAACCACATTTCTACTGTTCTAGATGGACTTTGTTAGATTATACATACACGTGAGATCACACCATATTTGTGTTTCTGTGCCTGGATTATATCACTTATCATAATGTCCTCCAGTTCCATACATGATGTTTCAAATGACAGAATCTCTTTCTTTTTCAAGACTCTATAGTATTCTACTGTGAATATATGCCGCACTTTCTTTATCCATTCATCTATCCATGGACACTTAGGTTGTTTCCATATCTTGGCCATTGTGAATAGAGCTAAAATAAACATAGAAATGCAGATAGCTCTTTGATATACCAATTTCAATTCCTTTGGTTATATGACCAGTAGCGGGATTGCTGGATCATACGGTAATTCTATTTTTAGTTTTTGAGCAACATTCACATTATTTTCCAAAATGACTTTGCTAAGTTATATTACCACCAAGAGTGCACAAGGTTTCCCTTTTCTCTACATCCTCACCAACACTTGTTATCATTTGTCTTTTTAATAACCATTCTAACAAGTCCGAGGTGATACCTCACATTGTTTTAATTTGCATTTCCCTGATTATTAGAGATGTGGAGCATTTTTTTCATGTAATAAAACTTATAGCCTGTATAACATGCATTCTAGAAATATTAAATTCAACTTTTAAAGTCTGTATTCAAAATTTTACATCCATATTGATTTTAACTTGCTTGATCTAGTAAATATTGAGTGGGATCTAATAAGTCTTCCAAAATAATGATGAAGTTTTCAATAACCTCATTTTATGAGTTTGGTTTATATATTTTGA
>NW_012141635.1:1993232-1993605 GCF_000956105.1 Propithecus coquereli
CAAAAACAATTATCCATTGAGGTTATACAAGTTGTTGAGTTGTGATCCTAAGTCATCACTACAATAAACATCACATAAAATATTTATATCATCCCAAAATTTTCTTAGGTTTCATCCCATTCAATATCCTTTCTACACTAGAACTCAGAATACCATTGATCTGCTAGTATGCATCTTGTAGAATTTCATATACAAGAGTCGGGCTACATTCACACTTTTGTCTGTTTTCTTTCATTAATATATCAGGTTTGAGATATATCTGTGCCACTATAGGTGTCAATAGTTTCTTTTTACTGCTGATATTCCAAAGTTTATTTATTCTCTTGTTGATAAACAGTAACACATGAAAAAAATGCATCAAGACCCACTCATT
>NW_012141635.1:1993810-1996169 GCF_000956105.1 Propithecus coquereli
TTTTTATTCTTTGATGATATCTTATTTATTACTCAGATTTTTAGTCTTTCTTTTCATTATAAATCATTTTTATTAACTTATTTTGTCTTTCTGATAATTCTAAGTTTGAAGGCCTTAGGTGTCTATTTGTCACATTTCATGTTATTGTTGACTCATAAGCTATGTTGAAAAGGATGCCGTAAGGTATATCTGAAAGTGTCCCCATCTGCTGGATGCCCCACGAACATATATTGGACCACCTTATTCTAATACGACTAATTTATGTTAATGTCCAAATAATGCAGCTGATATATATTTTATGCAATAATTTGCTTGTGGCTGGAATAGTTATTTTAAATTCACAGAGGACTGTTTTATTATTTTACTTTATTTTTTAACCAACAGCCCAAACTGAGAGACAATTTTGTTCTTCCTTTCCTGATGGCTAGAATAAGAATATTTTCTAGCTCTGTGTCCTCAAGCCCCAGGCCATGGGCTGGTATCGGTCCACGACTTGTTAGGGACCAGGTCATAGAGCTCCCCCTGCCCCTTTGGAAAAATTGTCTTCCATGAAACTTGAAACTTAGGAAGGGGGGGGAGGGCACACAGCCAGAGGCGAGTCACCATGAAGATTCATCTGTATTTACCGCAGCTCCCATTCCCATCACTGACATCTCTGCCTGAGCGATGCCTCCCCAACCTCACCTTCCTCCCAGCCTCTCAACCCTGTTGTGAAAAATTGTCTTCCATAAAACCAGTCCCTGGTGCCAAAAAAGTTGGGATGGCTGTAATCTAGCTAACTTTTCTCTCAATGTGTAACACTTGGAGTGTCCTGTTTTTATGTGGGGGTCTAAATTTCAACTCTCTGTCTTGGTTGCTTGGACCTAAGTATTTGTGTTCTATAACCTTTGTGGTCATTAAAGCCCAAGCTTTAGGTCCCCAAATTTGGAAAGTGCCCCAAGGTCACATGTAATTCAGTGTCAATTTACTCTTTGTTTTTTAGCTCTCCCTTTACTTTTGGGCTCTGGATGTTATCTTTACTTTTTGATAAATTTAAATCAGTATTTAAAAGTATGTTTGTTATGTAAATCAAGCATTTACAGTATTTTTAAGTTTTAGTTCTTTAGAAAAAGAGGTTTTCAGACTATTCTATCTTTGACATAAAATATAACTTTCTACTTTTCCAAATTTAGATCTTGATAAAGTACATTATTTGTTCATGACTATACTCTTGCTATAAGTAGAGTATGATTTTTAGTTGTATTAAATTAAAATTGGGCTTGGTCACACAATCTGATTTGATTAGTGGAATGTGAATAAACATGTTACATATTTCATCTAAGAAAACATTTTAAATGCATTTGAGTGGTGGTGCTGCTGCTCCTTCTTGAGTCCTAGAATGAGATAATACATAGAAAGATTGGAAGAGCTGCATGTGAAATACAAGCAATATGGAAATGTTTGTTGCTGTCGGCCACAAGCTACTCGGGATATCATGTTGTCATGGCAAATGTTGCGTAATATCTCAAGCAGTCTGGCTTTTATTCCATGTTAGCTTTTGTTTCTCTTGCTATTGATAAGAATGCTAGAATGCTTTATTGACTGCCTCCTTTTTTTCTAAAAAATGAAAATCTTTATGCTTACTTCCGCAAATAAAAAATGTCCATGCTGTCAAGTTTTCTCAATTTCTCAAGTTTCTAAATGAATGATTACATGGCCCTTTTCATTCCATCATGCACACAATCATCAAAATGGTCTTTTAAAAAAAAATGCCAAATAGTATTTTATTTTTTCACTATCTCTCAAATATTTCTTTTAACCTTAAGAAAAGGGATTATAAATTCTTGCACTATTTATATGGTATAGGTACAAAAAAATGAGGAAATAATTAAAAATTTTCCTGAACTTTTGAATCCTAACAAAAAAAGTACTAAATAGGCCAAAAGCAAAAATCATCCAACATATCCCACACACTCTTTGCTACCAAACTAGATAAGCAGAGGGCAAACACCACAGTAATGTGTAACAGATGAAAAAATAGGAAAACCCTGGGTCTGTGTATAACTAAGGCTCTACATGTAACTAGAACGAAGGACATATTGAACATTTCAATATCTTAAAATTTACAAAGAGGACATTTGTTACCAGGAAAGATGGGGAAGGTAGCAAAAGATTTTAGTTTTTACTTATTTAATTATTTAAACTGCCATGTGCCGTGGCCCGTTTCTAGGGGCTGAGGAATGAACACAGAGACAAAGAGACACAGACTCACAAAGACAGTATAAGACCGCAGCAAACTTTCTTGCTGTAGTTTCTTTATTTATAACACAGCCTGTTTGGCAACTGTCCCACCACAATTTCTTTGTTCCCACACTGTCCC
>NW_012141635.1:1996219-1996854 GCF_000956105.1 Propithecus coquereli
GAATAGAAGACTAAGATCAAGGTGTCAGTAGGGTTGGTTCCTTCTGAGGGTTATGAAGAAACAATTTGTTCCAGGCTTCTCTCCTTGGCTTGCAGATGGCCATCTTCTCCCTGTGTATTCATATTATCTTCCCTTTGCATGAGTCTATGCCCAAATTATCTTTTCTTCTCAGAAAAGATAGTCATATTGTATTGAGGTCCACCTGAATGACCTCATTTTAACTTGATTATCTCTGTAAAGACCTTGCCTCCAAACACTGTCATATTCTGAGATACTGTGGGTTACGACTTTGACATATAGATTTGGAAGGTAGGGTGCACAATTCAGCCCTTAATGTCACCATCACTGATTTCTCTGTTATTTTTACCTAGAGTTTTATGTAGAGTTTCTACATATTTTTGATAAAATACATCATATATTATTCTTATTTATCTAGTCAATATAATCTCAGATTTAACTCATTATATAGCATTTTTCAAAATTTACTTGAGAAGTCTACTGTCAGTAGAATTGCCCTTGACTGTCTGTCTTTTGCTTCATTGAAGAATGTTTTATTATATTTTGAATTCTGTAGATTAGTTACTACATATCTAACAGGATCTGTGTAAACTGAATTATCTTTATCCTACTTTGAT
>NW_012141635.1:2008204-2012577 GCF_000956105.1 Propithecus coquereli
TATAAAATAAGGAACATATAAAATCATGAAATAGAGAATAACTAAAAATAAGAAAAGGAGAAAGAGGCTTATAAAACTGATATACTGACAAAATATGAGATATGGTAGTCATAAATTCAACTACATGAATAATTGCATTAAATATAATTTGAGTAAATTCTTTGTGCAAAAGACTAATATTTTCAAACTTTATTAAAAAACCCAAACTATAAGCTGTTTGTAAGAATTTAGGAGGACAGGAGAAGGAAAGTGAAAAAGAAGCAATTTTTTTGTTGTTTATAAATATCTAAAAGTGAAACTTAGAGATTACATTCAGAGATCCAAATATCTCAGTTTACTCCAGGCAGGATAAATAAATATATCATAATAAAATGGCATGAAACTAAAGATAAAGGGAAAAGAGAAATTGCTTTCAACATTGTAACACTAAGACTGACAACTGATTTCTCACCAAAAATATTGGAAGGCAAGAAGCAATATAACAATTGTATTTAAAATGCTGAAAGGGAATAACTGACAACCTACAATTCTATACCTAAAATTCAAGGATATTAATGACATGCTTTAGCCAATAGCAGCAGAGAAATTTATACTAGCAAAGTTTCTCTATAAGGAATTCTAAAAAAATAATTATTCAGTTAGATGAAAATAATTTTCGTTAAAAAATGGAAGTGCAGCAGAGAATTAAAATCCTGAGAACTTTATATAATTTGATGGATATACATAATTATTTACTGCATGAAATATTAATTATGTTATAAAATATACAGACAACAGTGGTAAAAATGATATAAGGGGAGGATAAATATACCTGATAATCTCAAATGATGGAAGTATCAAAAGCTGATAAAATCAATAAAATAAACTGTGTTAAATCAAAAATGTATTTTGGAATCTTTAGGTAATTACCTAAAAATTTATTGAAAGGAAAATATAAAATCATGAAATAGAGAACAGCTAAAAATAAGAAAAGAAGAAAGAGGTTTAAAAAACTGATATACTGATAAAACATGAAATATGGTAGTCCTAAATTCAACTGCACAAGTAATTACATTAAATATAATTTGAGTAAATTCTTTGTGTAAAAAACTAATATTTTCAAATTTTGTTTTTAAAAAACCTAACTATAACCTGTTTGCAGGATCTATAGGTCTCTATAAGGTATTATAAATATAAGGATATTGCATAAAGATAAAAGGAAAGGACGAAAAGAAATATAATTTGCAAACAACAGATAAAGAAAGCTAATGAAGCAGTTCTTATATTACACAAAAAGATATTAAAGCAAGTAACATTATCAAAGATAAGGATTGTATGCTCAACATTATCCTAGAAACTTTTCTTCTTTGCATGGATTTTTTTAAGTTACTTGGATATTTTGTGATAATTAGTTTAATTAACACTATCATGAAATGCACAGCTATATTTAGTAGCACACAAGTAAACTGCAATATTTCACACTACACCAAAAGACAAATTAATGGTTGCCAAATAATTTGCATTGTGCAACTCTCCCTCTCCCTTAGGATATCTCATGACACACAAACTCCTAACATATAGACCAAGTGACTATCGAGTAAAATTTAATGATAATTAGTAAATCCATATTTCCCTCAGGAATATAGCATTACGTGTAAGAATTCAAACTAAATGATTCAATTGGAACAAAGTTTAAGAACTGGCAAAATGAATCCATATGTATTTAGAAATCAGTATACTAGGTTACCCTTGGATTACCTTGGATTGCAACAGGAAAGAGGCAGGAAGGAGCTTTTGGTGTTCTGGTAAAAATCTATTTCTTGATTTAGGTAATTGTTAAACAAGTGCATTTATTTTATGAAAGTTCATTAAGCTTTACAATTATGAATTCTATGCTTTCTCTATGTACAAAATATTTCAACAAAATTTAATACTAAAATGTTGATGGTTATAAAATATCTTTTGGTACTGAAAATATCATAAAACAATACTTTACTAAATTTTACATTTTTCTATGCATTATTACCAGTAAAATAAGCAAAATTTTACTTTTAATTATTATTTGCCTTTGCACCATTTCAAGAAAAATTATTAATAATATGTCTCAATTTTTTTTCAATATCTGAAAGTTTTGACATAAGATGTTGTATAAACTTGGGAACACATAATACCTAAGGCCTCAAAAAAATGAGAGTAGATATTGTTGTCCTATAAATAATTTTAAATGTTAAAATGTGAATTTCTTGAGGATTTTTTTCTCTGAATCAGGCTGAATAGAAACAATTTTCAAACAGAAGCTAAAAAAAAAAAAAAAAATGAAAAGAAAGAATAAACACAATAGTTGAAAAGGTGAATAGTATCCAGACTGCTTGGAGAGATTGAGATTGATGTTTATGGAGTCAATAAAAAGCCCTGTGAGAAAACTGGCCCAATATCTTGTCACCATGGTTCCCTTACAAGGTTCTGGGTCTTGTGGTAAGTAAAGAATGTCACTTTCTGACAGGCCCAGGAACCTAAAGATATTTTGGAGACCTTGAAAAATGAGAAATGCACCCAATTCATAAAGGTAATACAGATACAGTCTTTTTTTTAGCTTGGCTCCTAAACCTCGAGAGGTTTTTAAAAGTTCAATACAAAATTCCTTGTGAAAAGTTCTAGTAAAGCCAACTTAAAAAGCACCTATATGGCCAATTACTATTCTTCAAGCACTTCATGCAAATAATCAGACCACGTATAATAAGATTAAAACTTATTTTGCAAATAAATGGGTCTTATTATAATTTTCCTTGGTAGATAACGGGGGACTGGAAACAGAAAAATTATGCTTCAGCAGAAGACCCATAATACACCTGTTATTAGATTCTAGCATTGTCCATTTGTTTTTGAGTTCTTTAATTATCTGGTCTCAATCTTAAATTTTTCGTTCCCTCCAAAATCTGACTGTGACCCTCCAGACTAACATTTCCAATTTTTCTCCCACCCTTCTGATCTAAAGTCACTAAAAATTAAAACTATGTATTTCTTAAAACCCTACAAACTGAAGTCAGAGAACTTGATATAAACATCAGGAGAAATTACTACAAGAACTTATATATTAACAGCCTTTGTAGCTGTTGATGTATGATCTACACAGAAAGTTTACTGGAACGTCTGATGTGAACTAGAATCTAGGAAAGTCTGTCAGATTGCAACTGCCTGCCCACTCGCATCGAAAATGCTTTAAAGACTCTAGAAAAACTAGTTTATTGACTACTCCAGACACTAACCTTTGTTTTTCTTCTGTTTCCATAAAGATACCTCTTAATGAAGATGTGTTTGCCTGCATTCTATATACAGGCCTAGCTTTGAGAGCCCATTGGCAATGTCATCTTCTGAAATGAGATACAACTGTTTAGTTGGACTGACCTAGTCCCCAAAATAGGAGACTGGTTTAATGGAATCCTTTGCTCTTTAGCTATTAGCTCAATTTTTCTCTCCACAGCCACCAATTCCTGTTTCAGACAGGATAATATTGGGGCTCAGAAGGTAATATTCCAAAGACTGGCTCTTTGACATGCTAAGAGGCCTTAGAACCTGTCTGAGAACCAAGGTCCCCTAACCTTGTCTTGTCCACCCCTTCCCCTTTCTAAGGACAGGGAGGTACTCTCTCTAGCATTTCCTTATCTCACCAAGAAAGCATCTTTTGAAAAGAAACAAATTGCCTTTCATTTCCTCACTGCAATCTCATTATCTATCACAGAAAAGAAGACTGAGAAATACAACCACACCTGGAGGGTTTTTTTCATAAGACAATGCCTGCCTCCCGTTCAAAGTCCAAAAAGAATTATTTACAAGTTAATTTCTGTCTACTCATTCTTACTAATAATCATTTACTGCCCCATAAAAAAAAAAATGACTATACAACTTCCCCCTCCCCTATGAAAAAGGGTCTGTAACTTTTTGTACCCCATTGGATTATTGGGTAATCATTCTCCTATGATTCCCCCATGCTATGCAAGTTAAAATAAACTTTGTATGCATTTTCTTCTGTTAAACAAAAAAAGGAAACAAAGGATTGCCATGACTGGATTACTCTCCGCAGCTTCAATGTCAAAAAGAAATATGGGGAAGAATTAACAATACATGAAGCACAAATATAAACCACCTCAAACAAATTTTCTATTAAATATATGAAGATAAATGGAACATGAAATACCCTGTCCTTAGCCTCAAAGATAGAGACAATAATTGAGAAGATTATGCTTTGTGATCTGCTGTGATAAATTCTATTGACAGATTCAACAGGACTGGCATGGAACAGAAATAAAACTTCTGCTACCACAAGCATAATAAAAACTTTAGATATGATATTTTAAATTGAATGAACAATTTATACCTTAAAACCACTTAGATAT
>NW_012141635.1:2023812-2024940 GCF_000956105.1 Propithecus coquereli
CTAGGACCCTGCTGTAGACTCACGGAATCAGGATCACTTTGCATGAAATTCGGTAATAGCATTTAGAATTATTATACGTGTTGCTACTAATGAGAGAGAACGTATGTAAATAATCCAAGATTCCAGAGAGTAGAGAATTTTTCCAGGATAAGCAGCTCATTTCTATCTGTCCCTCCTTCCCCAATTCTTAGTTGTCGTTGCTGGGAACAGAGAAAGCAACAAAAGCTTTAGGCAGACACGTGGTGCTGCAATGATAAAGCAGTCTCTTGAGATACTTCAAATGCAACCTTAATTTTTCCTACATGATATTTGCTGAGTTCTGCAGCTAGTGCAGGAAGCTAGACAAAAGACCTTCTGAAGTGTATAATGAAGTCTCCCATTCTAGTGGATCTTAGAAAACATGTGGAGGGACAGAGTTTACCTAAAACACATGGTCATTCTCCCTGTCAAGAGGTTTGTTAAATTGTGAAGCTGAGTGTGAGGGAAGCAAAAGCATTCAGACCAAAACTAGTAAGTTTATACGACTGTACAGTACTGTATCTCTTGCTGTCTTTCAGGGCTGTGGCGACCCAGACATACTCAGCTTTCAATCAGTAAACTGGATGACCACATCTGGGGAATGAGTGTGACTCATAGGTAGGCTGAGTAATACTAAAACTGTAACCAAATCCTAAATCATCTAAATTCCTGAAATGATTGACGTAATCAGCCCCTCATTTTATTGGCCTAATAAAGAAAAAGGGAAACCCTTTCTGGCTAGAGATAACATAATCAGGAGCTTTTTAGTTTATTCATAATAAGTCAATCAAAAATTATTGGACATTTGTAAAGATTATATATGCTATAATAAAGAGAGAAAATATAATAGAAATAGGGAATATTGCTATTGGCTTTATCAAAGAAGGCATTTATGACTAAAAAGTTATTAGAAAAAAGAAAAAATGGGCAAAATAGTGAAAATATGGAGAATTTCACTATTTTTAGAGTGGCATCTATATAAATTAATCAGATGAGTATACTAAAATTAAATTAAGAATCCAAAAGATAAGTTTAGTGGTATATTGAACATAAAGCAGAACAGAGTTTTAGTGAACTGGAAATAGGTTAATGGAACAACCAAACTAAAAC
>NW_012141635.1:2026361-2028728 GCF_000956105.1 Propithecus coquereli
AGATATTATGTATCTTATAAAGGATTATAACCTGTAGGTTGTCCATCCTGACAAACTGGGAAGAATAACATCCCCAGAAGCTGAGAGAAAAGTACTTCAAGGGAGGGAAGGGTAAGAGGAATTTATGCTGCACAGGCTGGCCAAGTGTACATATTCAGCAGGTTATGGGAGGAGTTATGAATATACATGAAGGCTACCTACATGCATATATAATTGGTTTACATATATGCAACATACATTTCACGATCAATCTGAGGTGGAGAATTAACATTAAATGAATTAAATTTAGGTTCTATATGTAAAAAGCTGAAACGTAGGTCATGAGTCCATGAACTGCACATCCTCAGACCAGTTTGTTGCTGGCAGTCATTTATTCAGAAAAAATTCACTGTGGTCTGAGATAGCTGTCATATTGAAACTATAAAAACAGAAAGAGGATGGCAGGGGTTGGATGAAGTAAGCAGAGGGGTCTTCCAGCCTTTTATTCTCTTAAGCTGCCCTTTGATAAAATTTATTAGTATCCAGTAAGAGAAAGGGGTAAAAGCAAATGGGACATGACCATTCTCCCAACCTACCATGGCCAGAAGCTCTAAAATTTAAGACAAAGTAGTATTCATTAATCTGTCAGAGAGACTTAGGACTTTTATTTCAGCCCTAACTTGCCCCTTTGGCCCAAGATCTGCCTTAGCAGAATGGATGGCTAAACTTCATTTACCCCATTTTGTTGCTGAGGTAGTATGGCCACCTTCCCCAGATCTATTCAGTCCCACCATGGGACCTGCACAGCTAATAAACTCATATCCAATTGAATAGTTTTTTAAAAGAATAAAATAGAAAGTTATAGTTATTAATATTCAAATAGCATATTTTTATTCACTCAACTTATTTTTTTCCTTTTTCAAAAATGATTGCAAATTTTAATCAATTGTCTTATGCATAGCAAAGGAAGAAAAATATTACATATATTTCATCTGAAATGCACTCTGACATATAAAAAAGTATAGGATGAATAGTCCTTAGAAGAACAGTTGTAGGGTCAAGAGAAAAATATGAAATTCATTTAAATGTCAAACAACATTAAAATTGTATACTTTAAGGCGAATTCAACATTCCCCTAATGCTTAAATGGTTTAGTAGAAAAATGGTAAATTTAATCTAACATGACATATGTTCTAAGTGTGGAAACCCAGAAATGAACAAAAGTAAAAATAGGAATATGCATGCTATTCAATTCCTTCCATTTACTAGTGGAGATGCTAAAAAAAAAACAAAAAACCACAAATTAGATTAAATTTGATAAATTTTATGAGAATGGTAAGATTATATTGCCAAGGAAGCCTAGAAAGGTAATATATTCTGAGACATAAAGAGGTTTAAATATGGTACGATCTCAGAGGTGGGTGTACTTTACCATGCGGCTGCTAAAGTACACCGCTGGCCTACCAACAAAATGGACTCCCCGTGGCTAACTGAGGTGCTCAAAGTGAAAACAGAAGGAGGAGGCCATGTCTGGGTGAAGAGAGTGGTCATGTACTCTGTTGTCTTAGAAAAGATGTAAAAGTGTCACAGGACCTTCCTTTCCACAATTAAGCCACAGATAGACTGTCATTGGTGCCAAGATAGACTGCATCTGGAGATTTTCCAACTGACCATCAGCAAGACCACCTGTGCCAATCATGGGACCACCTGCAATCAGCCAATTGAGAGAAACTGGTGATTTGGGGCTTAGTCACCCAATCAAGACTCTGTTCCTCCCTACCCTGAATCCTCTCCTCTGTCCTACAGTTTTTGCCTTTATAATCTGTAACTCTCCAACCTTCCCCCACCCTCAGAGAGTTTGTGGTTTACGAAGGAAGCTATGTCTTACCAATCTGCAGGTTGTTTTATATAGCAAATAATGCTCTCCCCTTATCCTCTGCAGGTCTCATGGTCTTCTGTTAATAGGGTGTATTACAAATAGAGGGCACTCCTGTGTGAATAAGTGTGAAGAAATGTCCAGAGTGACTGACACATAGCAGGCATTTCAAGATGATTGCCAGATGAGACTAAAGCATAAAAGAGGCAGTACTACAATAAGAATCTTACTTGTCCTGAAAATAAAATTAAAAAATAGTTTTTTTCCCCTGAAAACCACAGAAACTCATAAAAAAATTTCAGTCAATAGACAGACATAAAATATTTTATGCTTTAAAAAAATTATCCTCAGAGGACCTTGAAATTTAGATTGTAATGTAGGAGAACAGAGACACTAAATATTATATGGTTGAGATTATAAATATTTGTATATTATACCATGTTACATATTGTGTTAATAATGTACTATATGTAATAAATAATATAAATTGTTGTAACTATTGTTGGTTAATT
>NW_012141635.1:2031363-2032930 GCF_000956105.1 Propithecus coquereli
TTATAGTTATCCTAAAGGAGCTCAAATATAAGTACTGATGAGATTGAGTCAAAAGATATTTGAATGACAACATTTAAATTTTTATTCCAAAATGTCTTTCCCGAGTTTGGAGAAAAAATGGCGGAGTTAGGGTAGCCTCCTGAATCCCTGCTTCCAGAGAGGGAGAGGTAGATCTCGGTCTGCTACACACAATCGGATCACTCTCCTGCAAAAACAGCGAGGTGAATCGGTGGAGATTCAGCGGGGGACATGCAAATCAGGAAAAAGAATAAAGCTAACGGGAGATAGGAATACAAAACCTGGAAAGCGCGGACAGACAATAGAGAGTGGAGCGTGAGACGGCAGTGCGAGCCTGGCCAGTAAGTGCACTGGGACAAGTCCCTCATGAGACAGTGTAGCTTCCCCACTGACTAACAAGCCCACCGTGAGTCAGGGGCTTGTGGATGTAGAATTGGGTCTGGAAACGTGGGACTCAGCAGAGAGGGGACACGAGCGGGAAGCATCTTAAACTTCCGGGAGCTCCGTGCCAGGACTGCACCGGACAAGGGAGGAGCTGGGCTGGGCTACCGCTGGAGGCAGTTAGGACTCAGGAAGCTGGTCTCTGGCACCCAGCGGGTCTTGAACTGGGAGGTGATTACTGAGTAGAGGACTCTAACCTGGAAACTGCCGCTGGCGACTGGGACTGCTCAGGGTGGGCCAGTAGAAGCGAGAGCTATTGCGGGACTGGCATGAGATTGGAGGAGGGAGACACACAGGAGATGGCAGAGCACCCTGGTGACTCGACTGACTCCCTGATCGGGTACCTCCCAGCCCCTGAGAGGCTCCCTCTGGAGCCAGTGCACTGGGGGCCGGCAAGCGCCAGCTCGGGGCCCACGGCAGGTCACAGGTGCCGAACGGCTCCCTTCCCCTAGCCTGGGAACTCTTGCAGCCAGCTCTGCCCTTCTGGGACCTGGGGGCACTTGGCTGGGCCCGTTTCTTTGAGCGGTGAATGCTGAGTGCCTCCTCTGAATTCTGAGTGCCTCCTTGCCTGTTGGGGGAGGATGCCTGCAGAGGCTGAAAGCACTGGGGAGTTGGGCAGTCTGGTGGAGCATCCCGTCCCCCTGGCCAGCACCTTCTGCACGGACTCTGTGCTTGCAGCAGAGAGACATAAAGAGCCACTCCCCCTCTGCGACAAGCACCAGTCCCTGGGGATTTGGCACTGACCAATAGCTGACAGCCCAGTGGCTTTCCTCACCAGACCGGTTCAGGTCACCCGGTACCATTGCATTTCAGCCTCTGGTCAGCTACCAACAGAGAAAGCCCAGCAAGGGACCAAAATAAGCTCCCCAAGTAACCCCTCCCATCAAGAGAGCCATGGACAACATATTAGCGGCTCCCTCTAGCGGAAGAACAAAACAAAAGTAACAGCGAATCCAGAGGGGAAGGACCCAGCGAAAGATTTCTGGAAGTATGAAAAATCAAATAGAAAGCACACCCCCAAAGAAGAACACCAGCTCTATAGCAATGAACACTAACCAGGTCCAGAATATTAAAATGACAGAAGAAGAATTCCAAACATGGATTATAA
>NW_012141635.1:2032980-2034965 GCF_000956105.1 Propithecus coquereli
AAATTGTTGTAACTATTGTTGGTTAATTAAATAATTTTGAATATTTAATTCCTTCCTTAAACTTTTAATATTAATGAAAGAAGAACATGAATTTCAAATGATTTGTGATACACAAATGTTAGGTAGGTAGCAAGGGATTCCAGGTCTCCTAGGGATGAAAGTGGGTGGCATTATGGTTCTCCCCAACCATAGACTTTCAGGGAGGCTCATGGGAGATCCTCCTGTACAGTAAGACTCAGATCATATAACTCCCAACTGTCCAATCAAAGTGGTTCCATGGTGATGTCTGAGCCACAAAAGGTCCCTATCTGGACACTGTAAAACAAGACCCAGACCATAACCAAATTCTCTCCTTTTGCTATGACAATGAGTCCAGTCATC
This sequence comes from Propithecus coquereli, assembly GCF_000956105.1. NCBI lineage: Eukaryota > Metazoa > Chordata > Mammalia > Primates > Indriidae > Propithecus > Propithecus coquereli. The sequence goes on from NW_012141635.1 coordinate 2,033,362, forward strand.
ATCTGTGGTTATCTCACTCTGTAAACCTATATCTTGCTCTTGCTCTATAATTCTATCTTTATCTCCTCAATACACCTCATTTTCATGCTTCCTTGCTTTGGTGTGTCTGGTCATTCTTCATCCATGAGTGCACCAAGAATCAACATTTCGGACTGTGACCCGACACTTACAATCTCATTTGTTCATCTGGAAATACTCTCCATAATGGATTACACAGTTTTGTTTAATTCTCATACTATTCTTTCTAGGCATTTTATACATCTTTACTTACTGTTTATCATGTACCTGGAGGTATCTAAACTCTTGGGAATAAAATGGTCAAACAGAAAGGGTCTTAGACCCCCAAAAACTTACAGTTATATATTGATAATAAAGAGAACACGCCAAGAATTCTGTAGCTGAAAACTTTGGAGAAATAACTAATTTCTATGTGTTGATGATGACATCTGTGGAGATTTGCTGTATAACTGAAAAATGGTAAACCTAAGTAGGTACATCTGCTCGGACAGATAGTTACTTCAAGTTATATGTTTCCTCTGCTTGCTTTCTTTTGAGTCTTGAACTTTAGTCACTTAAAAAAATTAATTTATAAATTTAAATCAAAAAATAATATAAGATGTTAAGAAATAAGAGATTTATAATTCATATAGGTAATTATTGTCAAAAAGAATGACTGAAAAAGAGAGTCAAAGTTGTTGTCAAATAGTAGATCAAAAAATGCAAGAATCGTATTTCAAAGAAGTCACAGAAAAATAGAATGGAACAATGGGAAAATATGCAGGATTACATTTAGCATTTACATTTACCTCAATGCATTTTATTCAAACCATGGTATGCATTATAGTAAACACTAATAGAAATGACCCAATGCTGAGGCCAAGTAGGAGCTAAAGTAGTGCTTTTGAATGAATCGACTAAGAATTGCAATACAATAATTATTTCATCATTCAGATACAATGGAATTTTAAAAAAAGAAAATTAAATTATGGTTTGTTATATTGATATTTGGAGTCTTAGAAAACTAGTAAACCATACTGATGTATAAATAAACATGAAAAATTTAAATTTGGAATTCAAATTCTAACATCCCCTAATTCCCTATACTCGCATTGAAAACAGAAAATGGGATTAAGGGTGAAATTTATGAGTTGAAAGTTCTGGCTTATCGGAACATTTTTTATATTGGGGGAGGAAGTTTGTATTGCATATGGTCGTGTTACGACAGGGCTGACCGAGAATAGACCGAGAGACACACACAGAGATTTTGGCAATACAGGTTTTATATGCCGGCTGGCAAGGCTCAGAGGGGAATTTGCTCTCCCCAAATTCTGAGCACCAGACAAAGAGCATTGCAGTCTTTTATACACTCTGCTTAAGGAGAAGGGGCACGGCTATAACAGGGTTAACTTTAGTGAGGCAGGGTCTTGAGCCACTTTACAATCTAGTACACTACTTGCTAAAGGTAATTTATGAGGGGAAAGGTCGCAGGGCAGGAGAGGAGGAGGGGCACGGTCACAACAGGGTTAACTTTAGTGAGGCAGAGTCCTAGGCTACTTTTACAGCCTGGTACACTAATTGCTACAGGTGATTTATGAGGGCAAGGT
>NW_012141635.1:2046773-2048262 GCF_000956105.1 Propithecus coquereli
CAATGTACAATGAACAAGATTTTAATTGAAAAAATTACATTCAAGAGCCTGTTTTCTTTTTTCCCCAGGTTTATTAAGGTATAATTGACAAATAAAAATTGTATATATTCAAGTTGTATAACTGATGATTTGATATATGCATATATTAAGTGATTACCACAATGAAATTAATTAGCACATCCACCACCATGTATAGTTACAATTTGTGTGTATGTGTATGTGTATGAGCTGAGGACACTTACAACCTGATCTTTGATTAAATTTCAAATAAGCAATAAAGTATTATCAATTATAGTCATCATGCTATAACAGAAATTCTCAGTACTTACTCATTTTAGATTTTTTTTTAATAATTTTTGTTTCAAAATATTAGAGGGTACAAGTGTTCTTGTTACATGGATGAATTATATAATGCTGAAGTCAAAGCGTTTAGCGTGCCCATCACCAAAATGGTGTACATTATACCACACCCTGCTCCTAGCCACCCCCCTTCTAAGTTTCCAGTGCCCTTTACAACACTTTATGATCATGTGGACCCATCATTTAGTTCTCATTTATTAGTGAGAACATGTGGTGTTTGTTTTTCCATTCCTGAGATACCTTTACTTAGAATAATGTTCTCCAGTTCTATCCAAGTTGCTACAAATGACATTATTTCCTTCCTTTATTTGGTTTAGTAGAACTCCATGGTGTGTGTGTGTGTGTGTGTGTATGTATCATGCTTTCTTTATCCACTCATCAATTGATGGGCACTTAGGTTGATTCCACATCTTTGCAATTGTCAGTTGTGCTTCAATAGACATTTGGGTACAAGTGTCTTTTTGATATGATGGTTTCTTTTCCCTTTGGTATATACCCAGTAGAAGAGTCAGTGGATCAAATGGTAGTTCCACTCTTAGTTCTTTGAGGAATCTCCCTACTGTTTTGAATAGAAGTTATACTAATTTACAGTCCCGCTACCAGTGTATAAACATTCCTTTTTCACCACATTCATGCCAACATCTATTATTATTTTTTTTTTTATTTCTGCATATTTTGGGGGTACGACTGTTTAGGTTATGTTGTCCTTGCCGCTCACCCAAGTCAGAGCTTCGGGAGTGTCCATCACCCAGATGGTGTGTATCGCACTCATTATGTATGTATATATCCATCCCCTCCTCCTCTCTTCCATCTGCACAACACCCGATAAATGTTATCCCTATATGTGCACTTAGGTGTTGATCAGTGAAACCAATTTGCTGGTGAGTACATGTGGTGCTTATTTTTTGATTTTTTAATAATTGCCATTCTGATAGGGATAACATGGTATCTCAATGTAGTTTTAATTTGCATTTCCCTGATGATTAGTGATGTGCACTTTTTCATATGTCTGTTGGCCATTTGTCTATCTTCTTTTGAAAATACACTGTTCATGTATTTTGCCCAATTTTTAATGGGGTTATGCATTTTCTTCTTGCTGATGTGCTTCAATTTTCTGTAGATTCTGAAT
>NW_012141635.1:2056548-2059818 GCF_000956105.1 Propithecus coquereli
CAGTGGGTTTGTCATAGATGGACTTGATAATTTTAAGGAATGAGCCGTCTATGCCTATTTTGATGAGAGTTTTTATCATAAAGGTGTATTGGACTTTGTCAAATGATTTTCTGCATCTATCAAAAGAATCATATGGTCTTTGTTCTTGCTTTTATTTATGTGGTGAATTGCATTTATAGATTTGCGTATGTTAAACCAGCCTTGCATCCCTGGAATAAAGCCCACCTGGTCATGGTGAATTACTCTTTTGATGTGCTGCTGAATTCTATTTGCTAAAATTTTGTTGAGGATTTTTGCATCTATATTCATGAGGGATATTAGTCTGTCATTTCTTTTTTCATTGGGTCCTTTCCTGACTTTGGTATCGAGGTGACATTGGCTTTGTAGCATGAGTTAGGAAGGATGCCATCTTTCTCAATATTGTGGAATAATTTTTGTAGTATAGGTGTGAGTTCTTCTTTGAATGTTTGCTAAAATTCTGCAATGTAACCATCTGGTCCGGGACTTTTACGTTTTGGGAGGTTTTTGATTGCTGCTCCAATTTCTGAGCTTGAGATTGGTCTACTCAGACATTCTGTTACCTCTTGGGTGAACTTAGGGAGGTTGTATGTTTCCAGGAATTTGTCTATTCCCACCTCGTTATATACTTTTGGGCATATAGATTTTTGTAGTAATCAAAAATAATGTTTTGTATTTCCGTGGCATCTGTGACCTGTCCTTTTTCATTTTTGATTGAGTTTATTAGAGACATTTCCCTTTGGATTCTAGTCAATGTAGCCAGTGGGGTGTCAATTTTGCTTATCTTTTCAAAAAACCATCTTTTGGTTTTGTTGATCTTCCTTATAGTTCTCTTGTTCTCAATTTCATTTAATTGTGCTTTGATCTTAGTTATTTCTTTTCTTCTGTTTGGATTGGGATTGGATAGCTCTTCCTTTTCCAAGTCCTTGATTCTATTTATTAGGTTGTCCTGTTTTTCGGATATGAGCATTTATTGCTATTAGTTTTCCTCTCAGGAATGCTTTTGCTGTATTCCACAGGTTTTTATAGCTTGTTTCTCCATTTTTATCTTCTTCTTCTCTCTCTGGGAGACTGATGATCCTAAGGTTCTGTTTCTTTACATAATCATACATTTCTTGAAAGTTTTTGTCTTGTCTCTTGCTTCTGAGTTCTTTTTCTTCATCTGATTTGTTCAGCACGTAGACATTATCTTCAAGCTCTGAGATTCTTTCCTCTGCATGATCCATTCTGTTCTTGAGGCTTTCCATTGTGTTTTGAAGTTTCCTGAATTCCTCCTTAATTGACAAAATTTCTGTTTGTTTTTCTTTTAGTATTTCAATTTTTTTGGAAAACTATTCATTCATTTCCTGGATTGTTCTTGTGGTTTCTTTATGTTGGGATTCTATTTTCTCTTCTATTCCCTTCAGTTTCCTTACAATCCATAATCGGAATTCTTCCTCTGTCAGTTTAATTGTATCATGTACATTGGTGTGTGTTGACAGAGATCAAATATTTTCTTTTGGAGGTGACTTTTCTCTCTGATCTTTCAGGTTTCCTGTGTTCTTTCACTGATTCTTTCTCATCGGGCTACTTTGTCAAGGACTGGATGTGCTATGACTGGTTTGTGAACTTAATTTTGGGGCTCCAAAGGAATGTTCCTTCGCAGAGCTGAAGAGATGTGCCCTGGTCTTGTGTTGTCTTGGTGGAGTTTTGGCCTGTTGGGTTATCTCTGGCCTGTTGTCTGTTCCTTCTGCTTACAGAGATTAGTGAGTTTCTTTTCCTTGCTTAGCTTTCCAGGAGTTGGGTCACTTTTGTGTGTGTGACTCCACTATCGACTTCTTGGTTGAGGTGGAAGATGCTGGGTTTAGTTATGAGGTTGCTCTCTCTTTCGTCGCTTGAATTTTGCATGGAGGAGTCAGTTTTCAAGGTATTCCAGAACTTTTGAATTGAACTCTAAAATCTGAAATAGGACATACAAAGGCCTGAGTATTTGGGAAATGTTTTGCCACTCCCAAGGGCTACTTGAGCCTTGTTACCACTTAAGATGTGGTGAGAAGAGCAGCAGAAATCAGTGTGACTGAGGTAGTATTCTTCAGAAATTTCTTGATCTGTAGCTAGGAGAGAGCTGCTAATATGTTCTTCAGGCCTCATTAGGCCCTCTTGTGGAGGAATTCCTAATGGGTGTGTCTCTATTGGTGCAATTGCTAAGGACTCTCGTCGAGATTTTCCTTCCCAGACCACTAGCCCCTGAGATGACAACAGGTTGGACACTAGGTGCAAGCTTTGTGCTATGTTTTGTCAGGTGTTCAAAACCGATCAGCTGTATCACGTCAACAAACTGTCCTGTTTTGCTTAGATCCAAGGTCGTACATATTCAGGCTAGTCCTATGGGGAAAGTATTTTTTCTCCTTTCTCCTGCCTTCAGGGGCGGGCTCTGTCCTGGAGGGCTGTGGGAGGGGCGTTGGCTGAGACTGTCACAAGGCCAGACTTGAATAATGCCTTCTCTTGTTTCTTTCCTCCTCCAAGGGTGGGTTTTCACCTGCCAGAGGGGGAGATAACCCCGCATGCTGGGAGAAGGGCACTTCCTGGGGCTACCTGGTGTCTCAGCTCAGGAAGTGGCGACCCTTATTATTCCATCCCTTCAAGGGCAGGATTATTTAGCTGGTAAGAAGTACACACTTCTGGGCTGCTAGAGAAGCCCTGCCTAAGGCCCCTGAGGGACCCAGACCAGAAAGCATCCTGTCCTGCTATTCTACCCCAGCGGATGTGGGGTCCATCCCTTTGGTACGCAATATCGGTGGTCAGATCTTAGTCAAGGATCATCCACCACCCCTACAGGGTCACAGTCCAGAGAACAGCTTCCCTTGTTTCTCTGCACTACCAGTGGTGGGGAACTAATTCTTGGGAGGAGGCACTGATTACCAAGTCACAGTGGAAATGAGGCTACAGTACCCTCTAGGGAAAACAGCCTCTTTCACTCTCTACTCAGCCCTTCCCATAGTGGAGTCTGTCCGTTTGCCCAGCTGCTCCAACTTCCAAGTCACAGTAGAGAGGTGACCATATGTCTTAGCTTGAAGAGTGGCCTCCTTGGTCACTAGACACTCTTAGGGGTGCATGCTGTCTCTTTGGTGCAGAAGAGCCCCTCTGTGGAGATTCAACAATCAAGCTGCTGCGGTCGTGGGTTTCAGATTTACAGCCACACACATACACATTCGCAGAAAGAGAGTAAAAAGGAAGAAGAAAGGAAAGAGAAGGAAAGAAGAAAAATGTATA
>NW_012141635.1:2061344-2062720 GCF_000956105.1 Propithecus coquereli
TGGTTACACTTTATGTCTTTGCCTCACCCAAGCGAGGGTAGAGGCATGCCCTTCCCCCCATTCAAAGCTCCCCATGTCCTTTAGTTGCAGTTTTACTACCCATCCCCCTAATCTCTGGAGAGTCTTACTGCCATGTGAGCACCCTAGTGTTCATCAGTTAGTACCAATTTGATGGCGAGTACAAGTGGAGCCCATTCTTCCGATCTCGTGGTACCTCACTTTGGATAATGGCATTAAGTTTAATCCAGGAAAGTATAAGAGGTGCTAGATCACTGTCGTTTCTCGTAATTGAATAATATTCCATTGTATACATATACCAAATTTTGATAATTCACTCATGGATTGACGGGCACTTGGGTTGTTTCCACATCCTTACAATAGTGAATTGTGCTGCCATAAACATTCGGGTGCAGACGTCTTTATCAGAGAATGTTTTTTGCTCTTTTGGGTAGATGCCTAATAGTGCTATTGCTGGATCAAATGGTATTTCTACTTTTAGCTCTCTGAGGTATCTCCAGATTCTTTTCCACAGGGGTTCCATTAATTTGCAGTCCCACCAGCAGTATAAGAGTGTTTCTGTCTCTCCACATCCTCGCCAGCATTTGATGTTTTGGGATTTTTTGATAGAGGCCAGTTTCACTGGGGTTAGTTGATATCTCATTGTGGTTTTGATTTTCATTTCTCTAATGATTAGAGATGTTGAGCATTTTTTAATATGTTTGCTGGCCATTATTTTGTCTTCTTTTGAAAGGTTTCTGTTCATTTCCTTTGCCCATTTGTTGATGGGGTTGTTTCTTTTTTTCCTGTTGATTTTTTTGAGTTTTAGATAGATTCTTGTTATCAGCCCTTTATCAGATGTGTAGACAGCAAATATTTTCTCTCATTCTGTAGGCTGTCTATTCACTCTAATGATAGTTTCCTTGGCAGTGCAGAAGCTTTTTAATTTGATCAGATCCCATTTATTTATTTTTGTTGCTGTGGTGATTGCTTTGGGGGTCTTCTTCAAGAATTCCTTACCTAGGCCAATATCTGAAAGGGTCTTCCCAATATCTTCTCTTAGTATTCTTAAGGTTTCATGCCTTACTTTTAAGTCTGATATCCATCTTTAATTGATTTTTGTGAGAAGTGAGAAGTAAGAGGTGGGGATCCAGTTTTATTCTTCTACATGTAGCTATCCAGTTTTTCCAGCACCATTTATTAAAAAGAGATTCTTTTCCACAGTGTATGTTTTTGTCTGCTTTGTCAAAGATTAGATTACCATATGCAGATCGTTTCATCTCTGGATTCTAACTCCTGTTTAAGAGGTCTATGTCTCTGTTCTTGTGCCAGTACCATGCTGTTTTAGTTACTATAGCCTGGTAGTATAGCTTGAAGTC
>NW_012141635.1:2073800-2076546 GCF_000956105.1 Propithecus coquereli
TTATAATATGCTTAATTAAGAAATCGCTTGTGCCATTTAGATGAAATTTTGATATTAATATAGATTTATACCTTTAATAGAAAGCTAATATACATAAGGTGACAAGTAATTTTAGATATTGTCCTTAGGTATAGGAACTAATAGTTTTAACTATTTTTTTTTCTATTACAATATACTCTCAGCTAGAAATACAAAATAAAAATGTACTCAAGAAATTGTCATTAAGTTCCAAGATACAAAGGAGAAACTAGATAAAGGTTATATGAGAATACTTTGTAGATTTTCTGAAAATAGAGCATTCATTAAAAAATATACTCACATATTCTTTGATATTCTTCCTTTAAGAGGTAGAGTTTAATTCCTTTTCCCATGAGTTTTGACTGTGCTTTGTGACTCACTGATGTGGAATGTGTCAGAAATGAGTGTGACTTCCATAGGTAGTATCTTAGTCTGTTCCTGCTGCTATAACAAAATATCTTAGATTGGATAATTTACGCACAATGAAACTTTATTGCTCACAATTCTGAAGGCTAATAAGCCCAATATTCCAAGTTCTTCTGCTGGGAAGTCAGAAGATTCAGTGCCTGGTGAAGGCTTGCTCTTTGCTTCAAAGAAGATGCTTTCTATGTGTTCTCACATGGTAGGAGGGCAAGGGGCAAGTTCTTTGGGGCCTGTTATATAAGGACATTAAACCCATTTATGAGGGTGGAGGCATCATAATAAAATTACCTCTCAAAGACCATACCTTCTAATTCCATTTGTATTAAACCTTTGTAATTAGGTTTGAACACAAGCTTTTGGGAGAACACAAACATTCAGACTATAGCAGATGGATTACCAAAAATATTGAAATTTCTGCCTTTCTGTCTTTCTGGAGTCTTTCCCTCTGGAGGAAGGTAGGGACCATGTTGAAAAGACACTCAATTTTCTTATGGGGCATAACAATGGTGGTATTCTATTGCCACCTTTTCTCCTGCATTTATTGGTTAGTATTCTACTAAGGAAAACCTTTCCATTCATCAGCATTTATTTACTCCATTATTTATTTATATAAAAATTGGATCACAGATATTTATTTTTTTTACAGATATGGTCCATCACTATTATTACTTGTTTCTTAAACTGTCCCATGCTTGCCAATTTGCAGTTCTTGTCTGTTTTCTCATGATTTCTTTTGACATCTCCCTATCATTTGTGTGTGTGTGTTTTCTTACTGTATTATGATGATACAAGTATTCCAGGCTGATCTTGTGCATTTTCTGCCTTAGTCCTGGTATCAGTCATTTCTCCAGTGAAATCTCCTCTTTTTTAAATTGGGTAATGGTATTTAGAAACCAAAAAACATCTGTTAAACATGCTATTTCTGGGGATTCATTATTTACAGGTTCTTTCAGAGGATAGAACTAGGAAATAGAGGGGCTTGTGTGTGTGTGTGTGTGTGTATGTATGTGTGTGTGTGTGTGTGTGTGTAGATACATATGCTTGAATCTATATCTATTTCTCTATTTCTATATTTACCCATCTGTTTCCTCTGATTCTAATCCAGCCTCATGGGAATCATTCTATCCTTTCTCCTTTCCTCATTTATAATTTCTTTTCCTGACCATGAGATACCTGACTTTCATTATCTACAGTATATGTACCTAGATGCTCATTCCTAGAATATAAATATTGTAGTTTTATAATTGCTAACCAACACACCTAAATAAAAAATTCACTAACCAGAAAGCAATGTTCATGAATTTTTTGTTTGTCTGTAGCTTTAGATTATATAGTAAAATGCTATTTTCGTCTCAATCCCATTCCCCTTCAGCTTATCTATGTTTTTCTCTTGTAATAAAGTAAGGTTCATTTGTTACTCTCTGTATTACATTTTGTGCTTTCTTCACATCCTGATGGCTTTTAGTTATTTATTATTTATATATTTTTCAGTATGTGAAGAATCAATATGGTTCTAAAAGTCAATGTTTTACGGAAAGATATATTCTGTGGAGTGTCACTCCTTCCTAATACTTCCCATACTGTTCACATTTCCTCATTCCCAGCCACCCTCTACAGATAATCAAAGTCATTAGTTTCCACTTAATTCTTCCCATTTTTTTCTTTGTTTTCATGGATGAGCAACATGCAGTTGCTCCTATTCCCCTTTATTACATGAAATGGAACATGCTATTGGTACTCTTTTTTTCTACATTGCCTTTTCTTTCTTGCATTGAAACATGTACCCTGGATTTTACTTCCTAGCAGTTTATAGAGACCTTTTCCATTGTGTTTTGAAAGTTGCATAGTACTCCATTATATGGCTGTTCCATAATTTACTCAACTACTCATTCATGTATGAGTATTTAGGTTGTTTCAAATAACTTGCAGTAATATAATGCTGCAATGAAAAATTTTGGATAGATATATGTTCGTACTGTTGAAGAACATTCAGGATAATGCATAGATATGGAGCAGCTAAGTCAAAATTAAGAAAAAATATAATTTTTCAAGATTCCAGAAAGCTTGTATCAGTTTCCATTCTTAGCAACAATATGTGACAGTGCCATCTACTCTCTTGGCAAGTGTTGGCAAGAGAATATTTTCCATGAATATATGTATATATTTAACACATTAAATGACCTTTGAGTTGTATTTAACTCACACTAGATTTGAGTTCTGGGCCTTGTGAAGCATGTGTAACTCAGATGTCTCTTCACCTTGGGAGCTATGAGAACTATTTTTCAAGTTGCATATAACTCACAGA
>NW_012141635.1:2076596-2080924 GCF_000956105.1 Propithecus coquereli
CCAGCAACATTTATTGAATAGGGTGTCCTTATCCCAGTGCAAGTTTTTGTCTGATTTGTCAAAAATCAGTTGGTCAGAGATATATGTCTTTCTTTGTGTGTTCTCTATTCTGTTCCTTTGGTCTATGTCTGTACCTTTATACCAGCACCAGGAGCTATTTTGGTTACTATAGTCATGTAGTATAATTTGAAGTGAGGTAATGTGATGTTTCCACATGTGGCCATTTTTACTTAAGATTGTTTTTGTTTGGGGGGCTTTTTTATTTCATACAAAGCTTAGGATTATTTTTTCTAGATATGTGAAAAATGATATTGGTAATTTGATGAGAATAGCATTAAATCTGTAAATCACGTTGAGCAGTATGGACATTTTAAAAATATTGACTCTTCCAATCCACGAGCATGGGATGTTTTTGCATTTGTTTGTGTCACCTGTGAGTTCTATCATCGATGTTTTGTAGGTCTCCTCATAAAGTTCTTTCGCCTCCTTGGTTAAGTATATGCCTAAGTATTTTATTTCCTTTGCTGTATTGTTAATGGCATTCCGTTCTTGATTTGACTCTCAGCTTGACTGCTGTTAATATATAGAAATGCTTCTGTTTTGTGTACATTGATTTTGTAACCTGACACTTTACCAAATCTATTTATCAATTCTAGGAGTCTTTTTGTGGAATCTTCACAGTTTTCTATATATAAGATCTAGAAAACTTTGCCCATATTGTAGGCAAACAGGGATAATATGACCTCCTTTTTCTTGATTTATATACCCGTTATTTCTTTCTCTTGCTTGATTTCTCTGGCTAGGACTTCCACTTCTATACTGAATAGAAGTGATGACAGTGGGCACCCTTGTCTTACTCCAGTTTTTAGGGATAATGCTTTCAGCTTTTCCCCATTCAGTGTGATGTTGGCTGTAGGTTTGCCATACATAACTTTTATTATTTTTAGTATATTACTTCTATGCCTAGCTTTTATTATGAAACAGTGCTGAATTTTGTCGAATGCTTTTTCTACATCGATTGAGATGATCATATGGTCTCTGTTTTTATTTCAATTTATGTGGTAAATCACATTTTTTTGATTTGTGAATATTGACCCACTATTGCATGCCTAGGATGAAATCCACTTGATTATCATGAATTATCTTTTTGATGTGCTGCTGAATTTGGTTGGCTTTTATTTTGTTGAGGATTTTTGCATCTATGTTCGTAAGGGATATTGGTCTGTAGTTTTCCTTTTTTGTTATCTCCTTTCCTGACTTCAGTATCAAGATGATACTGGCTTCAAAGAATGAGTTAGGGAGTGTTCTCTTCTTCTCAATATTATGGAACAGTTTCAGTAGAATGGGTGTCAGTTCTTTGTAGGTCTTGTAGAATTTGGCTATGAATCTGCCTGTGCCAGGGCTTTTATTTTGTTTTGGGGAGATCTTTTATTACTGTTTCAATCATACTACTGATTATTGATCTGTTCATGATTTCTATTTCTTACTGATTCAGACTTGGGAGGTCGCATATTCTCAAAACTTTATCTAGTTCCTCTAGTAGTTTGTGTACATAGAGGTTTTCATAGTATTTAGGGATGATACTCTGTATTTCTGTGATATGAGTTGTGATGTCTCTTTTTTAATTTCTGATTGAGCTTATTTGAGTTCTTTCTCTTTTATTTCTGGTTAATCTAGCTAGTAGTCTGTTAATGTTTATCTTTTCGATGGACCAACTTTTTATTTCATTGAACTTTTGTATTGTTTTTTGGGTTTCAATTTCCATTTCATTTAGCTCTGCTCTGAGCTTTGTTATTTCCTTTATTGTGCTGGCTTTGGGTTCAGTTTGTTCTTTTTTTTCTAGTTCCTTAAAGTGTGATATTAGGTTGTTAATCTGTTATCTTTCTGTATTTTTGATGTAAGATTTAAGGCTGTGAATTTTCCCCTTAGCATTGATTTCTCTGTATCTCATAGATTTTTGAAATTTCCTGCTAAATTTGATTTTTTTTTATTTCTGTCTTTATTTCATGAATAACCCAAGGATAGTTCAGGAGCAGGTAGTTTAATTTCCACATACTTGTGTAGTTTTGAGAGTTCCTCTAGCAATTGATTTCTAGGTTTATTCCACTGTGGTCTGAGAAGATACATGGTATGAGTTTGTACCCTTTGGCCAGCATTTCCTTATTTTCCCCATACACCAGACCTTGGCAACCACCATTCTACTCCATGCTTCTATGAGTTCAATGTTTTTAGATTCAAAACATAATTGAGACCATATAGTATTTATCTTTCTATGTCTGGTTTATTTCACCTACCATAAACTCCTCCAGGTTTATCCATCTTGTCACAAATGGTAGGATCACTTTCTTTTTCATGACTGAATAATAGCCCATTATATTAAATGTATACATACATACACACACACACACACACACACACATACACACATATAAACACACATACATATATGCTTACACATGCATTTATATCTCACATATTTTTATCCATTTATCTGCTGATAGTCATTAAGATTGTTTTCATATCTTGGCTATCATGATTAATGCTACAACAAACATGGGGGTACAGACATTTCTTTGAGATATTGATTTCGTTTTCTTTGGATATATACCCAAAAGAGGGATTGCTGGATTATATGGTAGTTCCATTTTTAATTTTATGAGGAATTTCCATACTGTTTTTCACATCTTTACTAATTTATGGTCCCACCAACAGCATGCAAGTGTTCACTTTTCTCTATACCATCACCAACCTTGCTATCTTTTGGTTTTTGTTTATTTATTTATTTTTTGATGAAAGCCATCCTACCATGTGTGAGGTGATATCTTATTGTAGTTTTGATTTGTGTTTTCCTGATCAATAATTTAGTTTCATTGTTTCACATATGGGTTATAATATGCTTAATTAAGAAATCGCTTGTGCCATTTAGATGAAATTTTGATATTAATATAGATTTATACCTTTAATAGAAAGCTAATATACATAAGGTGACAAGTAATTTTAGATATTGTCCTTAGGTATAGGAACTAATAGTTTTAACTATTTTTTTTTCTATTACAATATACTCTCAGCTAGAAATACAAAATAAAAATGTACTCAAGAAATTGTCATTAAGTTCCAAGATACAAAGGAGAAACTAGATAAAGGTTATATGAGAATACTTTGTAGATTTTCTGAAAATAGAGCATTCATTAAAAAATATACTCACATATTCTTTGATATTCTTCCTTTAAGAGGTAGAGTTTAATTCCTTTTCCCATGAGTTTTGACTGTGCTTTGTGACTCACTGATGTGGAATGTGTCAGAAATGAGTGTGACTTCCATAGGTAGTATCTTAGTCTGTTCCTGCTGCTATAACAAAATATCTTAGATTGGATAATTTACGCACAATGAAACTTTATTGCTCACAATTCTGAAGGCTAATAAGCCCAATATTCCAAGTTCTTCTGCTGGGAAGTCAGAAGATTCAGTGCCTGGTGAAGGCTTGCTCTTTGCTTCAAAGAAGATGCTTTCTATGTGTTCTCACATGGTAGGAGGGCAAGGGGCAAGTTCTTTGGGGCCTGTTATATAAGGACATTAAACCCATTTATGAGGGTGGAGGCATCATAATAAAATTACCTCTCAAAGACCATACCTTCTAATTCCATTTGTATTAAACCTTTGTAATTAGGTTTGAACACAAGCTTTTGGGAGAACACAAACATTCAGACTATAGCAGATGGATTACCAAAAATATTGAAATTTCTGCCTTTCTGTCTTTCTGGAGTCTTTCCCTCTGGAGGAAGGTAGGGACCATGTTGAAAAGACACTCAATTTTCTTATGGGGCATAACAATGGTGGTATTCTATTGCCACCTTTTCTCCTGCATTTATTGGTTAGTATTCTACTAAGGAAAACCTTTCCATTCATCAGCATTTATTTACTCCATTATTTATTTATATAAAAATTGGATCACAGATATTTATTTTTTTTACAGATATGGTCCATCACTATTATTACTTGTTTCTTAAACTGTCCCATGCTTGCCAATTTGCAGTTCTTGTCTGTTTTCTCATGATTTCTTTTGACATCTCCCTATCATTTGTGTGTGTGTGTTTTCTTACTGTATTATGATGATACAAGTATTCCAGGCTGATCTTGTGCATTTTCTGCCTTAGTCCTGGTATCAGTCATTTCTCCAGTGAAATCTCCTCTTTTTTAAATTGGGTAATGGTATTTAGAAACCAAAAAACATCTGTTAAACATGCTATTTCTGGGGATTCATTATTTACAGGTTCTTTCAGAGGATAGAACTAGGAAATAGAGGGGCTTGTGTGTGTGTGTGTGTGTGT
>NW_012141635.1:2080974-2082402 GCF_000956105.1 Propithecus coquereli
GCCTAGTGGCGGAGGCCGGCCCTTTAGCGCGGGGTGTGTGTGTGTAGGGGGTTGTATCGCCGGGCAGAGGGGTGGTTATGTGTCCGGATCTCAGTTCTACAAGCAGTCTCCCTCAGTTCACCCTCAGTTCCCCGTCACCTTTGCGGACAGCGCCAGGGACTGAATGGAACAGGGTCACCGGAGACCGCCTGGAAACTTGGCAGAAATATCGCTCTTTCTCCTTTTCCGCCCTTTCAGAGGCCGGGCTTGAGTCCCTGGCTGGGACAGACAGTCCGCAGATTCGGGAGAAAAAGTGGCTGCGCGCGCTACTGTCCTCCTCTCTCCTCCTCGCAGGGCACGGCCAGCTCTGCCGCAGAGGCAGCGGCTATGACTCAGGTGGACGACTCTCTGATGTGTCCCTCCCAGCGCCCGCGGAACTTTCAGCGATTTCCACGTGTAGAGTCTCTTTTATGGAGTTCCCCTCCCCCGATCTAGTCCTGGCGGTCTCCCGTGGCAAGAAGCTGCCTGCAAACTCTACCATGTGGGCTTGGGCAGCATCTGATCTGGGGAGCCCCCGCTCGGGTCAGTCCCTCCCCTCCGATGCTGTCCCAGCAACGCGCCCCGGCGCATTCAAAATGGACCCCGCTCCTGCCTCGGCTCCCCACCACTTGTCCCTCTGTGCTATCACTTCGCACTGACTTCTGGCACTTCCCTGCCTGCGTGGGAGTGGGGTTTGGTAGAGGAAGAATTGTCTTCCTGTGAGTCAGATCTCACTGCCTGGGCCAGCCCACCACCGGGCGCGGGGGTCCCGCGCTGCACTCCCCACTGTTTGTCCCTCACTCTCCGGTATTTGAGGGAACTTCTCCAGTTCACCTTATTTTTTCTGCAGCACTGCTTGTCCCTTGCTGCTTCTCTGTATATTCACGAAGCTGATCCTGTGGGAGAGCGCCTCACTTGCGTGTGGGTGTCCGTGTTATTCATCTCCTATTCTGGGAGCAGAGAGCCAGGAGGTCACCCCTAATCCGCCATTTTCCTCCACCTGTCCCACAGATTTTGATAACTTGTGTCGCCTTTGTCATTTAGTTCAAAGAATCTTTTGATTTCCATCTTTACTTCCTTGTTTATGAAGGAATCATTCAGCAGAAAGTTGTTTAATTTCCATGACTTTGTGTAGAGATGAGAGTTTCCGTTGGTATTGATTTCTGTTTTTATTCCACTGTGATCTGAGAAGATGCTTGGTATGATTTCTATTTTTTTAAATTTTTTGAGACATGCTTTGTGTCCTAGAATATGGTCAAAAAAATACAAATTATGTTCCTTATATTTCACTAATACAGTTTTACATATTAGTGATTTTTTTTTTTTGCTTTCTCTTTTTTTTTATTTCAGGGTATTATGAGGGTACAAACATTATGGTTACACTTTATGTCTTTGCCTCACCCAAGCGAG
>NW_012141635.1:2083794-2085358 GCF_000956105.1 Propithecus coquereli
AAGAATGATGATGGAACTTTGATAGGGATTGTATTAATTCTGTAGATCACTTTGGATAGTATGAACATTTTAAAAACCTCCCAAAACGTAAAAGTCCCAGACCAGATGGCTACATTCCAGAGTTTTACCAAACATTCAAAGAAGAACTCACACCTATATTACAGAAATTATTTCAAAATATTGAGAAAGATGGCATCCTTCCTAACTCATTCTACGAAGCCAATATCACCTTAATACCAAAGCCAGGAAAGGACACAACAAAAAAAGAAAACTTCAACCCAATATCCATCATGAATATAGATGCAAAAATCCTCAACAAAATTTTAGCAAATATAATTCAGCAGCACATCAAAAAAATAATTCACCATGACCAGGTGGGCTTTATTCCAGGGATGCGAGGCTGGTTTAACATACGCAAATCTATAAATGCAATTCGCCACATAAATAAAAGCAACAACAAAGACCATGTGATTCTCTCAATAGATGTAGAAAAAGCATTTGACAAAGTCCAACACACCTTTATGATAAAAACTCTCATCAAAATAGGCACAGATGGTTCATTCCTTAAAATCATCAAGTCCATTTATGACAAACCCACTGCCAATATCATATTGAATGGGGAAAAATTGAAACCATTCCCACTTAGAACTGGAACCAGACAAGGTTGTCCCTTATCTCTACTTCTATTCAACATAGTGCTGGAAATCCTCACCACAGAAATTAAGCAAGAGAGGAGTATCAAGGGTGTCCAAATGGGGGCAGATGAGATCAAACTCTTGCTCTTTGCCCGTGATATGCTACTATATCTAGAAAACCCCAAGGATTCATCCAATAGACTCATAGAATTGATAAATGAATTGAGTGACATCTCAGGATACAAAATCAATACACATAAATCTGAGGCATTCATATACGCCAATAACAGTCAAGCCAAAATTCAAATCAAAAACCCAGCAACATTTATTGAATAGGGTGTCCTTATCCCAGTGCAAGTTTTTGTCTGATTTGTCAAAAATCAGTTGGTCAGAGATATATGTCTTTCTTTGTGTGTTCTCTATTCTGTTCCTTTGGTCTATGTCTGTACCTTTATACCAGCACCAGGAGCTATTTTGGTTACTATAGTCATGTAGTATAATTTGAAGTGAGGTAATGTGATGTTTCCACATGTGGCCATTTTTACTTAAGATTGTTTTTGTTTGGGGGGCTTTTTTATTTCATACAAAGCTTAGGATTATTTTTTCTAGATATGTGAAAAATGATATTGGTAATTTGATGAGAATAGCATTAAATCTGTAAATCACGTTGAGCAGTATGGACATTTTAAAAATATTGACTCTTCCAATCCACGAGCATGGGATGTTTTTGCATTTGTTTGTGTCACCTGTGAGTTCTATCATCGATGTTTTGTAGGTCTCCTCATAAAGTTCTTTCGCCTCCTTGGTTAAGTATATGCCTAAGTATTTTATTTCCTTTGCTGTATTGTTAATGGCATTCCGTTCTTGATTTGACTCTCAGCTTGACTGCTGTTAATATATAGAAATGCTTCTGTTTTGTGTACATTGAT
>NW_012141635.1:2093793-2095929 GCF_000956105.1 Propithecus coquereli
ATTTTCTTAATATTTTATTTTCTTTTCCATGGACCCGAGGAAATATTTTTTCTAGTGTGGAAGGGTTTTAATTTGCATATATATGCATATGTATTTAATTTTGATTAATCTGTTATGTGAGATACAATGTCCTGGATTTCATTTCTTTGCCCTGAGGTCATTTGTAACTTTAAAATTATTTTCCGCAGTGCAGATAATTCCTGTGTCTTTTATAGTTCGTCTAAAATCTATTTAGAAAAAGAACAGCTCTCTTTTTAGTTCACTCTTTCTCTCTCTGTACCTTAACACAGGTGGCTGAAATAAGCAAATGACATTTCAACATTCTGTCTGGAAATCTCCTTAACAACATTCACAAGTTTATGGGTACATTTTCAGTCTTCTACAAGGTAACAGTAGACTTCACAGCTATATATCATATGTCACTCTTTTTCTAATCTCTAATAGCAATTTATTTATCACCCTTCCATTCTTCATTCACTCTTCCAGCCTCCACTCATGGTATCTTTGCTATGCTTCCTTCTCCAATCACTGCCTGGTCCCAAAGCCAATGAACACATATTAGACTTCTGAAACACCAATACCTTACTTCTGAAACTAACAACTGTAGCAATCAAAATTCAATCAAGGAAGCAAAAGCAAAAGCAAAAGCTTTATGAATAAGTAATTTACTGTAAAAGACTATATCATACACAATCATGGGGACAGCTGAGGAAGTGATAATTTTAAAGTATATTTGGAAGATTAGAGAGATCAACAAGCAATCCATCCAAGAAGTGAAATACATACAGCCACCAAAGTGGGTAAACAGAGAGGGTACTGGTAAAATGTGTTTGTAAAACTTTTACTGCTGCGGGGTCACATGGTTTGGTGATCGGCTTAGGACTCCTATTGGTCAACAGGTAAAGGTGTTAGAAAGAGGAACTGAATGCAGAATGGAGGACAAATGACAAGCTGGGACATCAGATTCTCTGAATCTTTATGTAACCATCTTTAACCATGACTACCTTCGGAGTTTAATGGATGCTGATTTACTTCTACCCCCAAAATCTCACAGAAGTCCTTCATGAGATGAACTCTAGACTGAAACTATATAGGAAAGGAAATATTAATAGTTGGAAACGTGGTTCCAAATCTAATGTAGTTGAAAGTTGTACAATCTTTTACTACATAATGGAGAAATGCTTAAAACATTTCTTTTGAATTTGAGACTGAAAAAAGTTTGCCTGGTATCTGCCTTTCTTGTAAACATTGTACTGGATTTCCATGCAGGCACAACAAAATAACAAAAGGAATTAAAAGGTATAAAAATTGACACAAAATAAAAATCACATTATCTGTAGGTTGTATATTTGTGGGAATAGGAAAATCCAAAACCTTCTGAAAACTATTAGAATAAATAATTTTGAGACATTGGAAGAAAAGGCAAAAATTTTCCAATATAATGCACACATGCAAACAAATCAAATATAAAATTTCAAAAATTATACAATTTATGAAAGTGTCACAGACAAAAATTATGTGATATAATTTACAAAATTAGTAAAATTTTTATCACTTTTTCTAAACTAATAATGCTAACAATATAGAACCCTGTCTTGTTAGATGTGCTATAAACAGGATAACCCACTTATAGGCAAAATTACCAGATCTTTGATATAGTTTTAAAAGCAGGACTACTATGACTTGTCACTTGACTAAAATATCACTTTACGAGATAAAAAAAAAAATTTCCTGAATGTCACAGAGCATTAGTTTACAAGGCATCTTAGCTATTTCCTGTAAGAGAATTACCTCATCTCATTAAGTTTTAATATATATTATAATGGTGTATTTTTTTTTAAATAGCAGAATTATCTTTCTTCATTATTTCCGTAGGATTAATGTAATGAGCTGAAAACTATGCTCCACAAAACAAAATATATTATCCTCAGGTGTTTCCTTGGTCTTTTATTATGCAGAAGACAGAAAATATTCATACCTATTTGTCATATCACTTTCTATTTCCTCATCTTTGCATATGAATTTTGGATTTTCATTATTTCATTCTCACAGAAAGCTATTCAAGGTAAACCATCCCTGCAAAAGAAAATATGCAATAATCTTTCCCTTAATTTTTATTGTGTAACTGAATATCTC
>NW_012141635.1:2096626-2098047 GCF_000956105.1 Propithecus coquereli
TGATAGTACAGATATACAAAGAACATAAAGGACTAAAATTAACTACTATGCAGAAAAAAAATTAAAAACCTAGAAAAACTGTATAAATTCCTAGAAACATACAATCTACCGAGACTCAATGATGAAGAAATTGGAAAATCTTAACAAATCAATAATGAGTAAGAAAATTGAGTCAATAATAAAAAGTCTCCCATCAAAGAAAAGCTGAGGACCTGATGGCTTCACTGCTGAATTCTACCAAACATTTAAGTAACTTCTCAATATTTTCTAAAAAAATTTATGGAGAAAACTCAAAGAATTAAAAGTAGACCTAACATTTGATCCAGCAATCCCGCTACTGGGCATCTCCCAAAGGAAAAAAAAAAAAAAAGAGATTTTATAAAAAAGACATTTGCACTCAAATATTTATAATAACACAATGCACAATTGCAAAGATGTAAAAACAACCCAAGTGCCAATTAATACATGAGTGGATCAATAAAATGTGGTATATGTATACTATGGAGTATTACTCTGCCATAAAAAATGCTAAACTAATATCTTTTGTAACAACCTGGATAGAACTAGAGATCATATTTTTAAGGTAAGTATCACAGAAATGGAAGAGCAAAAACCATATGTACTCACTACAAAATTGAAACTTACAGATCAACATTCATGTACACATATGGTAGTAAAATTCAACAGAAATCAAGGAGGTGAGAGGGAGGGTAGGGGATGGGTAACTTTACACCTATTGGGTACAATGCACACTATATGAGTGATGGACAAACTTACAACTTTGACTCAAACTGTACAAAAGCAATTCATGTAACCAAAACGTTTATACTCCCATAATATTCTGAAATAAAAAAATACAAAATAAAAAATATAAGAGGACACATTTCTAAACTCATTTTATGAGGCCAGTATTACCCTGATACCAAAGCCAGACAAGAGGATTACAAGAAAAGAAAATTACAAGTCAATATCCCAGATAAAATTTCACCAAAGTACTAGCAAACCAAATTCATCAGCATATTAAAAGGATCATTCACCATGATCAAGTGGGATTTATCCTTGGAATGCAAGGATGATCCAACATACACAAATGAATACATGTGATACTTTATTTAACAGAATGAAATATAAAAAAATATGATTACCACAATAGATGCAGAGAAAATATTTAACAAAACCCAACATCCTTTCATGAAAAAACTCTTAACATTAGAATTAGAAAGAATATACATCATCATAATAAAGGCCATATATGACAAGCCCTCAGGTAACCTCACACACACTGGTGAAAAGCTGAAAGCTTCTTTTTCTAAGATTAGTAACAAGACAACCATACCCACTCTTGCCACTTCTATTCAACATAGCACTGGAAGTCCTAAAACAGGCAATAGAAAGAAATACAAGGCATCCAAACTGGAAAG
>NW_012141635.1:2099262-2106775 GCF_000956105.1 Propithecus coquereli
TGCATAGTGTGCCTTTGTGAAGTGTGTCTTTTTATAAAAAATGAAAGCTATGTAATTAATTTCTAAACTTAAATTTGGTGAAGATCTGTTTAAAGAAAATCAATCCAAATAAAATGTTACCTACTCAAGATCACACAATAATGCAATCATTATTACGAGAAGACAATTAAAAATTTGTAATTTTCACCCTTTATTTTAATTACTCCCTTCTAGTACTGCAATAGTCAATTAAACTGACTTTTAAAAAGCCATTGAAGATAATAAGTTAACACATAAATGTTCTTTAATTGTTTCCTATTTCTTTGCATGCAATAGTCCCACAGCTGGGGCTAGATTGATGGAGAAAATATCTAAAGTATTTCTTGAGATTCATGCTGCTTTTTTAACTGATTCACTGAATATGCACACTCAGATTATTAGAGAATGAGCATATTTTGTTTTCAAAGGCCAATGTGCTTTTCTGTTGGTTATTTCACATATTAGGCATTCTATGACTAATAAGCTTCTTTTCTATGATAGTAAAAATCTTAATAGTTTAAAATTTTCACGTAAATTTATGGTTATATAATCCAAAATAGAGAAGGGGAGGAGAATAAGTAAATTTTCTTCAATAAACAGTACACATCAAGTTCTATACTCATTTCTTTATGTAAATTCTGTAGGTGTGTTAGTTTATTCAAACCTCAATAAGAAGGGACATTTTGAAATTGAGATTGAAATTCTGTTATCGCTACTGAAAAGCTGTTTTGCAGGACTTTTTCTCCTTAAAAATCCTTAAATATTTTAGTTTTGGACTCGAATTTCGAAATAGTAACTACTGTATTCAAAACAACAAACACTTACTGATAACCAGGTGAATAACTACCAAGAACTACCCTATCCATTTCTAGGTGATGTAAAGGTGAACGAGATACTCTTACAGTGTTCAACAAGATTATAATCTCTCAATAAAGAATGCCCTGTTCTAGAAAAATGTATAAATCCTATTTTGGTGTCAATGTATATGTGTGTGTGTGTGGTGGGGAAAAGAACAGAAATTTAAAATTCTATGTGTCTTTTATATTCTACTCACAATTCGGGAAAAATCAAGATTAATAAATGTATGCTATGGAAGATAGTCAGTATTTCACTATCCTTTCTTTCTAATAAAGACTTCTTTGGGTTATCTTTAATTAGATTAAGTGAAGAGCTTTACATGTGATGTGGGTTGAGTATTCCTATATAATTATAGGAATAAAAAGCCAATTTTAGGACTGCTCATCAAACGGAAGTCAAGTAGTTTCCCACAGAGACGAGGTAATTGTTTAGATTACATACACTACACCCTTTAAATTCTGAATTGTGATCGATATGAGACAAGGCCATGATTTTTATAGTTGCTCTCTGGAGGCTTGTGCTTGACATTCTTTAACAGTAATTTTGCAGTCCTGCCACACTGATTATCCTATTTCAGATGAATTACACATGTTTTTCAGAGCATATGAGGAATGGCATGGGTTCGGGGCAATTGAAAAAGTAGGTGGGATAATGGAATAAGTATCCATAACTAATAGACCAAACTTCTATTTATTAAACCTCCAGAAAAAAAGAAGACACTCAGAGCTCCGTGCTGATTATCACAATAACTTCAGTCTCTGCAGAAGTCCTTTACCTCAAAGTTATTTCCTGCCCATTAATTCTTGTCCCCTCTGGAGAAATACTGCTTTTCCTAAATGGCCACATTTGATTGAGCTGCCTACTAGAGGAGCCCCTGAAGTTCTCTTGTATCTCTAGTCCCGCATTCTGTCTTGAGCTGAATGACTTCAGAACTGCCCAATAAATGTATATTTTCCAGCTAAGTATGAATTTTCTAGTCTAGAATCTCTGGACTATAACTCTACTTTACTAGCATCTTTTACTCTAATAGATAACCCAAGGGTTATAATACTCTGACTTCCATAATCGTCTATTCCAGCACTTTATTTCCGTTATTTTTAGACAGGGTCTTGCTGTGTCACTCAGGCTGGAGTGCAATAATGTGATCATAATTCATTACAGCCTTGAACTCCTGGACTCAAGAGCTCTTCCTGCCTCCGCCTCTCAATGTGCTAGGATGATAAACATAAGACACCATGCCTAGCAACTACCCTTTTTATCTACATCATTTTCATCTTCTCCATTAATACTGGATAATTTCCATTGCTATAAAAATGACCTTAATCTGTCCCATAAAGGAAACTTGAATTTCAATTTTCTTTTAATTTCTATTTCATATATTTCTATATTTTGAAACAAAACATATTTTTAAAAAATGGCTTTACAGAAACATTTGATTTTCTTATTTCATTTTGTTCCTTCCACCACTGAGGGGGTCTACCTCCAAGCTTAGTCTTTGTATGCAGCCTTCCTCTTGAGCACCTCATGGAAACTTGTGTAAAAGGCCCTGTGAGTAGGTAAATCAGTGAACAACAATAGAAAACTATGAAACATCAAGTCAGAGACCTAAAGAGGAAGACATTGCACAGAGACTCAGAGACCTATATATATATATACATATATATATATATATTTTTAAATGCCCCGCTTGTTTTCCAAATTTGATGAAAAGTGTAAATCCGCACACCCAAGGTATTAAATAAACTCCACAGAGAAGAAACATAAAAAAAGCTACAACCAGACAAATCAAAATCTGACTCCTAATAAAGCAGTGATAAGGAGAAAATCTTTTTTAGAAGACAGAGGAAAAGCATACACTATATCCAAACACACACAGGTAAAAATGGTAGAAGATTTCTCATCAGAAAAATGACGGAATTACTCTTTCAACGTAGTAAAGGAAAAAAAATGTCAATGTAGATTTCTGTACCCAGTTAACATATCTCTACAAATGAAAGCAAACTAAAGATATTTTCAAACCAAACAATACACACACATCAGAATAATTAAAATATGAAAAAAAGGACCATAAAGATATTATGACTAAATGTAATGGTCTATCTTTGATAAGATCTTGGAACAGGAAAAAAACATTAGGTAAATATTAAGGATAGCTGAATAAAATATGGACTCTAGTTAATAGGAATATATGAATGCTGGTTCATTAATTTTAATAAATGTGCCATATTATGTAAGATAATAATAATAGGACAAACTGTGTGTCAGTTATATGAAACTCTCTTTGTTACCTTCACTTTTTTTATGTAAATCTAAATCTATTTTAAAGTAAAAAATAGGAAAATAACATCAGGAATTAAATACATATGTGCAAACACTAAAAAAACCCAGGAAACCTGGAATGATTAAATTAATGCCAGATAGTAAACACCTGATAAGAAGGAATATTACCAGGCATGAAGAAAAATGTTTCAAAATGAGAAAAGACAGTATTCACGAAGAGATCATAAACATGTTACATACATAGTAACCCAATAACAAAGCTTCAAAATACATAAAGTAGAAACTTAAAGAAGTGTAGGGAGAAGTAACAAAACCTAAGGTCAGAGATTTTGACATTTGTCTCTCAGTATCTGACAAACAATCAAATCAAAACATTAATATGTCTGTAAATATCTGAAAAACATAATCACAAAAATTTACCTAACTGATTTTTTTTTTAATTTTTATTTCAGCATGTTATGGGGGTACAGATGATTAGGTTACGTATGATGCCCTTACCCTCCCTCCCCGCCAAGTCCGAGCTTCAAGTGTGTCCATTCCCCCGGAGGTGCGCGTCGCACTCATTGTTTGTGCATATGCCCGTCCCCTCCTCCCCCCTCCCCTTATAGATAGGTCAACCCTCACATAGTACAATGTACTTTATTTTTAGCTGCATATGAAATATTCTATATAAAAGACCATATTTGGGACCATAATACAAATTTCAATAAACTAAAAATACAAAAAGTATGCAATAAATATTCTTTAATTATAATGAAACCAAAGTAGAAATTAATAAGAAAAAATATTTTTAAATGCCCAATATTTAGAAAGTAAACCATTTTTAAGTAATCTAGGTGTCAGTGTGTCATAGTAGAAATAATGAGTGAAATTAGAAAATACTTTTTATCTGAATCAAAAATAAAATACAACATATTAAAATTCTGAGTTGCAGGTAAAGCAGTATTTACAGGGGAATTTATATCTTTAAATACATACATTAGAAGAAAAAATTAAGCTCTCAAATCAATGAAATATACAAACACCTTAAAAAGCTAGCATTGGCAGAGCAAATCAAACCCTAAGAAAGTAGAAGAAATAAAATAGTAGTGGTAAAGGTGGAGATAATAAAACAAGAGGATAAAAATAATAGGGAAAATCAAAATAGAAAAAGCAAAAACTAGTTTCATAAAAAAGGTATATAAAATTGATAAATATCTGGCCATGTGGACGAGTTAAAAAAGAAAAGATAGAGAAACCCAAATTATCATTAGCTAGTATGAAAGAAGGGACATCATTGTAGATCCAACCAGCATTAAAAGGATAATAAGAGTATGTAAAGTCCAAAAAACCTGGGGCCTTAAGGTCATTTGTGACCTTCTAGGCCGTTAAGTGTGGCCTTTTGACTATCCAAATTCCACAGAACAAATCCTTTTATTAAAAGAGGTGCAGCAGAGAAAGATGAAGCTTTTTTTTTTTTGCCTCCTTTCGTGCTTAAAAAAGAACAATCTTGAAATCAGAAGGCTGCAAGTTCCACACTCCTGGATAAAACTGAAAAGTTCTTAAAAGTCACACACTTAAAAATTCATCCAAGAAGAAATAGATAATCACAACTGCCCCATATCGAGAAAGAAATGTACTTTATATGTAACAATCTTCTCCCTTAGAAAATCTCAGGCATAGATCACTTCAATGGTAATTCTACCAAGAATTTATGATAGAAATACAGCAATTCTACACAACAGTTATTAAGAGGGCCCTGACCAAAAACTGAATCTGTGGTCATATTTATTGTGGACTTCCCAGATTCCAGAACTGTGAGAAATAAATACTGTTTAAGCCACTCAGTGGATGGTATTTTCTTAGAGTGGTCCACACTGAATAAGACACTTATCTTGCACCATAACAAAAATTAAAGTGAAATTGATTATAGACTAAGTGTAAGAGCTAAACTTATTAAAAAAGGAACATAGAAAAAAGTTATAAATTTGGTGAGAGAAATATTTCTTAGGATGCAAAGAATATGAACCATGTATAGAAAACATATAGCTTTAACAACAAAATTTTAAAAACCAGCTCGCATTGTCAAGAAAATGAAAATCACGGAGACACAGATGAGAGATGAATAAGTAAAAATATGTAACTGATAAAAGTTTATATACAGATTAGATAAAGAAATCTTACAACTCAAAAAATAAATTAATTTATAATACGTTTAAAAGATTTAGAGACAATTTAACCAGATAATATAATTCAGTGGGTAAGACTGAAAAGTGGCCCCCTGTTGTTAGCTGTTCGAAAATTTCAAACTAAAGCCAGTGAAGACCAACTACCAGTAGAATAGCTAAAATTAAAAATTCCAAGAAAATCAATGTTAACAGTGATGCCAAACAACATTGGGTATGAGAATGCAAAATGGAATAGCCACTGTAGAAACTAGTATGTCAGTTTTTTATGTTTAATAAGCATACATTTCTTATATAACTCAGCGATCCACTCCTTGATATTTACCTGAGAGATGTGAAAACATAGGCTTATGGAAAGATTTGTATTAAACTTCCCATGGAAGCTATTTCTTAATAGCTCAAAGCCGGAAACAATACAAATATCCATCAAACAGTGAATGAATAAGCACATTTTGTTATGTCCTTATGATGAAATACTACTCAGAGATAAAAATGAGTGAACTGTTGATGCAAACCAAAACATAGATGAATCACAAGAGCTTTATGCTATGTGAATAAAATGACACAGAGATGACTATATATTGTATGGATCCATTTATATAGAATTCTAGAAAAGGCAAAATTATAGTGGCAAAAAGCAAATCAGTTGTCACTAGAGACTTCACTGCCATCCGGTAACGTTTGAGGGTGAACATTTGTTCTATAGCTTAATCGTGATACTGTTTTACAAAGAGTTTTCATTTGTCAAAACCCATCAAAGTATAAAGTTTAGTCAGTGAATTTTATTGTATAAAAATATACCTCAATAAAGTAGCTTATTTTAAAAATATGCTTAGCAAAGTTCTTACCCTCTAGGAAATGGCAGATAAAATGAGTTTTCATTAGCAGGTTCCAATGGTCTCTTTAAATAGAAGCAGGACTCACATTAAGTATATCGTTTTGTTTGAGACAGAGCTTCGCTGTCTTGTCCCAGCTAGAGTGCTAGAGTGCAGTGCCATCCTCATAGTTCACCGTAACTTCCAATTCCTGGACTCAAGCAATCCTCCTGCCTCAGCCTCCCTAGTAGCTGGGACTACAGACACACGGAACCACTCCCAGCTACTTTTTCTATTTTTGGTAGAAATGGGGTCTCACTCTAGCTCAGGCTTCAAATTAAGTTTTAAAAAGCTACAGAATGACATCAAGAGTCCAAGCTCTGGTAAAATTTGGCCTTAAAGGGAGTTGAAAAAAAGATTAACATGCTCACCCTCTTTCATGATAATTCAATCTTTAACTGGGGTTTAAGGCATTTTGAATTGAAAAGTGAAAAACACAATCCTTAATGGGCAATATATTTCACATGTTGGAAAGAAATGTATTTTTATCCCTTAACTTTTTCCTATGCTTTCATAGTTCTGACTTAATGAAAATTGTTCTAGCCTTCCAAAGCCTTGTGCAAACATTAAACCTACTTTGCCAAGTAACAACTGAGCAGGAAAGGCATGCTGCAGTCCAATGTAATCACCTTCTTTTTAGTAGCATCAAAATATTTGGAGTGCCAGTTGCAGAAAACTATTTAGCAATTATGAAGTGAGCGTTGGATTCATGCCGTATCATTTTAAGCAGTACCAGCTCTCTAAAACTGCACTTTAGAAAATAGCGTTATAACACTGTGGGTGAGTGAAAATATTCTGCATCCTCTAACACCTGGGCATAATGGGGGGCAGACTTAATGACCTCTCACTATGTTCCGGTTGCTTGTAGCTTGTATTCATAACCACATCTAGTGTTCTATTTTTCTGTGTTTTTAAAAATATTTTTGAGTAAACTTTGAAAATGAAATAAAGGCTTTTTTTTTAGCTCCTTTTTAGAAATTCACCATGATTTTCACCACTCTACATAATTATTATTTCAAAGACATTTTCAAATAAGAATCATCATATGCATCTCATTCGAAAGGTCCACTCAACTTACAGAATTAGTAAGCTGAGGGTAAAGCTCTAGGATAGCCGTCTTTAACAAGCTTTTCTTAACCTCCGTTCAGGGGGCAGAAATGAGGACTCATGTAATACTACTGTGATTTTAGAAAGGTTTCCCTAGGTCATATTTATTTGTGTGTGCATTTGGAACTAACATGCCACTTCTGGGTTTTAGAGACCCACTATGTATTTCTCCTACATTTCTAGAAGTGAACAGAAATACATTTTTGCAGG
>NW_012141635.1:2107482-2109598 GCF_000956105.1 Propithecus coquereli
TGGCATTTATGAGAAGCAATGATTTAAATTATGTGCAGATGGATACCAGTAATTTAGTGTTTGCAGAACACAACTCTCAAATTAAATGCATATATGCTTGTATAATAATATTTATGCAACCAACTTGGCAGTTAAGAAAAAAGACTTTAAGTAAAGAAGCAATTTTAAAAATAATAATTGTCATGATAATAATAAATTTCTAAAGCTGCCAAACTACTGCCAGACTAACAAGGAGCGACCAAAGGAGAATTTCAAATTGACCTGATGGTTGTAAGAAATTTGTGTTCTGCTACAAAGACGCCAATATTTTTACCTTTAAGAAATTACTATTTGTCTGGAATTGGCCTTATAGTATTATTATATGTTTTATTTACTGTGACTAGCAAAATGAATGGTGATTATAAAGGATGCTGTTTAGTTAATACAAATATTAAGAAGAGGTTTTCTCTATAACTTGCAGGGACGCTTGGGATTTTTGCCCCGGTTTTAAAGAATGACAGCAAAAGCACCTTTATCTGACATTTAGAATGATTAAATTTTGAAAAATCACTTGGCATATTCAGCAGGAGTCCACAGGGTACTCTAGCTTTATGAGGCAATGGATCATGTTAGCTTAACTTATATTTAAGATTTGCCGGCCTGATATTATTGTGTTAGGCAGTATTGCTGAAATGGAAACATAACATTTTGCTGCCATGAGATCAAGTTTGGGCCTGCCCTACACTATAAATTACTTCCATAAAGTTTTAAAATACAATGTTTATTCGGGCTGAAGTAGTATTGTGAAATAGCAAACTGTACTTAAAGACATAAAATTAAGCCTACATTGTGTGAAAATTGATTTTTTTTTATTCACGTATCTTCGACATTCAGAAATAAAGGTTATTTAACCATCAAAAAGGTTTGTATGAAGCTAAAAGAGAGAAGACAATTACGTATGACAGTTCATTCTTAAAATCAGCATATCCTTTTGGCCGATAATACCTATTTATGAGTATGCGTGTATATATATACATATGAGTGTGTATATATGTAGGCTACTATTTCAGCATAACAGGAAACGTACTGACAAATACAAAGGAGGATGGCATAACAATACAATGTTCATAAACACGTGTACCATCTATGATACCCTACCTTGAAAATAAATGTATTCAAGGAAAAATATTAAATAAAAGGTTATAATGAATTGAACAATTTCGAAAACACAAAATTGGTATGTTACATGTGTTGATTAAACCATTTGAAGAAAAAAGCTGCAGAAATAAAATGTGGCAAAATTTCATTTATCTTTAGGAAATACCTTGAAAGTATGGATGACACAAAAGTATCGTTTTGGCAAAGAAGAAAGAAATAGAAAAGACAGTGTGTTTCCCATTCGCTTCTCTCCCCCCACCCCCAACATAAAAGAAGGCAATGGAATTTATCATTAAAAAAATAAAATTATTGAAAGTATGGATCATTACCTGCTAGCTAGAGAATGACTTTGTTAACTATATATCAAATAATACTGAACACATAAAGCTTCTCAAAACTTACAATGATTTAATAATTTTCTTATTTAACAATTATGTATAATTCTATTGAAGATTTATTTAATTTGTATATTTTCAAGCACTTATTTCGTTTACTTGCCAACGCAGGAAAAATTTAAGGAAGAACTAACAATTTAAATGGTAACTTTATTTTTTGCCTCTATCATTTTACTGTTGTGAAAGAATGGTAGTAAAATGGATTTTTGTTATTCTGTATAAACGTGACTGTAACAACTCCCAAGTTCTCATGTCAGGGATAATTTGTATGAGTAAAATGATCTTTTAAATTATATTTGTTTCACTAGACTCATCTACTGAGTAGCAATGAAAATAAAATAAAATATGTATAATTTCAAGATGGTAATGAAATAAATGATGTTATAAAACATCAATTTTAATTTTATCCAACTTTTCCCTAAAATAAATTGATTTAACGTACCAGTGAGATGACATTGCCTCTATTAGATATAATATTTGGGAAGTGAGAATTTGCTATTATTTATTTGTAAATTCTATATATCTGTGAACAATAAGCATTGTAAAGGATGAATTGATAACTATTAATATTTTTTAGTAGATTG
>NW_012141635.1:2111188-2112439 GCF_000956105.1 Propithecus coquereli
TATCAAGTGCACACTTACTCCTTCAGGATAGAGTCAAGCCCATTATAAAGAAGTGATCATCATAACGTGGTCTTTAAAACAATAAATTCATAAATATAAGTTTTCATGGAATTATCATTAATTTAACGGCAGAATACAAGAAATTAAATTTTGTCTAGTGCCCTACAGGTCAGAGTCTATGTTCTTTTAATGATTTGCCATATAATATGGACAATGGATAAACTGGATTTTCATCTACTTACTCATATTTAGTTTTATTGGGAGGCAGCTGTAGTGTAATGGGAAAAAAATGTATATGTTATTTTTATTTTCAACTCTTCCAATGTATTTATTCTTTAACTTAAACTAGCTGAACTTTCATTTCGTCTTATGTAAACTTTATGTTCCCTACTATGTAAAACAAAGATAATAAAATTACATCAGATGAAGACCCTCTAAATTAGGTAAAATGTTTAGAAATCAGTACATGTGTGAAATATTAGCATGTTTTATTTTTTCAAAGAAACACCACAGTAATAATTTATATGTACGCATATTAATCTATTAACAAGTACTCTAATATCATATAAATATAAGAGAAGCTAGTAAGACATTTAACTGTGACTAGTATCAAATTTTATTTTATTCTTCCCAACAATCCTATGAAGTGGGAAGGAGTATGGGATCAATTTCTGTGTTTCTCCCCAACTATATCTGCTGGTCCTAAGTCTAATGCGTCCTTAAGTATTCACAAAGCTCAAATAATTGTCATAATCACCAAGAGCCCTTTGTAATTCTAAAAATAATGTTAATTTGCCCCAGTACTTTAATATGCTTGATCCCTTATAGGGCCCTTTACTTATGCTTTAGAATTCTACTTTTGAGATATGTTCAAAAAGACATGAGTTGTTCTGTATCTCTACAGCTTCAAGGCAGACATTTATACAAGCTATCAAAAGCTTAAAAGAGCTTATCTGTCTTCCTGAAAACAATCTTTTCAAAATATATAACTTTGCTGTTACAAGCATGAGAGATGGAATAGAAAAGAATTTCACAGTTTAGAGAAAATAATATTCCCATAGAACTCAGACTACATAAATGTGATAATGCATTAATCTATTTGTGATTATGTTGAAAATATTGACAAGTAGTTTCCTCCAACTGATGTATTTCCTAACCTAATAGCTTATTCACAGACTAAATTTCCAGATTTCAGCCATCTCTTTTCATATTTCCTGACAAAGCATTCCTCAGACTTCTAGATTGTGTGTT
>NW_012141635.1:2112489-2113398 GCF_000956105.1 Propithecus coquereli
ATAATTAACTATGTATATTGGGAATTTTCTTTCGATCATAATTATTACCAACATTTGTGTCGAGTATATTTATATATGGGTAAGAAATTTAACCAACCTAATATACAGTATAGAAATTATTCTTAGGTTACCTATTACTGTAAAGACTTCATTCTTAAATTTATCACTACAAACACATTCACTGTTAATGTTTTGATAAAACATTTCTTCTGTTTCCTTTTTAAAAAAATAAATGCTGTGCAATATCTCTCTTATTTTTTTATTTCAGCATATTATGGGGGTACAGATTATCTCTCTTTCTATGTTCAATTTAAAAGCTCGTTCAGCGTTTTCTGGAGTTTGACACACAGTGAATATAAACAGGTCATTTTTGTTTTTATGATAAATTACAATGACTTTCATGCTCCTTAAAGTGTCATGTAATTTTATTTGGAGTTTCCTAATGTTACTCTTTACTTGTATCTACAAAAATTCTTTTCTGTCATCACCACATAGCATTTGCTATGTGAACTATTTCAGCAGGAATATGTACATTTGTGTCTGTGCGTGTCTGTGTGTGAAATACTTGTAAATAAAGCAAGAGGAGTGAATATTTTTCCAGTGTCATAATACGGCACTGTCTAATAGCCTCATTGAAATATTATTAGGTAAGAAAATGCCCCTGTGATCATCTTTGCTATTTACTATGTGATTAGCACACAGACACTATAGAGCCACATGTCAACCTGTGGATTTCTGTCTAGTAGAAAAAATGATTTCAATGTTATATTTTTAATTCTCCATAGGACTTTAACCAGTTCTGTATCAGTTAACATGTTTAAATCAGCATTCCTTTAGGTAATTTTATAAATCTCAATTTCTCAAATTACTTTTTGAATCTTACTGTTTCCTTAATTGATGAATATATTG
>NW_012141635.1:2115128-2118898 GCF_000956105.1 Propithecus coquereli
TAGAAACTTTTAGGAACATAAATATGATTCTGTTTCAAATACTCAAATGCACTATATTATTTCATGATGTTTATCTGTATTACAAGTAATCACTAATTTGGAAGTTAAAAATGTTCCATTATCACTTTGGTCAAGCTTCGGAGATCAGAGTTCTTTTACATTACGTCCCAAGATAAGATTATTACTTGGCTCTTTGGTAATTAAATATTTCTGAATGTTAACCAACAGGATGTATTAGATTTTTAAGTCATTCTACAAGGCTGTTGTATCTTTTTGATATTTCGTTTGTAATCTTTAATAGACAAAAAAGAATAACTGTCACTCATAGTGTTAAAATTGATACGTGAGGTTTCTACTTTCTTCACATCATTCAATTTTAGGACACGTGATTAAAATATGAATTGTTTTAAGCCTTTCCCTCCAAATTTGGAAGTTTTTAAAAAGTGTCTAATGTATTTTACTTTAGATTGAATCAAGAATGAAGATAGTGTTATGGGATTTACAGCGCTAATTGAATAGTAACAGTTATGACATCCATAGAAGTGATTTATTTATTTATTTTTTTACATAAGCCTTATGAGCTCTACCATATACAAATGAGTCAGAAATAAAAATTTGGAGTTTCACATTATTTCTATCAAGATAAAAATTGCTACATACACTGTTTTCAAAAATATGAATGTCTCTAGCCTTCTTTGAAAATTTCTGATTATCTATTGCTAATACATAACTACAATTATAAGCAGGCATTCTAGACAATGCCACTTTTTCCAGTTTATTCTGCCTTTAAGTTAACTTGGTAAGTATAGCAAGCAAAATGAAATGCACGTTTTTTAGGCATCTTCTTTGTGCTGTAATAAGCAATTAAGAAATACATATTATAATACCAGATCGAGGAACCTGGATTTTGGTTGAAAAAGAATTCTCTTCTATCCTTAAAATTATTAGAGAATATTTCTATCACTTGTTAGCTACGTGATCTTGCATAAGTCTCACTTTTCTCATCTGTGAAATTGAGATAATAATTGTACTTTCCTTGTAACGAATATTTGTAAAGTATGTAAGAGATAGCATGTCACACTGGAAGCATTTAGTAAATTTTAATTATAATGGTAAGTATAAAAATATTACCATTTTTGGATGATAAGAACGTTTCAACATGAAATATAACAACATCTTTTCATATTTTAAATACCCTTATTTTTGCATATATTATCTTATGTAGACATCATCAATATAGGTCTGATTCATAGATATAAACTTTTGCACACTTTATACACAGGGAAATTAGACTTAAATATTATTAAAATACTAATAAATGCCCAGACCACTGATAAATGGGTACTTAAAGAGAAAGGCCTCAAATCCAGATCTTCTGATTCAAAATCTAAAATTCTTTCCAGTATAGCAAAATTAGAGAATTTAAACTTTTTAAATGAGAAAAGGCAACACACTCCTCATCCCTCACCATGAGTTATCTTCCTTTCCTCCACCAATTTTGGAAAACATTTGATTTTTTAAAATCTCATCAAACCTAAGAAGCATTAAATAGGTGAATGGATACTTTAAAAATATCCACACTGAGATAAACTAAAAATCAAAATAGTAAACCTTAGCTATAAATTCATTAACAAAACATATTAAATGGACATCAAAGGGACAAATGGGACATCAGGATTTCAA
The DNA here is from genome assembly GCF_000956105.1 of Propithecus coquereli. NCBI lineage: Eukaryota > Metazoa > Chordata > Mammalia > Primates > Indriidae > Propithecus > Propithecus coquereli. The sequence continues at coordinate 2,116,812 of NW_012141635.1, forward strand.
GAAATTAAGATCCTTTTTAAAAATTCTTTGATTACCTGATCTTATTTGATAAAATTTTCATTCTGAATAGAAGATAATCTTATTACTGTCAGCAATACTATTCATCAGTTTCAATGTTTTGGTGTCCATCTATAAGAAATTCATAAGGAAAGAAGAGGATGGTCATAACTCTTGATAAATTTACTCCTTGAGTCGGCTCTTGAGGCTTAGGAGTTCAGAAGGTAACATTTACCTTTATTTAACATTTACTCCATTGATTTATGTGGCTTTATTTTACTGTCTAGTGTTTTTTCCTTTCAACTTACTTGAGTTCCTTTAGCATTTCTTTCAGGGATGGTCTAGTGGTAACAAATTCTCTGAACTTATGTTTATCTTGGAATGTGTTAATTTTTCTCTCACTTTTGAATGTCAATTTTGCCAGATATAGGATCTTTGGTTGACAGGTTTTTTTTTTTTCTTTTTTCACTTTAAATATATCAGCCTACTGTCTTTTAGCTTCCAAAGTTTCTTTTTTTTATTTTAGTTGTTTATTTCAGAATATTATGGGGGTACAAATATTTTGGCTACAAGAGTTGCTTTTGTATAGTTTGAGTCAAAGTTGCATCCTTCATTAATGATTCTTTAGTTGTTACCATTGTAATTCACTCCAATTTTTGAAAGCTCCTATGGGTTTTATGATTTGTAATGCAGAATTTGGCCATGTACGATTTGGCAATATAATATAACTTGCATGGATAGGTGAGTGTCCTGTAGATGTCTAGTTCTCCCTACAAAGCATGCACTTTAATTGTCACTCCATTCAATGCTTAAGAGTTCCATATGTTAATGCTTTTATATATGCTATTCCTTCTGTCTGAAACGTATTTTTCTCACTGTGAAATCACTCCTCATTTTTCAAAGTCAATCTCAAGTTTTAACTATTCCATAATTAGAATTGACCTTTCTCTTCTATAAATATATATTTAAGTATTTATAAAACAATTTATTGATAGAGATATTTATAGTAAAAATAAATTTATAAAAATTAAATACATATTAATTACATGTAAAATTTATAGCATGAACCCTAGAGTTATTTTTAGCTCTCTCTCCAGTGAAAGTATAAGCTCTTGGTGACAGCTAATGGTCACATACGCTGCTTAGCATAGGGCCTGGCATATAATGGTTCCATAAGAAGAACAACCATCTCTAATATGATTCTGTTTGGCAGACAAATTTCTAAGGAATACATATATTCATATATCCATTTAATCCCATAATTATTCTATTTCATAAGGGCTTATATCATGCCCATCTTCTATATAAAGTTAAGTAAGATAAATCTATGATGTAGAGCTTACTATTATGCCAATTACATAGCGAGAGAAGTGATTTGCCCAAGGCCCCATAACTAGGATGTAATAGATGCAGGTTTTCGTATTTAATAATTTAGGGTCTGACTCTATTTAATGCTTGACCAGTGACAGTGTTCAGATCCCAATACTTTCTCATTCCCTCTTTCTCTATCTACATCTGGGCAATCCAATAAGAAAACCCAGGTATTCTGTCTCTTGGCAACAGAGGGAGGTTTTCAAAGCCCAATCAACTGCCTACATGTTGGAACCCTCACCCTAGTCAACCCCTTGACCACAATATAAACCCAAACCACTGGCCTCTCTGGCTCAAGACATTTGGGGAAGGCATGTATGCCTGCCCTGTTCTCCTAAAAATACCTCATGACTTCTGATACAAAAAAGATGATACTATTCACCATCGGGTGACCACAAGACAGTTTTGTACCCAGGTTGTCTGAGTTCAGAATTGAAGTTCTTAGTTATCGTATGTAATAATTTTCAGATACATTAAATAACTATTTGTTAAATGAACTAGTTTATTTCTTGGGGACAAAGCATTTCTGTTGCCAAATTTTTATTAATTTACCCATCAGTTATTGACAGGAGCTATGTACCTTAATATTTTTCTTGGCAGAAAAAATGATGGAAAATTGTAATAGTCTGGAACAGAAGATATACAAGGCTTTGAGATTATTGGTTTGGGTGTTTTATGTATATTTAAAAACATCAATAATAAATACTATTTAGTAATTA
>NW_012141635.1:2119678-2147113 GCF_000956105.1 Propithecus coquereli
ATCTTGTACATGCTAGATTATTCATGAAAATATTATTGATTCATTTATGAATCAATTATGTCCCAAAGTATATTTTAAGTGTTATAATTACATTTGAATTTGAAACTAGAGGTTGTCATTGAATAAATACATATTTTTCCATACTTAGAAATATAAGAGAAAAATCTTGAGGACATAAAATACACTTTGTTTGTCGTTTTAATCCAGCCTACCATAAAGTCTTACCTAGAAATCCTCCTTCCTTTGCTTCCTTTTATTCTTTATGTCATCCTTTCCTTTTTCTTTCCTTTATAGAATTATTAAACAAATACTGAGAATCTGCTGTGGGCCCAGCATTCTGAGAAATAATGAAGGGTACCAAACTGTTATGATTGCCTCTGAAGAACAAGTTAATTAGTGTCTGGTTGGGATGCTGGATATTTAAATAAATGACTATGAAATAAAGGTAGCTTGAAATGGTTATATTTTTATATATACATATATATGTGTGCGTGTGTATATTTTATGTGTTTGTGTGTGTGTGTATTACATTGCATATAATAACAGGGGTGATAGGGGGAAAAAAACCCAAAATACAAATCTTTTGTTTACATTGAAAGGCATTCTTACTGAAGAAAAAAGTATCACGTTGGTAATAGGGCTTTCCCAAGAGAAGTAGAAAAAGGTGCCTCACCTACCAGCGTCTCTACTTAACTTGGTAGACATTAGTAGTTGCTATGCTTAACATTACAGAAGAGTGGGAGGCGAGATGTGGTTCTGATTTCTCTTCAGGTAGCTTTGTCCAGATATTCTCTCCAGCAATGCTAACAAGATTTCAAATTACGTACAGTGATTTTTCTCTGGACAGACATCCTTTTCCATCACATTGGGATCTTATAATAATCTTAGTATCAATTCTGTTTTATTTTTAAAATGTTGTTCATTGAAGAAATTATAGAAGAGGCTGATTAAGTTCTAATCATCTCTGGGTGTTGCTGCCAGGGGACACTGCATAAGAAAAGACTAAAAGAATCAATCACTCAAATTTTTACAGGAAATTCAAAGTGTGGTATGAAAATCAACTAGATTGAGACCAGGAGCAGGAGTAGATGAAGATAAGCAGAAAGGCAAAATCAAATCAAAAATTAAAAATTGAATGATAACTTTAATATCCTATACCATCCTTTAAAATCTTTTCAGTTGGCTCCATACTTAATAAAATGAATGCCTATATTTTAAAGTTCTGTCAACGGTTGTCAGTTAAATTTTTTAAAATTTTTGGTATTATAAATAATGCAACAATAGATATCCATACATTTACTTTATCACTCATCTTTAATCATTTATTCAAGAATTTTGTGTTTATGTCTCTAAGTGAGATTGGTCTGTATTTTGCTTTACTGGGATTACTCCATAAAGTTTTGTTATAATGTGTTGGGGAAATAAAATATAAAAAAAAAAAAAATCTCCCAACCCAGAAAATCTCTATTCAAAGGTAGAAAAGAAAGACAAAGTTTATTATTGAATGAACATGAAACCTGCATGTGATATACATCAAAGGCAATATGTTAAAGTTTTTCAAATATAGAAAGAAATCTCACCATTATATATAGCCAAGCAGATACAATTCAATACATACACGTTCTCAAGATAAACAAGGACTACTTCTCAAGTAAGAAAACTTGGTAACACCATTTATCACACATAGTTCATCTTAAATTTACTTGGTAATTGGGATGACCATTTGTTTCTAGTCATTTGGCATTACCTAAAAGAAAAATAAACTTCTTATTTCTTTATGATAAGAGGTAGTTTTGCAACTTGGAGGAAGGCCCCTGTCCAAGTTAGGTTCCTACTTTCCCAAAGAAACAGAGATAGGAGATAGGGCGCTCTCTTCCTTGATATTTACATTTCAAAGAGATGGTTCCCAAGTCCTTGAGAAAGACATTCTTAGGTCATAAAGCTGGCAAGAGTTTTATTTAGTTTTTAAAAACAGGTACATACATTTCGAATATACAGAGAAAGAACTTGCATTATAAGTTTTGTAAAGTTAATGTTCTTAAAAAGGGAAGAGGGGTTCTTCCCTTATGTTCAACAGGGAGGATTAAGCCTCTTATTTTTTATTTATATTTGCCCTTACGATCTCGTCCCTGTGTTACTATAATATAGTAACATTATTTTTTAATTATTTTTGTTGTTTCTATATTTCTCTGAGCAAATTGCAGTCATCCGAATGTCTATCAAGTCCATAGTAAAATACAAAGCAACACAATTGTCAGAAGTATGATAAAATCATTACTGATTTTTTAAAAAATTCAATGCTTTATTTGCTTTGAGGGATAACCTTTGAATATATCATGCCAAAGGCAAGTGGGCAAATCAGATTCTTGATTAGAAATTTACAGAAATGTTTTAGTCATACATTAATTTTACAGATTATTATGTTGTCTTTATTGTTTGAATTTTCAAATGATTAAGTAAGTATCATTTGGTAGTTCCTTATGAAGTCCTATTTCATTCAAGCCTAAGAAATAGCTAAACTCTGGAGCTTGATAATATAAATTTTTAATTAGTAATTTTTCTTGCAAGGCATAACAATTTCTGAATTTTAGTCAATCATGTAAATACCATCACCTTCATATGACAATTAGGCCTTTTAATAATTTTCTATCTTCTCCAATAGTTTTTCTCAGATATGAAATGCAGAGATATTCATGATCATCATTTAGTATAAAAGACTGTTATAGAGACATCATTGAAAAGTACTGATTAAATTTCCAGTGTTAATACATACAGCTCTATTTTAAGTCTTAAGGACAAACTCACCCTATGAGTCACTTTTGTTTGTTTGTTTTGGCATTGGCATAAATCACTAGTTACACTAACAATTAACTAAATCTCCCTGAATAACATGCATTCACCTTTATTTATTTATCTATATTGGAATTGGAGAAAAGTTACATCCCAAGTTAGTCCAATGACATGAAATCTGTATTTGGCAGTCTCTATCTGTAATTGCAGATTTCTATTTATGATATGCTTTTCTTTTCTACATCATCTTCCAATACAATTTTTGGGGTGTCAAATTTAGGGTTTGAGTGCTGGATACATATTAATTAAATTAACTTTTTTCTTTTCAAAAATTACTAATAAAAGTGGTCCCATTTTTACTCTGTCAGTAATCACATTGTTGGATTTTGCTTTTATTGGGAGTATGATTCAGAGCTGATAAGAGTGAGATTGTCAGTACCATTATTTAGTGCATTAGTTTGCTACGGCTGTTGTAACAAAGTACCGCAGACTACATGGCTAAAACAACAGAAAATTATTGCCTCACAACTCTAGAGGATGGAAATTAAAGCACGAGGTGTTAGCAGGGTAGGTTCCTTCAGAGGGAAGTTAGGGAAGCTCTGTTAGATGCCTGTCACCTGCTTTCTGGTGGTTTTCTGAGAATCCTTGGTGTTCCTTGGCTTGAAGAAACATTACCCTGACCTCTGACTTCAACTCCATGTGACATTCTCCTTGTTTGTATACCCAAATTTTCTCTATTTATAAGGACAACATTCATGTTGGATTAGGGGCCTATCTTACTACAGCATGACCTCATCTTAACTAATTACCTTGGCGATGACACTTTTTTCAACTAAAGTCACATTCTGGGGTACTAGAAGTTAGGACTTCAACATATGAATATTGGAGGCTTCAATTTAACACGTAGCACTGGGATTACAGAAAAAAATGTAAGGTATCAAATAACATGCTTGTTTTCTAGTAACATTTGATTCTTAAAGAACAAATTGAGATAACCTTATTGTGAATAAAACAGAAGGCAAGCTATAAAAATAGTAATAAAATTGCTAGAATAACTCCTTTCAGTTTAGTTCACTATCATAATTAGTTACTTTTGAACCTGTCACCTTTCACAAAAATCAATTCACAATGGATAACAGACTTAAACCTAAGGCATGAAACCTTGAGAATCTTAGAAGAAAATGTAGGAAAGATTCCTTAGACATCAGCCTAGGCAAAGAATTTATGAAGAAGACCCCCAAAGCAATCACAGCAGCAACAAAAATAAATAAATGGGACCTGATCAAATTAAAACGCTTCTGCACATCCAAGGAAATTATCATTAGAGCAAATAGACAGCCTACAGAATGGGAGAAAATATTTGCTTTCCACACATCCAGTAAAGAGCTGATAACAAGAATCTATATAGAACTCAAAATAATCAACAAGAAAAAATCAAACAACCCCATCAATAAATGGGCAAAGGACATGAACAGAAACTTTTCAAAAGAAGACAGAATAATGACCAGCAAACATATAAAAAAATGCTCAACATCTCTAATCATTAGGGAAATACAAATCAAAACCACAATGAGATATCACCTAACACCAGTGAGAATGGCCTTTATCAAAAAGTCCCCAAATAACAAATGCTGGAGTGGATGTGGAGAGACAGCAACATTCTTACACTGCTGGTGGGACTGTGAATTAGTACGATCTCTGTGGAAAAGAATTTGGAGATACCTCAAAGAGCTAAAAATGGAAATACCATTTGATCCAGCAATACCACTGCCAGGTATGTACTCAAAGGAACAAAAGACATTCTATAACAAAGACATCTGCATTCTAATGCTTATGGCAGCACAATTCACTATTGCAAAGATGTGGAAACAACCCAAGTGCCCTTCAATCCATGAGCGGATTAATAAAATATGGTATATGTATACAATGGAATACTACTTAATTACAAAAAACAATGGTGATCTAGCACCTCTTATATTATCCTGTATAGAACTTGAGCCCATCCTCAAAATTAAGATATGACAAGAATGGAAGAATAAGCACCACATGTACTCGCCATCAAATTGGCACTAACTGATGAACACTAAGGTGCTCACATGGTAGTAATATTCATTGGCGTTTGGGGGTTGGGGGTGGGTAAACTCACAGTTATTGGATGCGGTGAGCATTGTATAGGGCACACCTCTAATCCTGGCTTGGGTGAGGCAAAGTCATAACATGTAACCAAAATGTTTGTACCCCCATAATATCCTGAAATAATAAAAAAAAAAGAAAACCTAAGTTTCGACTCCTTTGTGGGAACCACAGCCCAGTCTCCCTGAGGTTTTGGCTTCACAGGGAAAGCATGAATCCAGTTTTGTTTGTTTGTTTGTGTGTTTTATTTTGATAGCCATATGGGTAATTGGCAGCATTTAAAAGCATCTCTCTCAGGGAGGTAAGAGCCTGCCTTTCCTCCAGAACACCTTGAAATAGACAAAATCTCCTGGTCAATAGGCTTGTCTGACCTCTTCTGGTGAGTCCTACCAGGTCCTTAGGACTTTATGTCTCAAAGTTCCTCGGGAAGAGAGAAGTCCTTTGAAGTAATAAATGTGATTATAAGAAGATTCAGTTAAATCAGGCACAGAAAAAAGTCTCAGGCCCAAATTCATGAGTCAACCAAACATAAATTCAAAGATTTTCCATGTTTGCTTGTAGAGATTATTCTAATTTTTAACAAGGTTAGCTGTAAAGCTCTAGGCCATCTTAACATAGGAGGTGGCAGAATTTTAGCAGATGATTTTTTGTTTGCTTGTTTGTTTTTTGGCCAGGCATGGAGGAAGTAAGACAATGAGTTTTTAGAGTTTGATATATTCCCTCTATTTTCCAGATAAGTGAGGCTTATAGGAATCTGTAACATTTCCATAATTCCTAGATAAAGATAACAGTAGAAATAACAACTTTTTCTTTTCTTATTTAAATGTTCTGGTATCCCAAAAGCAGAATTATGTTTCAATAGAGCCTTTACTATTGCTTAAGCCTTGGTTTTTTTCAAAGAGGGAAAACATCAGACCACCTAGACATCATATACACCGTAACTAGACAAAACGCCTCTTGTATTCTACAGTTCTTGATTCTATGAAATCCAATGGCTACCGTGTTCCTGATAAAATTGGTAAATGAAAACTTCATGCATTTACTTTGGGAGTGGGCTGGAAGTAATTGTGCCCACAAGTAGAACATCTCATTTCTGTTTTGAATAATTCTATCTTTTTTTTTTTTTGTTAGGCATAGTAAGATTCTATTGCCTTTAAAATCTTTTTTATTCAGATGATTTTGCTGATGGCATAACAACCCTAAGCAAATAGGGGCTGTGATATAGGAATTATATTTTTAAGTAATTCCTACAGTCCAGCCAAATTTTTTTTAACCCATTTTTTTAAACCCACCATTTCATTTCCTTTTGTGAGCATAATTTTGAAAATTAACAGTTTTTTTTTTTTTTTTATCTTGTTAAAAGGAGAGTTTCTAAGTTTGGAGTCTGTTATGTTTTAACAGTAGCTTTTACAGGTCTGTCTGCAAAATGATTACCTTTAGAAACTTTGCCTTTCCTTGTATGAACTCTATGATGAAATACTGATGTCTGATTGGGAAGTTATAAAGTTTTATCCCTGACAAATCAACTGTCAATTTTTAATGAGATATTTTAGTTTCTGAAGTACATTTTTCTCTATTTTTTTTAAATTACTCTATTTATTTTTAAAGTGGGCGAGAAGCTATGACTAATTTCACTAGTTTAAAGGTCTCCTCAGATTTTAGGAATCAAACCAGAAGATCTAGATAATTATCAGGAAACTGTTCCACCAGATGCTTTGTTTTTCTCTGCAAAAGTTGGAATCCACTATCTACAATATTGTTCTAGTCCCCCAAATTGTCAACATTTAAATTTTTTTAGTTCATTTTATCTGTAATGTTATCTGAGACCTAGATTGTAACACTTTGCGGGCTTTAGCTTACAAGAGATACCTGAAATACTAGACCTCAATTGAGCAATATTGCGATTTGCTTGAAGAAGTCCTATGCCCTTGTGAAAGAAAGAGCTGTAACAAAACCAAAGTATCAATTTGCAGTACTCTCTGGTTTCTGAGGATACATGAAAATCATCTATATGTTGAATAACTATAGATTCCTCTAGTGGGACAAATATCTCTATGTTTTGTAAGTGATTTGAAAAATAGTAGGAAAGTAACAAAACACTTGAGGAAACCATTGCGACAAATACTGGACTCTTTCATAAGTGAAAAAAAACAAGAATTTAGATTCATCCTCTATAGGAACAGAAAGTAAGAATGAAAGAAAAATCAGAACATAGATAAATTATAGATAAATACATTACAGAAAATGATATCAAAGTCAAAAGTTAGGATGGTTACAGGGTTAGGAACTACAGGAACTAATAGCAGTATTTAGTAAAAATCTATACAGTAGTCAATCATCTTTATCACCTTTACCTTCCTTCAAGTATACAAAAGGACAGCAGATTTATGAAAAAATGTTCAACATCACTAATCATCAAGGAAATACAAATCAAAACCACAATGAGGTTTTACCTCACACCTATTAGGATGGCTTTTATCAAAAAGACAAGAGATAACAAATGCTGGTGAGGTTGTGGAGAAAAGGGAACCCTTGTGCCTATTGGTGAGAAGATAAATTTGTACAATCATCATGGAAAACAGTATAAGGGTTCCTCAAACTATTAAAAATAAAATTGCCACATGATCCAGCAATTTCACTGACAGATATATATCTGAAGGAAATTAAATCAATGTCTCCAAGAGATGCATGCATCCCTGTGTTCATTACAACATTATTCACAATAGCTATGGCATAGAAACAGTCTAAGTGTCAGAAGGTGGATGAATTGATAAATAAAAATGTGATATATGTTACATATAATTGAATATTGTTCAGCCATAAAAAAGGAAATCCTACCATTTGCGACAACATGGAAAAACCTGGAGGACATTATGCTAAGTGAGATAAATCAAACACAGAAAGACGAATGCTGTATGCTCTCTTTGAACTCATAGAAATAGAGAATAGAATGGTGGTTGCCAGGGGCAAGAGGAAATAGGGAGATGTTGGTCAAAGTCTACAAACTTTCAGTTATAAGATGAATAAGTTCTGGGATCCAATGTACAATACGGGGACTATAGTCAGTAATACTGTATTGTTTACTTGAATTTGTCAAGAGAGTAGATCTTAAATGTCCTCACACACATTCACACACATACATATCCACTATGTGGGGTAAGTTGATTGATGTGTTAATTAATTATATTTTGATTATTATTTCACAATGTATATAAGTATCAAATCAACAAGTTGTACACCTTACATATATACAATTTTTATTTGTCAATTATATCTCAATAAAGTTCAAAAAATTTACCTTCCTTCTTTACTGGAAGTACAGTATAATATTAGAGGTGAGTGCATTATCTAAATTACTCTTTATTTGTCTTATTTTATAACCAGTTTTAGTCCTTGTAATTGAGCTCTTGGCAACAGATAACATTTTACATATGGCAATGGATTATTCCTTTATTGAACTATTTTTACTGGTTCTAGATCTCAAAGTAAACAAGCATCAGCATTCCTTAGGGCTCAAGGTGATGCACTGATTTGCCCAGATTGGAGTGCTTTTACAGCATTGTGTGAAATTGCCACTGTCTACTTTGCCTTCATAAGGCACACAGTAACAAAATCAAGTGGCTTTTCCACAGAGAATCCCACTGATACTGTATCTGGAGTACAAAATATGGTTACCTCCAAGTTGCATGTCTCTCCCCAACAGATTTATGAAAGACAAAGGGGAAATAAGAATACATGCTCCTCAGCAGGAGGCCCTATCTCAATGGGAATAGCAGAGGAAAAGGATGGAGTAGAAGGCTGACACAACATATCAATAATTTGTAGTGTTCTATCAACAAGTGAAAAGCAAGAAATTTCTGAGGAAATTGTTGAATAAGTAGCAACAGAATTATCATTTCCCACCTTCCCTAAATATGTCCTTTTGAGACACTTATCAATTATTCCCTAGCCTTCTGGGATTTCCTGATTCCATTGTTTCTGCAGTTATTTCATCCTTCAGAGTCTCTTTCTACAATCCCTCTTCCAACATCACGCTTTTTGCAGTAATGATGCATGGTCTCCTTTTCTCTTTTCTTCCCTTCCTGGGTTAGCCAGAGTAGGGATTATTCCCTTTAGTAAAGAGTTCTAGTAGAGCAGCCACCAGAGTGATCTTTGATTTCTTTTTTTCCTTATCTTTCTCTAGGTTGTCACAAAACTAAACAGCTATTGCTAAGATTTAATACTATTCTATCTTTGTCATTTTACCACCTTTTTCTTAACTTCAGTTTGGACAGAGCCAAGACAAAGTTTGATAAGACTAGGGAATGGGCTTGATCTGTCCTTGGTTTCATGCCAGTGGATTTTAAAAAAGCCTCGATAATCTACTGATGGAAATCAACATGGACTTATCTATCTTCTGGGTACATGATTGCAACTTCTTCCAGCTCATGCTTTAGTGGAGAATCTTCGGCTAACACCATTAACAATCCCTCTTGATGAGTCCCTAGCACCATTAGATCTTTCGTAGTTATGTGAGGTAGTGGACAGTCAGCTTCCCTTGACCACCATACCCCGAGATGTGAAGGCGTGGTGATCTCTCTGGCCCTGGTATATTTGCTCCATCAAATAAGAAAACTCTTCTGGTTGTAGAATTTCACACAACAGTCGGTGCACACCCGGTGAGCTATAAGCTAAAAACATGCTGTAGAATATTTCCAAAAATTTCTATGGCACAGGGAAAAAAGCCTTTAAATGAGTAATCCCCCAGCAAGAAAGGCGTGCAGATTATGCAGGAGGACTGGGTAGCTTATTGCATTAGCTTACCTGAGGATCCAAATGTGAAAAACTATTTTCTTTGCACTGAGACAAGAAAATGTAAATTATATAGCATTTTAGTTTCCTTTTCTGTGTTGATCTTTGTCAGTTTTATACCTGTTTATTTGTATTCTTCCAAGGTACTAGTGCAGCTTGTTTCCATCCTATTGCCTTCTAATGGGGGCATTGTCTTTAAATCAAATTTTCCATGATTCCCAAATCAGATATCTTTGTCAAGCCTGCTTTTCTAGCTACATGGTGTATAGATGAGAAGCGACCCTTGGAGATGGAATCTAGGCTAGGCCAGGAGGCACACAGATCTGTGTCATCAGAGACCAGGTAATTCATTACTGGCTAAAGGAGTTATGACCTAATCTCTCTTTGCAGGGAAATCCAATAATGAAGGGAAGTATCATCACCTCCCTCTTGCCCAGTGGCAGTTGGAGGCAGGAAGGAATAAAGACATATAGTGGAAATAGAGAGAACAGTGATGGCAGAGAAATTTTCTGCAGACTCATGCCTCTAAATATTGAGATTATCATGTGAAACTTTAAAATATAAGCTTCAGCTCTCTGAGGTATCTCCAAATTCTTTTCCACAGAAGTTGCACTAATTTGCAGTCCCACCACCAGTGTAAAAGTGTTCCTGTCTCTCCACATCCACGCCAACATTTGTTGTTTTGTGTTTTTTTGATAGAGGCCAATCTCATCGGGGTTAGGTGATACCTCATTGTGGTTTTGATTTCCATTTCTCTAATGATTAGAGATGTTGAGCATTTTTTTATATGTTTTCTGGCCATTATTCTGTCTTCTTTTGAAAAGTTTCTGTTCATTTCACTTGCCCATTTGTTGATGGGGTTGTTTGATTTTTTCTTGTTGATTTTTTTGAGTTCTAGATAGATTCTGGTTATCAGCCCTTTATCAGATGTGTAGAGAGCAAATATTTTTTCCCATTCTGTGGGCTGTCTATTCACTCTAGTGATAGTTTCCTTAGCAGTGCAGAACCTTTTTAATTTGATTAGATCCCACTTATTTATTTTTGTTCCTGCGGCGATTGCTTTGGGAGTCTTCTTCAAGAATTCCTTACCTAGGCCGATATCTGAAAGGGTCTTCCCAACATCTTCATTTAGAATTCTTAAGGTTTCATGCCTTAGGTTTAAGTCTGTTATCCACCTTGAATTGATTTTTGTGAGAGGTGAGAGGTGGGGGTCTAGTTTCAGTCTTCTCCATGTAGCTTTCCAGTTTTCCCAGCACCATTTATTGAAAAGAGATTCTTTTCCCCAGTGTATGTTTTTGTCAGCTTTGTCAAAGATTAGATTACCATATGCAGATGGTTTCAAATAGAAATACCATTCGATCCAGCAATAGCACTATTAGGCATCTACCCAAAAGAGCACAAAACATTCTATGATAAAGACATCTGCACCCGAATGTTTATGGCAGCACAATTCACTATTGCAAGAATGTGGAAACAACCCAAGTGCCCGTCAATCCATGAGTGGATTATCAAAATTTGGTATATGTTTACAATGGAATATTACTCAATCATAAGAAATGACAGTGATCTACCACCTCTTATACTTTCCTGGATTAAACTTAAGCCCATTATCCAAAATGGGGCATCAAAAGAGCAGAAGAACGGGATCCATTTGTACTCACCATCAAGTTGGTACTAACTGATCAATATTAGGTTGATCACATGACAGAAATACTCTCTAGGGATTAAGGGGATGGGGGCACAAATCCACAACTAAAGGACATGGGGAGCACTAAAGGGAGGGAAAGGCATGCCTTTAACCGCATTTGGGTAAGGCAAAGACATAAAGTGTAACTACAATGTTTGTACCCTCACAAAACCCTGGAATAATAATAAAAATATATATATAACCTTCAGGATGATAACTAAGAATTATATTTCTAGATAACTAAAGTATTACTTAAATATTCTTAAAATAACAAATATTAAAATATATTTTATATTAGTATAATGCCATACCTTTGAAAATGGAACCAAAACTTGAGGGGTGGTTGTTCAATCTTATACAAGAAAAAGAGATTAATTGGACCTTTATATTAGACTCATTCTTCTTTCCCATATAATAGTCAGAAAAAATATGAACTTTACTTGATACAGAAAAGAAAACCTCAAAACTACAGTTTCTTCAACTTTGAAGGATAGCCATCTTCTTTTGCATCTAAATAAACTTACATGGGATTCTGATTTGAGTTGGGAGAAATTATTTTGAAATGTAGCTTAGATTTTATTGTAAAGTTGAAATATGGTGTTTTGGTGTAAAACATAAAGTGAAATTAAACAATAATTTTTCCATAATTATCTTAATTTTGGAATGCTTTATAAAGATTAAAATATGATAATCAGAGATGAATGGAAAATTTATATGTTTATTATAAAACTTTTCTGAAAGAAAAACAAAAGTGTAGAAACTATAAGCAAAATAAAATTTATTTCAATTAAGGTTGTTACAAATGATACCCTGGTTCATTGGGAATATGAAGCTAGGGAAAGTTGTCTATACTTTTCAAATTACAGTCCAGGATTATTTATTTCAACAACAAAAGAAATAAAAATAGAAAGCACTACATAATACAATATTAAATTTGTTTTGACCCAAATTATAAGAATTCTCAAAAGGAAATCAAAACATTTGATCATAATACCAAGTCGCAAAACTTTAGAAAGATGGGAGCCTCCCCTCAACTATACAATGTATGTTACCTCTAAGTTACTTTGACTCTGAATAGATTTTTCATTTTCAAAAGCAGACATCTTTTATCAGAGGAGGAATGATCAAATGTTTATCAGTTTCAAAACTAATATCGAGCAAATTTCCAGAAATAATCTGTATATTTGGCCACTTATAGTGTGTTCTTGAGTTAAAATCAAAAGAAAAATCACTATCACATCAAATATCTTACTTTTACCTCATGAAAAATAATTAAAGGTAATTAATCAAACTTTTTTTCAAGAAAAAATGAATTCTAATACCAAACATAGTCCCTATCTTTATATAAATACTTTAGATATGAAGAAATCAAATAACACTGGAAACAAGTGTGGAAAAAACATTAAAATGTAAACAGTTTTCTTCAAGAAAATTGCCTTCCTGGATCAATGCAAAAGAGCCAAGATTTATTGAAGATCTACTGTATATTAGGTTGCGTTCTAAAGACTCATGAGAGAATTAGAAAATGTTTAGGGATAAATGTGATTGTCTTTTAAAGTAACAGTTGTCCATGTTAGTCTGAATGGCATTTGAGCATAATCATGCTTTTTCAGTGTTGTACATTTTTTTTTTTTTTTTGAGACAGAGTCTGGCTCTGTTTCCCTGGCTAGAGTGCCATGGCATCAGCCTAGCTCACAGCAACCTCAAACTCCTGGGCTCAAGCAATCCTCCTGCCTCAGCCTCCTGAGTAGCTGGGACTACAGGCATGCACCACCGTGCCTGGCTAATTTTTTCTATATATATATATTTTTAGTTGTCCAGATAATTTCTTTCTGTTTTTTGTAGAGACTGAGTCTCGCTCTTGCTCAGGCTGGTCTCGAACTCCTGACCTTGAGCGATCCACCCGCCTTGGCCTCCCAGAGTGCTAGGATTACAGGCGTGAGCCACCGGGCCCAGCCCATTTTTTACTCTTATACTTAGTTGTCACAGTACAGGTTCTTTCTTTTGGTAAGTGGACCAATGAATAATACAAGTAAAGGTTATTTACTGTATACGTATAAACCTTATCTCAAGAGATTTATTGTTCTGTAAGTTTTCAGCATATCATAATGAATTGTATAAGTTATCTTACTAAAAATCATCTTTCGTTAATAAAGTGCCTAAATTATTTAACAAGTTGTGGAGAGGGGGATGGCAAGAAGTGGCAAACTGATCGACGAAAGAACTAAACTTCTTTAATTATTGAAGATAGGTTCCCCTGTACAAAATACAGATTTCATTGTACTCAGTTTTAGTATTAATAATACATAATGTTAAGGAAACCACACACAATTCTTTTCTTCTCAATAAGGAGTCTATTTCAATAAGTGAGATCTGTGGTTTTATGCTGGGAGCTTTTTGTTTGGTTATTATGTTGCTGTTTGTTTCTTCTTCTTATTTAAATATTTAATGAAAGGTTTTATACAGCTCGTGTTCTGAGGCCTTGAAGCAAAGGGCATAATTTAAAATAGCTAATCAGTAAATAAATGCCATAATACTGAAAAAACCTGGAATATGCAAAATATATTAAAAGCACTGTTTTAATAATGGAATAATAAATTTGACTTTTCCCTTTAGAGGATTAAAAACAAGAAATGAGATTTAGTAAGCTATAAAATCTTTCAGAAATATGGCCATGCAGCTCTAATTTTTGTATGTCCTTCTGCTGCAGTGCCTTGTGTATAACTGTTGCTAAAAACTGATCAGAGTGGTATGAAATGGGTCCTGCTAAAGATTCCTTTAATAAATCATCAAATTTCTTATCAACATCTTCCAGTGGGTCACACAATACTGTATACACTGAATCAAGGAGAATTTTTTTATGGTAAGAAGGGTAATCGAAGCTATTCTTATTACAAATAGGGTATTTCAAGTGTATTATTGATACCCATAACTAAAAAGTTATGATGGCCGTTCTTCAAAGTATAATAAAACAGTATAATAAAAAATGAATATTTAATTGGTGGCAGTCCTCAAAAGCACTTCAGGAATGGTGCATGGAGGATATGTATATATTTATATTTAGAAGGAAACATTTGCTAAGTTAGATGAAAGTGAGAAGGGTTTGAAGATTGCAGTAATCCAGCATGAGAATAAATCTTTGATGTAGGAGTGAGCAGGAAGAAAAACAAATCCGAGATTAAGTATAGAAAAGCACATAATGACATATGCGTGTCACACATCTTTTGAAAAATTTTAAAAAATGTCCACTAAAACTAAAGAGGAACTGTGGTTAGACTGTCAATATATCCTTGACTCTGAATTGCATATTTGAGAAAAACTTGGGGAAACTCAAGATAGAAACCAAAATTTATAATATCAAAGTTCCTCTTAACTTAGTCTTAACATTTTCCATCTGTAACACTCTGGCTAAATGATGGCATAGTAAAATATTATAATATTTTATAATATTATATTAATATTATAATATATTATTTTATAATATTTATATAATATTCAATTGGCTAAGAGAGATTGGTTAGTCAATGTCTCAATCTTGAAATACTCATGGAAGCCAAGAAAGGTTAGGTTATTAGAGAATATCCTAAAACTTGAAATCCTAGTCCCTGGCATATTTTCTTCAATTTTCTTTATGTATTTAGGAAATACTCAGATAATTACTAAAACAATGATTGCTAATTGTGAATTTTTCACTTCATTCTTAAACCCAGAGAGCTATTTTGAATAACTAGCTATTCACAGACCCTGCTTACCACCAATGCTTTTAAATTATAAATATCATATTTACCTTTATTGAAAACTTCACCTAAAATATAATTTTAATGCATGCTGTTGGTAAGAAAGCTGGCCCTTGGCACTGAGTCAGCTCAAAGTCATAATTCTGGCTTGACCATAAGCCATGTGATCCTGGGCAAGAATGCTGAGTTCTCTCAGACTCAGATCCCCAACCCCATTCATAGCTGTGTTGTGAGAGTTGACTATTATCATGTATGTAAAGCACTTTTAGCGCAGTGTCTGGTAAGCATATAGGACATGTCAAATATTATTATGAAAGTTTTAGATGATTATTACTAAAAAATCAAGGTGAGTGCACAATAGAAATCTGACTATAAGCTACAAGGATTTTATTTTATAGCTCTCTCTGTCATTCATAAAACATGTAGAGGTGAGCTATCATATTTTAAATCATTGATTATGAAACAGTGACTCACATGGATTGTATTATATGTTGTTAAAAATCAAGAAAATAAAATAAACTCAATATTTAGCTTTCTGAATATGCACAAGTATTTTCTGAAGTACATCAAATAAAATGGAGCCTAACAAAAAGTAATATTTCATTATTCTTCATGCTATGACAGCTATTTCAATACAAATAAAAACACGCTATAATCATAACATAAATAGATATAGTTAGCATTGTTTTTATATCCTAAGAGAAATAAATATGTGATTATAAGAAGAAATAAGGAAGAAAGCCATTGAAATTGACAGAAAATGTTTGCATACAGTTTTTAAATCTTTTATTGTCAGCACTTTGGAATCTAGCTGTTATTATATTCTGTGAAAAATCAAGTTTTCTTTCCCATGTAAACTAATTTTCAAGAGAGATAGCCATATATCATGCTACTATCCCACTGAAGAAATCATATTATAAACCTACCAGGAGCTGAACCAAAGCTTATGATGTTTATTTTTTCTTCACTTGATGCTAAAGATGTGAAAACTATCTAAAGCCTATGTACTTAGAACATATTCAAATCAAAAAAAAAATAGAAGCTTGGAATCCTTGTTACCTAGTGATGTAATTTTATTATCCACAATGTAATATGTAAGTAAAAATATCTTCATTCTTTTTTAAGAATGGTGGGTATATACATGTGCACATATGTGTGTCAGTTTATGATTCTATATTGGATGGGAAAAAGATTAGAAGCAATACATTACTGCCCCATTTAAACTTTTTCTGGCAATTTACTAACATAACTCAGTTATTTTTTGCACATAGACCACTATTCCAATCAATCATTTTCCATGTTTCTTGACTTCCTGCTGCAAAAACAATACATGAACAAAGCAAAACATCTAGCAACCATGTCTGATAAAATAGTGTCAGAAAATGCTTTCAAATATTTTCTCCTACAAAAGAAGCCCATTTGTGTTATTATACTGCATATTAACCACAATTATAAAAAGGAAAACATTTTTAAATTGTCCATTTTTTACCTTAGCACATTTGTACATTTGTGTAATCCTTGGCTAAGTAATCTGAGGAAGTTTTAATCCCGTCTTTATTAGTAAAGATTACAATAAGACCATTATCCTCAGCATGTCAGTCTTAGCTGTCAGAATAAGATGTCTTTGATGAGAAGCCGTTGTCTTCATCTCTTTGTCTTCATCAGGACAACTCCAAACTCCTTCGTCCATTTATGTAAACATACTCCATCCTTCTAGCTGGATTTGTTACCAATCTTGTTTGTGTTTCACAATCCAAGATATACTCAGAAGAAAAAAGATATTTCAAATGTCATCAGAATATATCTATACATGAATATATGTGTGTATATGGAACTTTTCATAAAAAAACTAATTAGCTGCCTAAGACATAATGTACTTTCAAGGTGACTTCTGCCCATTATCAATCATGTTTCCCTTTGGGAAATCTATTGTTCTGAATGTTATCTGTTCTTTGACACTACTTCATGGGTGCTGTGGCTGATTCCATGTTTCTGTGCTCCACATTTAATTCAGAAGTTATAGTTGATCCATCTTTTCCTTTGGTCTTTCACATCCAGAAAGTTTTCCTCCTGTACTACTTTGTTCTGAATTCATCACTTACACCGATAAGTTTTGGAAACAGACACTAAGAATGGGAATAGGTAATTATATCTGTCCTTGAGAAATAGTCTTTACAGTATTAGATATTAATATTTCATAGAAATATTTAAATATGATTTTATCATATTTGTTTAAGCAGTATAATAAAGCAAAGCAATTTGGCTATAGTGATAGAAAGATACTTCTTTAGAAAATGATTTTTTGTTTTGCTTTATTTTTTCAGGGCTATGAAATGGCTATGAACATATATTCATGTTGGATTTACTTTTTTAACTGCCTTTATCCTTCCCAAACATACAGTAAGAGGCATTTTATTAAAACATACTTTTTGCCACAAAATTTTTCCAAGATTGGTACTTCTATTTATGTATGAAACCTTCTCTCTCTCTGTTTGTGTCTGTGTTTGTGTGTAAGCATGTGCAAGAGATTTTAAAATCTATTCACAGGATGACTAGTATTTGCAAATAACTAAATCAGCCAGGCATACTGGCTATCACCATTGTTGAGCATCAGGTTGATTTCAGGACTTAAGAAAGTAACTGGGATACTTACGTGAGTTTGAATGTTCTTATATTTGATATCCTTCAAAGTTCTAATATTTGGCCTTCTCTCTTAGCAAATTAGATATGCTTCCTTACTGCTCTTATCCCACCAGGTCCACAAGGTTAAGAAAGTCATTTGCAGTGATGACTCACAAATTAATCCCTCCAAACTGCACTACTGGATACCATATAATGAAATCTAACTTGTATCTAAGTAACCACTGCATACTAGATTCTGCCCTAAGAACCCTTCATATTTTAACTCATTTAGCCCTCAAAGGAAACATGAGATATATTCTATTTTTATCCCTTTTAGAGAGGAAATTTGGGCATAAATGTTACATATTTGCTAAAATTCCCAATCCCTTTTAATCTTCATTTAATTTGAAATATTTTAAAGACAGTGCATTACATAAAAGAAGTACCAAAGTACCTTCAAAGGTGTTTCTAATATAGTGGAATTCTGAAACAGGATAAGTTTCTATATAAGCGTGTTCTAATGTTTGTCATGTGAATGACCTCTTACTCTGTCAGCATGTTACATGCATAAATCAAACAGCAGGAACTTGAAACCAAATGTATTTCCATAATCAGAGATGTAGAACGCACATGTATTGCAGGTTTAATTCATTTGATATGTGTCAGAAAAACAAAATTAAGACAGTAATTGTATTTCTTAATTCTTCCTCCCAGAGATAATACTGCCCTATCTTTTCACTCTACTTTAATACACGCTCCTATGTATCCATAATACACATACATGTGTGTACATATAAATATATACATTCTATTTAATAACTACACAGTATTCAATGGTAAAGATATACTCTAGTATATTCATTTTTTTAGATTTAGGCCTGTATCAATTAGCTTTTGATGAATAACAATCACACCAAATGTTATCAACTTAAAATAATAGCCATTTATGACTTTGCATAGATTAATAAGTAAGCGGGATTATTTTGCTGATTTTGCTGATTTGGACCACAGTGGGCTCATCTTGGGAGGGCTTGCTTATGTGTCTGTGCTGATATGATTTGTTATCTCTGTAGTGAATCAGAGAGAATAGCCTCAGCTGAATAACGTGACCATTTTCCCATGTGGTCTCTAATCCTTCAGCAGACTATGCAGGACTTCTTCTCATGGTGATGACAGAGATTCAAGAGAGAGAGCTATCTCAAGCAAGATTTAAGAAGACAGAGAAACAATTGTGATGATAGAAACATGCAGCTTCTTTCTTGGACCTCTATTTTCATCAAATTCCCTGCCGCCCTACTGACAAAATCAAGTCACACAGCCAAGCAGAGAGTTATTATTGAAGAAGAGGACCTTCCCAAAGAACAGGTACACAGGAAGGCATGAAATATTGTGGTAATTGATGGACTACATTTGCTCAAATATTTATTAATTTTTCTCTTAAAATCCACTGAAGAGGATATTTTTAACTAACAAATTTTATTTTATTTTGTTTCATAATTTGTTTTTAATTGACAAAAATTTTATGTATTTATGGTAGAAAACACAATGTTGTGAAGTGGCTAAATCAAGCTAATTAAAATATCCGTCACCTCACATATTTATCATTTTTGTGGTGAGGACACTTAAAATCTACTTTCTTAGCAATCTTCAAGCATACAATTCATTGCTGCTAACTATAGTCGCTATGTTGACAATAGATCTCTTGAGCTTATGCCTTTTGTCTAATTGAACTTTTGTATCCTTTGACTCATGTTTCCCCAATCCAACCCCTGACCCCCACCCCTCCGAACCACCATGTTACTCTCTGCTTCTGAGTTCAACTTCTTGTAGATCCCACATATGTGAGATCATAGTGTTTTTCTTTCTGTACCTGGCTTATTTCACTTGCAATAATGTCCTCCCGGTTTATCCATGTTGTCCCAAATGATAGAAATTCTTTCTTTTTTAAGAATGACTAGTATTACTTTGTGTATCTAGTGTGTGTGTGTGTATATATATATATATATACACACACATATATATATATATATATATATATGTAACATTTCCTTAATTTTTTTTTTTTTTTAGAGCATGCCTATATTTATTCTTTTTTTAAAAAAGTTGTGTCTTGGAAATTTCCGAGTACATACAAAGTGAACAGAATGATGAGCGCTGGACACCTTTACCCAATTTCAGCAGCTGACATTCAGATATTCTTGTACATCTTAACCCCCCACCCTCCCAGGCAGTTAATTATTATACAGTGTTTAGATTTTGAGGGATAATATACAGACACTGAAAAGCAAAGAGCAGACCCAATTTGACAAATGGAAACATCTGTGTATCCCACACCTCTTTTAAGATGTAGACTGTTTCCCTCTTCCAGAAAAGTCCATCATGGTCTTTCCAAGAGATAACTACTATTTTATTAATAATTACATTCCGGATGCCCCCCAACTTACAACGGGGTTATATTCCAATACCCATCATAGGTTGAAAATATTTTAAGTTGAAAATGCATTTGATACACCTAAGCCAGCAAATGTTACGGCTTAGCCTAGCCCACCTTCAACATGCTGAGAACACAGACTAGCCTATAGTCTGGCAAAATTAATTAACACAAAGACTACTTCATAATAAAGTGTTGAATATCTTATGTAATTTATTGAATACTGTACTGAAAGTGAAAAACAGAATGGTTTCATGGGTACTTGAAGTACGTTTTCTACTGAATGCATGTTGCTTTCACACCATTGTAAAGTGAAAAATTTTTAAGTTGAACCATCACAAGTCAGGCACCATTTGTGGTTTTGCCTGTTCTAGAAATTCAATTAAGTGAATTCCTACGCAATGGGTGTGCTCTTCTGTTTCTAGCTTCTTTCACTCAGCATAGTATCTGTGGGTTCATCCGTGTTAAATGTGTCAGATTCTGTTACTTTTGAAAGCTGGGTAGGATTCCATTATAAGACTGTAGCACAGTTTGTTTATCCATTCTCTTACTGATGGGCATTTGGATTTTTCCCAGGTTTTGGCTGTTGGGAAAAAGCTGCTATCAATTTCCATGTACACATCTCATGGACATATGTTTTCATATCTCCTGGATGGATACCTGGGACTGGAATTGCAAGGTCATACAGTAAATGTATTTAGATTCTAAAAAATTGCCAGACATCTTCCCAGAGCAGTTGACTCTTTTATATTCACAGCAGTGTGGGAGTTCTTATTGCTGCACATCATAGCAACATTTTGTATCGTTTTAATTTTATTCATTCTGAAGGGTCTATAGTGGTATCTCATGGTTTTTATTATTTGCATTTTCCTAATGACTAATGATGTTGAAACTTTGTGTGTGCTTATTGTCCACTTGTGTATCTTTTATGGTGATGTATCTTTTCAATGTTTTCTGACCATTTTTTAAACTGGCTTGCTTTTTCCTTGCTGAATTGTAAGAGTACCTCACACATTCAGAATACACGTTCTTTTTTGTTGTTGTTGTTAAATATTTTTATTCCTGTATTTTAGCATGGTTTTATTTATAATCCTATGTATCATATCACCATGTTTTCTTTGTTGAAAAATTTCTACTGATTCCATGTCTTTTTTTTTTTTTTTCATTTCAGGGTATTATGAGGGTACAAACATTAAGGTTACACTTTATGTCTTTGCCTCACCCAAGCAAGGGTTAGAGGCATGCCCTTCCCCGCTACAATGCTCCCCATGTCCTTTTTGTTGTGGGTTTACGCCCCGCCCCCCATCCCCCTAATACCTGAAGAGTATTTCTGCCATGTGAGCACCCTAGTGTTGATCAGTTAGTACCAATTTGATGGCGAGTACAAGTGGAGCCCATTCTTCTGCTCTTGTGGTGCCTCACTTTGGATAATGGGCTCAAGTTTAATCCAGGAAAGTATAAGAGGTTCTAGATCACTGTTGTTTCTTTTCTTTATCCCTTCATCTGTTGATGGACACTTAGGTTGATTTTGTATTTTGGCTATTGTGAATAATGTTGCAAATAACATAAGAGGGCAAATATCTCTTTGACATACTTATTTTATATTCTTTACTTATGTACCTTGTAGTGAAATTACTGAATCATAGTGTAGTTTTATTTTTATTTTCTCGAGGAATCTCCACACTGTTTTACATAAAGCCTATACAAATTTACACTGCTGACAACAGTGTACACAGATTCCCCATTAGCCACACCTCACTAACATGTCATCTCTCTCTTTGATAAAAGCCATTCTAACAGATGTGAGGTAATATCTCATTGTGGTTTTGATTTGCATTTTCCTGATGAATATTGATGTTGAACACTTTTTCTCATACCTGTTGCTCTTTTGTACGTATTTTTTTGAAATATGTCTATTCAAGTCCTTAACTCATTTTTTTATGTTTGTTTTATTGATATTGAGTTAATTGAGTTCCTTATATATTTTGGATAATAACCCCTTAGCTGATGTATGACTTCCAAATATATTCTCCCATTCTGTAGGTTGTCTCTTCACTCTGTTGATTATTTCTTTCTTGTGCAGAGGTTTTTGATTCATGTAATCTTATTTGTCTATTTTTGCTTTTATTGCTTGTGATTTTGGAGTCATTTCTAAAACATCATTGTCCAGGCCAATGTCAAGTAGGTTTTCCCCTATATTTTCTTCTAGTAGTTTTACAGTTTCAATGATAAGTTTAAGTTTCAATCTATTTTGGGTTGGTTTTTGTATATGGTGTAAAATAAGGGTTCAATTTCATTCCTTTGCTTATATATATACAATTTTCTCAGCACAATTTATTAAAGAGACTTTCCTTTTTTCATTGTGTATTCTTGACACCTGTGAAAAATGAATTAACCAAATAAATCAGGCACATAAAGACAAATATTCAATTATCTCACTTATATGTAGAATCTATAAATGTTGAACTCACAGAAGTAGAGAATAGAATGGTGATTGGGGGAAGGGGAGAAAATTGAGGAAATGTTTGTCGAATGATACAAAATTTCATTTAGAAAGTAGGAAGTTCAAGAGAGCTATTATACCACATGGTGGCTATAGTTGATAAAAATATATTATTTTCTTGAAAATTGCTAAAAGAGTAGATTTTAAGTGTTCTTGCCACAAAAAATGGCAAGTATATGAGGTAATGCATATGTTAAATAGTTTGATTTAGTCATTCTGCAATGTATACATACTTTAAGACATGCTGTTCATGATAAATACATGCAATTTTTGTCAATTAAAATATATAAATGAATTGAAAAATATAAAAAAATGAATTGACTGTAAATGTGTGAATTTATTTCTAGGCATTCTATTCTGTTCAATTAGCCTATGTGTTTTTATGCCACAATCATGCTGTTTTGATTACTATAGATATGTAGTATATTTTGCTACAGGTACAGGTAGTGCAATGCGTCTGGCTTTGTTCTTTTTGTTCAAAATTGATTTAGCTATTCAGAGTCTTTAGTGGCTTCATATAAATTTTAGGGTTTTTTTGTTTTCTATTTCTGTGACAAATGTCATTAAAATTTTGATTGGTATAGTATGGAATCTGTAGGTTGCTTTGGGGAGTATGGACATTTTAAGAATATTTTTCCTTCCAACTCATAAGCTCTGGATATCATTCCATTTATTTTTGTCTTCTTTGATTTCTTTCATGAATGTTTTATTTTGTCAGTATACAAATCTTTCATCTCATTGGTTAACTTCACTCATAAGTATTTTATTTTTGAAATCTATCATAAATGGTATATATTTCTTTTTTTTAAATTTTTTAAATATTTATTTTAAGAAAGAAAAAATAAGTGAATATTGATCTGATCTCTAACATAGGAGGATATTCTAAGCTTAACAGTAATAAAAAAAAAGTAAAGGAAAAGAGTGGTAAAATTTTGTTGTATAAAAAAGTAACAAAAAGCTAAAGCAGACTATAAAATGTAGGGGAAAAATTAACACGAGTCATAAAAAGTTAATTATTTTACCTTTAAAAGGGCATATACATCAATCAATAAGAAATGTATTAGGAATGAAATAGAACTAAATAGAAAAACAGACAAAACATAAACATGTGGGAAAATTTTGAACTCTACTAGTACCAATGATAAAAATACATTAAAAATATTAATACTCAATGCTAGCAATGGTACAATGAAATAGTGTTTTTTTACAATGCAGATGGCATTTCAAGGGCTATAACCTTTCTTAAAAACAATCGATAAAGGTATATATTTCTTGATTTCTGTTTTGCATAGTTTGTGTTAGTGTACAGAAATGCTACTGATGATTTTTGTATGTTAAATTTGAATCCTGCAACTTCACTGAATTTATCTATTAGTTCTAACTTTTAGGTGGAGTCGTTAGGGTTTTCTACGTATAATATCATGTCGCCTGTAAACAGAGACAATTTAACTTTTTCTTTCTGATTTAGACATATTTTAACTCTATTTCTTTTTGTTCAAGATTACTCTGGCTAGGAATTCCACTACTATGGTAAATAGAATTATAAATTCCTAGGAACTTATAACCTACCAAGACTGAAACATGAAGAAATAGAAAATCTGAACAGACTAAAAATCAGTAAGGAGATTGAATCAACAGGAAAAAGTATCCCATCAAAGAAAAGTCCAGAATCTGATGGCTTTAATACTGAACTCTACCAAACACTTAAGAAGAACTAATACCAATCTTTTTCAAACTCTTCTAACAAATTGAGAATGAGGGAATACTTCGAAATTCATTCTATGAGGCCAGCATTAACCTGATACCAAAGTAGACAAGAATATTAAGAGAAAAGAAAATTACAGGTCAATATCCCTAATGAACATATACATACAAAAAGAATAAAAGAATTCTCAACAATCCTTTATCACAAGCGAGTGGGATTAATCCCTGGGATGCAAGGATGGTTCAACACATGCCAAGGAATAAATGAAGCACATGCCAAGCAATTAACAGAATGAAGGACAAAATATACATAGTCATATCAAAAAATACAGAATGGACATTTGATAAAATTCAACATCATTTATGACAAAAACTCAAGAATTAGGTATAGGAAGAATGTAATGCAACAAAATAAAGGCTATATATGACAAGCCCACAGATAACATCATACTCAATGGTGAAAAGTTGAAAACTTTCCATCTGATATCAGGAACAAATAATTTTTATATTTATAATTTGGCAGAAGAATTTTACTTTTAGCTCTCAAAGATCCAATTCTAAACATCTTTTGTATGTGGAATTTGTCAAAACATATGTGACAAATTCCACAGATATAGAATTAAATTTAAAAGAAGACAACAAACAAAAATAACACAATGTTGCTTGCTCTGATTCGTAAAGTGTTAAGATTTTGAAAAGTGCTACAACCAGGATGTGATTTTGTTTTTAACTGTAGCCACAGGATACTAAAAAATAACTACAGAAACATTAAGAATCAATGATGTGTGAAATGTTGACATTTTCAGTATTTTGGTTCACACTGTTACACTGTTTGGAAGATGATTGCCTTCAGGACAAAATAGCCATCATTTCATGTCAAACTTGAAAAATTTAAGTACAACAGTGTATATTGTCTGTACAAAATATACACAACTGCCTAGTTAGGCTATTAACTCCTCTGGGCTTAATAATACTTTTACTCGTCTTACCAAGAATTCTAACAGTTATATGTTCATATTACATTGGAAATCTTATAAGAAAATTTATCTTTGAGAGGATGAATGTGTAAAATAATTCAAGAATCCCCAGCTTAATATGTATAACTTTTGCTCTTTTTCATTAAAATTGTTTCCGAAGTGTTGATAGAAACCTTGGCTATAGATACCCTATCTCTTAACGGTATGGATACTTTGTCAGGATACAAACTATACAACATATGTATGTTAAATACACATTTTTATGTGACATTTGTGAAGATTTGAAATCTGTAAGTTAAACAAAAAATGGCTCATGAGTATCAAAATAACATAATGTGTATTAAATTGCTTTCTTATCTTTTAAATAATAAATACCCAAAACAGGTGTTACTTTTCACACGCAAGAGAATCTAAAAACATGCTAGGATATGCCATCTCTACATATAAGGAATCATTTCCCAAGAAAAATTTAAGTGAAGTGTGTCCTACAAGTATGCATTAATACAAATCCCAATAGTGATATCCAGCAGAGACAACTCACCATAATGTTTCTGCTCATAATGTCATGGTGCCCATTCCACTCATAGTTGCAGGATACATTCACTGTACTTCTGACATTTGGTCATTTCCATTCCTCAACTATCTTACTATGCTGTCACAGCTTTTTTTTTTTTTTCAATCTCAGATGACTAAATATATTCTATCAGTAAACTATAAAAGAGCATCAGTTTACTTTATGTCATATATCTTAATTCAATCTCTTATTAGTACAGTTACTATTTTGAGTGCAGAACTGGAATAAGGTTGTCTCTATCCTTTCCTACCCTTATTTCTCCATTTTTAATGTACTTGAAAGTATTTCATCCCTACCTTGATAGTGCATCCAAGTTCTTTATGCCTTATGCTTTCCTTGAGTTAACCAAAATACTCAGTTTCTAGTATCACTGGAGATGATGATTGTGCCATATAACTAATATTCTCCCACACACCTTAAACTGATACATAGACACATACACACACACACACACACACACACACACACACACATACACACACAAACACGATCATGCCTTTAGAAAAGATTGGTACTTCCCAATCAAACATCATAATAGTTGTGCTAATTAGTTAATGGGATGATTGAGCAACCACTATATATAAAACATGTTGGTAAATTCTAAGAAATACCAGGAGAAAACATTACGTGCATGATACATTCTTTACAAACTAATCAGAAGTCAATTTTCCTCCACCTAATTAACGACCTGGAAGGAGAGTCATTGGTCCTTCTTTTTCCTTCAGAGCAATATTTACTGGATATCAGAAAGATGAGAGATATTTCTATATTTGCTCATGTAACTTAAAAGTGTGTAGGTGATTCTTTTAATGTACAAAGCAGGTTAACTAAATAATAGACTTCTTTACATAGTGATTCTCCACTTAACAATATGAGTTAGGTCAGCCCCCATTTGCTTTAATATAGAACTTACTCATAAAAAAGACGTTCATTTTCATATATACTCACCTACACATTTTTAAGTAACACTTGTAAAGCATAAATTGAGGTAGGTACCTCATTGGACTTAATTTTCAGATTCAGTCATTTGTCTGAAGACATGCCTGTATCTGGATAATGGCAAAGTTTTTGTTATTAGAGGCAAGGGAAGGATTGTACATAGAGTTTAATGATAGTCATTGAAGATATTTCAATGGATTATCACTATATACAAATTTAAATGAGAATACACATCCTTCTCAAGTTTGCATAGGACATTTACTAAGATAAACTATATTTTGGGTCATAAATATACCTTAAATATAAAAGAATAGAAACAATATGAAATATGTTTTCAGACCACAATGAAATTACTCTAAAAATAAATAATTCAAAGATAGCTCAAACTCTCTACTTGAAACTTAAGCAATACACTTCTCCAAAACCCATGGAACAAAGAAGTAGGCTCAAATGAAATTAAGTAATATTTTGAACTAAATAAACATGAAAATACTAGTTGTCAAAATATGCAGAATAGAGTATACAATGCTTAGAGGAAAATTTATAG
>NW_012141635.1:2147674-2181240 GCF_000956105.1 Propithecus coquereli
GTTTCGGTGGTGAATTCTACCAAATATTTAATGGAAAAATAATACCACTTTTCTACTATTTCTTTTATTAAATAGAAGCAAAGAGATGATTTATTAACTCATTCTATCAAGTCATCACTGTATACTATCACAAAAACAAGATAAAGAGATTACTAAAAAGAAAAACTACAGACCAATATCTATCATGGGCATAGGAACAAAAATTTCTAACAAAATATTATCAAATCAAATTTAATATGTATGAAAGGAATTATGCACCACAACCAAGTGGGATATATTCTTGTGTTGACTTTTCAAAATTTAAAAATTAATCAATGCAATCTACTATACCAGTCTCTAAAAAAAATCCTATAATAGCATCAAGTGATACAAAAAACAAAAACAAAACAGCCATTCATGATTAAAGAAAAAAAGAAAGAAAACTCCCATCCAAATTGGAAATACAAAGGAATTCTTCAATTTGATAAAAAGCATTCACGAAGTAAAATTACAGCTAAAATCATAGATAATGCTGAGAGACTGGACACTTTAGAAGTATCCTGCCATATGGTCCTGCATTCACTTCCTAAGTTTTTATCCAGTTGTTTGAAAATGCATATCTAGTTAACATTCTTCCTTTGGCAGGTTTAAAAATAAGTCAGGGGAGAACCCAGAATGATCCACGCAGTATAATATGTTAGATTTCAACATGTCTGTATGAACTCATGTTTAGCTCAATATAGATACAGGTGTTTACATATACAAATAATTATAGATATGTGTCCATATACTGATTAGTATACTACATATATTTTCTTGCTCTGTTAGCTGAGAAGGCTTAGAAATCCCAGTAGCAATGAGCACGCCTACTGTCTAGATCTTGGTTTCTAATACCATTCTTCAATAAAAAGAACCTGCTTCTTGGAAAAATGGCTGACTGTAGTACCAGGACATAAAATATAAAATATTTGAGAACATCTTATAGTGCCAGAAACTAAAGTGATTGAAAAAAACAAAGAAAGGAATGAAGGAAGGAAGGAAGGAAGGAAAGATAAATAAAACATCTGTGCTTAAGACTTCCCAATAATTTATGTAGACATTCAAGATAGTGAAGCACAACTCCTCACTCTTCAAATGTGGTCTGTGAATAGTGACATAGAGCAACATGCTTATGCATGAATTCTGAGTGTTGCCTGAAGTGGGATGGACCCAAATGATGCATTTTAGTTCCGGAGGCTCTGTCCACATGGCTTACATCCTCAACTGGGATAAGCAACTTTCCTGGCAGGTTCTTCTCATAGAAAGGGCTGAAGTGCAAGAGATCTAGTGGAAGCATTCAAGCCCTATTAAAATGTCATATTGTCATGTACAGCTCATTCTGTTGGCTTAAGAAAGTCATACAACTGAAATCAAAGTCAAGAAGCAGACAAATATACTCCATCTTCCATGAGCAGATTTTCGAATTTGCATTCCAGAAGATGTGCCTATAAAGTGGCAGGTGAAAAAAATGGGCCAGTGATACAGAAAACCGCAGGTATAAATAAACTACATGCCTGTTGACTTTCCCACTTTTATCAAACAATAAAAAAAAAAAAGTCAACACATGATATAGATGGATTTAGATGTTGGCCAACATGGATCCAAAGAACTGGTATCTCTGGAGAGAGAAAGAGATATTCTGAGCCTTATGATCACCATTGGTGTTTTCTAGGAGGCACTTTATCCAATATAGCATAAATAACAGAACATGAACATCACTTAATAGTCTCACCAAACTGAGGCGTTATAGCTGAGAATCCAGTGAAGCTGAAACAGTTGGAATTTGTGACAAAAAGTAGTGATCTACACAGACAGCCAACTCCAGAAATATGCACAGGTTACCTTGACTTGTACATGAGATTGGGCCGGGGAATTATCAGGGAACTATACGCTATAAGTGGTGATAACATGGTTCAAAAAAATCTTAAAATTTTTCACTTACACACCCGTGCATACACACTCACACGCGCGTGCGCGCACACACACACACACACACACACACACACACACTATAGGTCCATATGTATTCGTTGGTTAATTCTATCAAACATTTAAGGAGAAAAATCAGACCAATTCTATTATTTAAACTCTGTCAGAGAATAAAAGAGAAGGGAATATTTCCTAACTCACTTTAGGAGCAATAAGCTTATACAAATATCAAACACAGATTACAAGAAAAGAAATCCTCTTATCAATAAGCCTGAGTAGTATAGACATATAGATACAAACATATTTAACAAGATTAGCAAAATGAATCCAGGAATTTATAAAAATTATTTTAGTGCTGAATGTGGTTTATTTCAGGAATGCAAGATTGCTATAAAATGGAGCATCAATGTTATTCACCATATTAACAGAGTCAGAGCATATGATCAATTGAATAGACTCAGGAATCATTTGAAAAATTCAACATCCATTCATGATATTTCCTTATTGTTTTCTAAAATTCATGATGCTCTTATAAAAAACATTTTAATCCATTTATCATCAAATCTTTACCTGATTATATGTAAGGCTCTTTATAATGTTTATTAATTCTACTATGTGTGACTTATCTAGTTTTCAATTCAGAAACATTAATCTATTTAATTGTGTGATACTAATACAATATCTATCCATCCATCCATACACATTATATATATGTATAGCTATATTTACATTATATGTATCACTATATATGTACATTATATAATATGTTTCATTACACGAACACATAAACACACATTTAAAAGTAATTTAAAATCTGAATTTCTAAATACATCTGGTCAAAGAGTTTCAGGTAAGTGGCTCTAACTTGTGCCAATATCACCACTTTAGAAAATGGACACCAAATCCAAGAGAACTGAATTAATAGGCTCCAGAGCTCACATTTAATATGTGCCAGTAATTAAAATTCAAGCATGACTTCAAAATGTGAGGGTGCTTTGGTTAAAAATAGGTACATGTAAATTAAACACATAAAACAACACTGTAGCTACTATGGAGTCTCAAAAATGGAGCATGTTAAAGTCCTTCTACGCATTATCTGAATTACATAGCAACTCCAATACACCTTACTAATCATGTTGTCTGTTCTTTAGAGTTTTACCATGTATTAAGTTGTAGGCAGAATTCTAAAACAGTATCCATTTGGCTTCCTGGGGCACTTTCCACTCTCCTTTATTGTGTATGGAATCTGTGAATATTATAACATTTGTGTAATGATGTTATATTATATGGAAAAGGAAAAAATAAATTTTGCAGATGTGATTAAGGTCCTTAATCAGTTGACTGGTACTTAACTGAAAGGGAGACTATTGTTAATTGATCTAATCTAAACAGGTGAGCTCTTTAACAGAGAGTCTAGAAGTCAGGGAGATTCTTATGCTGGCCTTGAAGAAGAAAACGCTTATGATGTGAATTGCTTAGGATAGGGGTGATCTGGCAGAGCACACAGTGACCGTCTAGAGCTGAGGGCTTCAGTCCTACAATCATGAGCAGCTGAATTCACATGAGATTGAAAAAGGATCCCAAGGCCCAGAAAATGATGCTGTCCAGTTGACATCCCAATTGTAGCTTTATGAGACCCAAGAAGGGGACCCAGTAAAGCCTTTCCAGTCTCTTAACCCTCAAAAACTGTAAGGTCATGAATGCTGTTAAGTT
This sequence comes from Propithecus coquereli, assembly GCF_000956105.1. Classification (NCBI taxonomy): domain Eukaryota; kingdom Metazoa; phylum Chordata; class Mammalia; order Primates; family Indriidae; genus Propithecus; species Propithecus coquereli. The sequence continues at coordinate 2,151,335 of NW_012141635.1, forward strand.
ACTAAGTTTTTAGTAATTTGTTAATACCAATAAGAAAATAATACAATATATTTATCCCTAAACATATATTGTTAAATATTTAGTATCTTAAATTTTATATAAAAGGAATTGGAAGATCTATATTTTTCAATAGTTCATAAAGTTGGCCAAAATTATGTTTTGATATTTAAATATATTAATGCTATATCTATAAATCGATGAATACATTATTTTTCTTCCAGCTATGATTGATGGATGTTTAGGTTCATTATGGCTATTTGATATCACAAACAATAGTACCATGAAATTCTTGAATGTGTCTCTAGAAGCACAAATTAGAGGAATTCCACTAGCGCATATAACTATGCTTGGAATCTCTGAAGCTCAGTGTATTCAAACTTCTTTGGTAATGCTAATTTTACTTCTTAACGGACTTTACCAATTAACACACTCGTCAGCAGTTTTTAAGAGCTCCCAGAGCTCTGTATTTTCTACAAAATTTAGCCCTCCCTAACATTAACATTTCAGTTTGCAATAATAGATATTTCTTGTTTATTATTAATATTGGATATTTTCATGCTTAGTATCCCTCCTTTTGTTTCTTTGAAGTAATTTATCTTATTTCAATTATTTGTGGGCAGTCTTTATACTGTGTATCATTTCCCATACAATGAATTCCACATTCTTTCTCCTGGTTGATACCTTCTCTTTTCTTTTCGTTTCTTCTCCCCTCCTCTTTCTCTTTCCTCCTTTTGCCATTTTGACATAATAATCAAATGTTCCTAACTTTAATGTATTTAGTTTTGTGTTTGAATGTTTATTATGATTTTGTTTTCCACAATGTCTTTTGTTTCTGAATACTCTCAATAGATTAAAAAGTTTACTATCCATGACCAATTTCCAAAGAGTTTGTGTCACACATGCTACTTAAATATCTATCCTGTTTTCTGTATTGACTAAAAAATTTATATTTTTTCATTAAATGGAAAATATAGATAATTTAGATTTTCAACAATGAATCAAGCATATATTTCTAAAATTAAACTCAACAAGGTCATAATGTAGTATCTCTCTGGAATCCATCTGGCATTACTTACTTAGAATTTTTCATCTACAATATTGAGTAATATTTGAAAATAATTTTTGTTTCTCTTGATTTCTTTTTTAAGCTTTGGCATCAAAGTTCTATGGGCTTATATAATTTATAAGAAATTGATTCTTTTTTTATAATCTGGAAAATTGTATAATTTGGAAGCTGTCTTATTTCTGAATTTTATTTTTTATAGAAGTTCCTGGCAATACAATGTGACTTCATTTATTCCATGTAGAAATAATTTAATGGTTGGCATCATATACATTACAAAAAATATTTAGCTTTTAAATTTTTTATATTTATTATTCATTTTGCAAACATTTTCAAATTTATATTAGTTATACATAATATATTATAGTTAATCTACTGTTAAATCCATAAATGTGTATTATTTAATTCTACTAATATTTGAGGGATGTGTGTTTTCACTCCTACTGGAGATCAATTTTTCTGAAGCTTTACCAATTTTACTAACATTTTCAAATATCCAACTATTAGATTATCTTATTCCTTCATTTATATCTTTGTTTCATTAATTTCTGTTACATAAATAATATACTAACTGATATTTTTGCTATACTTGACAAATCTACTGAGCAAAGATGTCAAAAATCTCATAATATGATGATAGATTTGCTAATTTCTCCTTAAAGCATTGTCACATTTTGCTACATATATTTGAAACTTTATTATTGAGTATGTTCATTTAAATATTCTATAAATTTATTTTGACTTTATGAATAGATCATGTTTGCTTTTATCTCTAATAATATTTTTGCCTTAATTTTTTCTATATTAATATGGTTCTATCAGCATTCAGTGTAAAGCATCTCTCCAGAATTCTGTTTTGATTGTCTTTATTCAAGGTTGTGACCCTATGTCTTTGTGACTACTGTTATATTTGGAATTATTTTGATTGACTTTTAGCACATTTTCTCCCTGCAAATTCTATCCACAATTTCTTTCTCTTGTCTTGTTTAATGTAATGATTTTTATCCTTAATCCATTATTCCTCTCAATCAATTCAGGAGTTATACACCCCATTTCAAATAATGTTAATGATAGCCATGGAGTATAAGTCATAATGTAAACCTCACATGTTATACAAAAATTAACTCAAAATGAATCATCGACTTAAATATAAAACACAAAACTATACAAATTTTAGAAAAGAATAGTAGAATAATTGAGTATGTTTAGGCAGTTTGGGATCTGTAGTTAGGCAAAGAGTTCTTAGACTAAACACCAAAGGAAAAAAATAATAAATTGGATTTCATTAACATTTTAAAAATTTACTATACCAAATTCACTATGAATAAGATTAAAAGAAAAATTACAGAGAAGGAGAATGTATTTTCAAATCATCTATCCAGTAAAAAACTAGTAATGAAAATATATGAAGAACACTCAAAACTCAAAAATAAGAGAACAAAAAATTCCATTAGAAAAAGAGCAAAAATAAAACACATTTCCCCAAAGAAGATCTATAGTTAGCAAATAAGCACATCAAAATATATTTTATATGATTAGCCCTTATGGAAATGCAAATTAAAATAACAATGATATATCATTACCTACCCATCACACTGACTAAAATGAGAACAAGTGCCAACATCAAATGCTACCAAAGCTTTGGAGAAACTAAATCACTCGTATATTGCTACAGCTACTCTGGAAAACAGTTTGGCTGGCAGCCTTTAAAGACTAAACATAGAACTCCCATGCAATCCAATAGCTGAAATCTGGGACATTTATCTCGGAGAAATAATAACTAATGTTTTTGCAAAAACCCGTGTACAAATAATTACGCCAGCCTTACTCATTATTACCAAAATCTGGAAATAAACCAGATATTCCCTAATGGTCACACATCTATAATACAGAATACTACTCAGAAATTAAAAAAAAAAAAGAAAAGAAAAAAAGTCTATTGACAAGTGCAACAATCTGATTGAATCACAGGAAAAATTATCCTGAATTCTTCAAAGTTTTTTGCCTAGGCCAGTGTCTGAAACGGTCTTCCCTACATCTTCTAGGATTCTTAAGGTTTCATGCCTTAGGTTTAAGTCAGTTATCCATCTTGAATTGATTTTTGTAAGAGGTGAGAGGTGGGGATACAGCTTCATTCTTCTGCTGTAGCCATCCAGTTTTCCTAGTTCCATTTATTGAAAAGAGATTCTTTTCCTCAGTGTATATTTTTGTCTGCTTTGTCAAAGACTAGATTACCATATGCAGATGGTTTCATCTCTGGATTTTCAGTCCTGTTCCAAAGGTCTATATCTCTGTTCTTGTGCCAGTACCATATTGTTTCAGTTACTATAACCTTGTAGTACAGCTTGAAGTCTGGTAGACAGATACCTCCCAGTTTGTTCTTTTTACTTAAGATGGCTTTGGCTATACTAGGTCTTCTCTAGTTCCATACAAAGCATAGAATTATTTTTTCTAGATCTCTAAAGAATGATGATGGTACTTTGATAGGCATTGTGTTAATTCTGTAGATCACTTCAGGTAGTATGAACATTTTAACAATGTTGATTATACCAATCCATGAGCAAGGTAGATTATTCCATCTGTTTACATCTTCTACAATTTATTTTCTTAGTGTTTTGTAGTTCTCCCTATATATGTCTCTCACTTTTTCATTAAATATATTCCTAAATATTTAATTTTCTTTAAGGCTATTGTAAAAGGTATTGCGTTTTTGATTTGAATTTTGGCTTGACTGTTATTGGCATATATGAATGCCTCTGCTTTGCGTGTACTGATTTTGTACCCTGAGACTTTACTGAATTCATTTATCAATTCCAGAAGTCTCTTGGTTGAATCCTTGGGGTTTTCTAGATATAATATCACATCATCATCAAAGAGTGAGAGTTTGATCTCTTCTGCCCCCATTTGGACACCCTCAATTCCCCTCTCTTGTCTAATTGCTCTAGTGAGGACTTCTGGCACTATGTTGAATAGAAGTGGAGATAGACAGTGGGCAACCTTGTCTGGTTCTGGTTCTAACTGACAATGTTTTCAATTTTTCCCCATTTAGTATGACATTGGCTGTGGGTCTATCATATATGGCCTTGATAATTTTAAGGTATGTCCCATCTATGCCTATTTTGTTAAGAGTTTTTATCATAAAGGTTTGCTGGACTTTGTCAAATGCTTTTTCTGCATCTATTGAGAGAATCATAGGGTCTTTGTTCTTGCTTTTATTTATGAGGTGAATCGCATTTATACATTTGCGTATGTTGAACCAACCTCGCATCCCTGGAATAAAGCCCACCTTGTCATGGCGAATTATTTTTTTGATATTCTATTGAATTTGATTTGCTAAAATTTTGTTGAGGATTTTTGCATCTATATTCATGAGAGATATTGGTCTGTAGTTTTCTTTTTTCATTGGGTCCTTTCCTGGCTTTGGTATCAAGGTGATATTGGCTTTGTAGAATGAGTTAGGGAGGATACCATCTTTTGTTTTGGAATAATTTCTGTAGTACAGATATGAGTTCTTCTTTGTATGTTTGGTAAAACTCTGAAGTGTAGCCATCTGGTCTGGGACTTTTCCTTTTTGGAAGGTTTTTAATTGCTCCTTCAATTTCTGTGCTTGATATTGGTCTGTTCTGGAATTCTATTTCCTCCTGGGTGAACCTAGGAAGGTTGTATATTTCCAGGAATTTGTCCATTTCCTCCACATTATGTAGTTTTGGGGCATATAGGATTTTATAGTATTCAAAGATAATGTTTTGTATTTCCATGGTGCCTGTTGTGACCTCTCCTTTTTCATTTCTAATTGAGTTTATTACAGTCCTTTCCCTTCAAGTTCTTGTCAATCTGGCAAGAGGGCTGTCAATTTTGTTTATATTTTTGAAAAAAAAAAGTGCCCCAGTCTCTGGGAAATGTCTTGTCACTCCCAGGGGGTTACTTGAGCCATTGCCACTTTAGTGGGGTAAGAAGAGCAACAGATACCTGCGAGCCTGAGAGTGTATATATCTGTGGTTGCTTGATCTGCTGCTAGGGGAGAGTGGCTAATATGTTATTTAGGACTCTTTCGCCACACTTGCAAGGCAGCTCCAGGTGGTGGGTGTCAATTGGTGCAATTACTAAGGACTCTGGCCAAGATTTTCCTTCCCAGACCAGAAGCCCCAAAGCTGGCAGCGTCCTGGGCACCAAGGACGAGCCCTAGTATTATGTCCTTATCAAATGATCAAAACCAACCCGCTGGACCGAATCAACAATCTATCTCCCTTTGCTTAGTTCCAGGGTCCCACAGATTCACACCAGTCACACAGAGAAAGCGACTTTTCTCCTTTCTCCCTGCCTCTAAGGGCAAAGTCTGCCCTGTCCTGCTGGGGGAGGAGGGCTGCTGAAGTCACCGTGTATCTCAGCCCAGAAAGTGGCTTCTCTAGTTACTCTGCCCCCTCCAAGAGCAGGGTTTGACCTGCCGATGTGAAAATCAAGTGGCTGGTTTGAGGGAGGAATGTTGAGAAAACTCCTTCTCTCCTTACTCCCCTCTTCCAAGGTGGGGCCTGCTCTGCCAGGCAGGGGCAGTGACACCACCTGAGTCTGCTGCCTGGGCTTGTCCTGTTGGGCTAGAGAAGGGGCGGTGCCCAGATCAGCAACAAGCCACAGCGTTTTTAGATTATGGACCCCCAAAATGGAGCTGGCCACCCACAGAGAACCAGCACTGGAGGGACAGCGGGTGCTGGCTTTGGCAGGCTCCCTCAATTATCTGCTGCTATCTCCACTGCTTCCCTGAGGCACTGTCTCACATCAGTCCAATAGGAGGGATCTGTATTCTCTGACTCACCCTTCACCAGCTGAATCTTTGGAAGTTTCCAAGGACGGAGTCTCTCTTTCTGCGTTCACCTCTCTTGTTCTGGTCTCAGCAGCTGCCAGAGGTGAGATGTCTGTCTCCAAACTCTATGCAACTGATCTGGAAAGTGTCCACTCAAACCAGTTCCTCCCCCACCCAGAGCAGACCTAGCACAGAGCACTGGAGAGCTCAAAATGTTTCCCGCTTTTGTCTCTTCTTCACACAGCCTGTCATCCTGTGCTACAATGTCTCACTGACTTCAGGCACTTCCCTGCCTGAGTGGATGTGGAGGTCGGTGGAGGAAGTGTTGTCCTCCTGTGGGTCAGATCACACTGCCCTGGCCAGCTGACTGGCATGGCCATTGCACACTCTATTTCCTATCATACATCTCGTAGTATCCGGAATTTGTGGTTGATTTTCCAATTCACCTTTTTTTTCTCCAACGCTCTTTGTCCCACGCTGCTTCTCTACAGATTCACGATGCTGTTCCTGTGGGAGAGCAATCCACTCATGTGTAGCCATCCGCGTCCTTCACCTCCTGCTCTGGGAGGAGAGACCCAGGAGGTCACCGCGAACCTTCCATTTTCCTGGCTAGCATCTGTATGTTTTAGAGTGATGTGATACAGGGCTTTTAGAAAAGCCACAGAAAAGGTAAGGATTATGTCTTCATAAATCTAGCTTAAAACCACAGGTTAGGAACTGGCTCTAAAAAGAAGTCATAAAATAAGACAGGGGCAATTATTGAAAGACAAATTGAGAAATAATGTATATTTGTAAACATTCACACATGTGCTGTCTCTGAGGTGGGTTAGGATAAGGAACATGACTTATTATGTTTAGGTCATTAAATATGAAATGTCTGATTTTGGATCAAGAGTGTAGTTTATTGTATTTCAAACAAGAAGCATTACAATTAATCAATGTATGCACCTAAACGATCAATACAGTTTTGCCATCTTAATAGTAGCTTGTTTATGCCAGCAGCGAATAAGCCTGGAGAGCAAGTGGCAATGAAATTATGAAAGATGTTTTTCATAGCTTGTTCAGAAATGAATATTTTTCCTTGAAAGAAGTGGTCAAAAGCCTGGAAGAAGTGGTAGTCAGTTGGTGCAAAGTCTGGTGAATACAGGGGATGACAGATTGTTTCCAAGTTCAGCTGCTGTAGTTTGAGCAGAGTTGTTCATGCAGCATGTGGTTGAGCGTTGTCTTGCAAGAGGATAGGCCTGTCTCGATTGACCAATCTCGGGTGCTTACTAGAAAGCATCCTCATCATTTTGTCCAATTGGTTGCAGTAGACATCCACTGTAATCTACTAAACAGGTTTCACAAAGCTGTAGTGGATACTACCGGCGCTGGACTACCTAACAGGCATCATTAGCTTTTTTTAGTGAATATTCTATTTTAGACTGTGTTTTGGCACTTCATCTTTATCCAATCCTTGTGCCAAATGCTTGTGATTGTCAAAAAGAATCCATTTTTCATCACACATAACAATATGGTGTAGAAATGGTTCTCCTTTATGTCATGACAGCAAAAAAAGGCAAGCTTCAAGAGGATTTCTCTTCTGATGCTCATTTAATTCATGCAGTACCCATCTGTCCAGCTTCCTTACCTTGTGAATTTTTTTCAAATGGTCCAATATTGTTGGAATAGTAATGTCAAACCTTGCTGCTAATTCATGCATAGGTTGAGATGGATTTGATTCCACTAGAGCTTTCAGCTCATCATTATCCACCTTGGTCTCAGGTCGCCCATGTGGCTCATTTTCAAGATTAAAATCATTGGAATGGGACTTCTCAAACCATCGATGTACTGTGGATTCATTAATCACATGCTTTCCAAACACTTTGTTGATATTTTTGAGCTGTCCTTGGTTCCACAAAGGAACTCATATTCGAAAATAACACGAGTTTTTAACTTATCCATGTTTTCACAAAAATTGCTCTGCAAAAAAAATTTGAAAGATAATCACAAGCCAAAATGTGCATTTGAAAGAATGAGGGTATATCTTCACAACAAAAATAAAACAAGAAGCGTCAAAGTGAAATGTCAGAGATATCAACTGTCAAACTTAGTACTTAAGGAAATCGGATATTTCATTGTTAATACCCTAAATATATTGAATTTCAGCCAAGAATAGAGACTTTTTAGTATGATAACATATGATGAACTGATTTTGATATTATATATATATATATATATATATGTTGAATATATAAAAATAACATAAGTAACAAAACTTGGAGAAGCATGCTGGGGAGTTGAAGTAGGAAGGTATGTATACATATAGATGTTAAGTTTGTCGTCTTTAATAGAGGACAATGGAACTTTAAATGACTTCAACCTTGTGAGTTAGGAAAGTAAACTTTAAAGCAGTGATTTTAGAAGAAACATCTATCATAAAGAAACATTTGTTGGAAGGCTAGGAACTTTCTCATTTTTACTACAGTTTTATTTTCTTCAGGAAAATTCAACGAAAGTAAAAATCAACATCCTTTATTAAACTACACCATAGTTTGATTCATTTTTAACAAAATTTACATATACGCAGTTGTTAAATGTTATTCAATAAGTATTTGTTGAACAATTTTATCAGCTCATGACTTAAAAAAAAATTTTTTTTAGGGATGAGGTCTTGCTCTTTTACCCACACTCTAGTGCAGTGGTGTGACCACAGCTCACTATAGCCCCAGACTCCTGGCCTCAAGTGATCTTCCCACCTCAACCTCCCAAGTAACTGGGAAACAGGCATAAGCCACCAAGCCTGGTGAGTCCATAACTTTTATAGGTACCAGGAACATGATGTAACATTGAATACAAGACACAAAAGTCTTTGCTTTCACCCGGTTATGTTTAGTTGAAGTGACAAGAGGCAGCAGCAGCAGTACCTGGAAATGTGGTAGAAATGTAAATTCCCAAGCCCCATTTCAGCGCTACAAAATCAATAATTCTGGTTGTAGGGCCTAGTGTTTTAACAAGCCCTCTAGGTGATGCTGACACATACTAATGATTGACAACTAATGGCCTATGTAAACAGAGTTTTTCTGCTCATCTGTAGCCTAACTCAGTTCACCAAGAATGATACTTTGTAAGTGCCTATGATAAAAGCCTAGTAATTAAGAAAGTATGATTTCAATGGTGTATATTCAGTGTCTCTGTACTCAGATAATGGAGGGAATGGTTGTGGAGAAAGGAGGTGGCTTGCTAAAGATTTTAGATTCAGATTTCTGGCCTCCCCTAGAGAGGCTTAAAATCACATTCCAGACTACACACTTACACATACACAGGCATCATGCAATAGGGTGGGATGTCTAGGATTAATAAATATTTTAAATATAAAATACTAACTGGATAATGGTGAAAATGCAGGTCACAGAGAGCCCAAATTATTGGTTGAAGCACAAACAAATAACAACAAACAAATGTTTAAAAATAGCAATGATTAAAGCATAATAGAAATTGGATATTCAATGCCCCCACAGAGCTTTAAAATAAGTCAGCAACTAACTGTAACTATTTCTGACATCTTATGTGGAGGAGGTAAAATCTAAACTGAGCCACTTCAAATTCACGGGCCGTCTACATGAGCACTGCTGGGAGCTCGTCTCCTCTTCACATAACATGCCAAGGGCTGGCGACCACCACAGCCTAATTACAGAACTCCACTGAGTGGATAAAGAAAACTGTTAGTCATAAACAGGCTGATGTTCATCCAAGAGAGCTGCTGGTATATGCCTTAGAGAAAATATCAGGAGGATATAAATGTTATTTGGATGGTGAAATTTTTATATTATTTTCTTTATTTTTTCCATATAGTCCATATTTTCTATGGTTTGAAAAATATATTTTGTAATTTCAAGAAATAAATTTTACTGGCGTAAACCATGTATTTTAAGAAATGTACACATAAGTACGCTTCAACATCACTGTATAATCAGACTTAAATATTATGTTTTTTTAAATTGTTCTAAATGGTCTCTCCTTTAAAACTAGAAATGAAATTCCTCTTTCCAGGAATTTGTTTTCATGTTATAAAAATTTTAATGTTTTAAAAATATTGTTTGATAGCAAATTTGATACAAGATTATAAAAACCAAACTGTTTTCTCCACTATCAATTAACAGATCATTTATAATAAGAAAAATAATATCCTGAATAAAAAAAAATAAAAGAAAGAAAGAAATTAATTTTCTGTGCTTCACATTGGAATATGGACGAACTTTATCACCTATAGACTTGGATTCAATAGCTTTCAAGTGAAAGTGGTCCAACTCAAAATAACTTATACAAGATGAAAACATGTTATTAATAGCTTACATGTATATGGAGCTAGAGATCATTTGCTTATTTCCTGGGCAGATCAAGTAGATCATTGTTGACAGGGTTCTGTATTTCTCCATCCACCTATTGACTTTCCTACGCTATGTTTTTCTTTTATCCTAACATTTTTTCTCACATTAGCTGACTTTGTTTTCTTACTAATAAAGATAACTACAGTACTTATGTAATGCATTAGCCTTAAAGCTTTTGACCCATAAAGAATGACAGTACTATCTACCTCTATCAATCAAATAAGTATTATAGAACAATACTAATTTTCTCTGTCTAGGTCATGGGAAAGTGAGCACCATGTTTGGCCATTCTTTGGCCCTTACACCCTTTTGCGCACACATTTGGAATGACAATATAATTAAAGCTTCCATTAGGATCACATGGAATTGGGTAAAGGAAGTTTCTCATTGGATAGTGTTGGGCAGGCAAATAGGATAGACGATGCCTGCATCTGTTCAGAACTCTTTATTTACAACAATATAATATATTCTTATCTCTGATAAGTAAGTCTAAACTACTCTTCAAGATACCCAAAACTTGTTTTTATATTTAACTTTAAAACTCATTTTCTCAATTTCATTCATACATATTTGGTCACTCACAAACAACTTACTAGCACTTTTCCGAAAGTGTCATGCTATTCGTTAAGTCTGTGAGTCTGCACAAGTTATAAAGCTTCTAATAGCTTTGTTCATATAAAAAGCTCAAACATCTACTCATGTCTGCTGAGGATACTTAAGTATTTCCATATTTTTCCATTCTATTATACTGTAGAGGCATAAATAAATCTTTGAGTATTTGTGTTTATGTGGATGAACTGCATCATATACACAGAAATGCTTTACTTTAACTCATTTTTTCCTTCTGCTTACCCAGATTATTTTTTATTGGTGTTATGATATTAAAAAATTGCTGTTAATAACCCTTACATATGTAACTAAGGAAAAACATACACCTCTCCATTTAGTATGAACTTTTTATGCATCCTACTTGGCATAAATTATTTAGGATAGTCCTAACTTCTTAGAGATATTGCCAAGACTTTGCTAATCTTCTGCATGGTTGAAGGTCTGTCTCTTTAACCTGAATGCACTGTCAGATGACTCTGTTCTCCATGGGTCAGTATTCTTCTATGACAATTGAATTCCTTATGTCTACAGTCACAGAAAGGGAATTTTAAATTGCCTTATTAAGAAACATCACTTGGTGCTTATTTTTAAGCTGGAAAAGAATTCTTGTGTAGCACAATGGCATTTTCCTCTACATTAAAAAACAGTTTTTGATATGAAATGAGTTATTCTGTCCTGTTTTCAAAGTGATATTCATTTATGATTTTATATACTGCTTTAGGATTTATAATGTCATTGTTATTCTCATTTATCTTGCATTTCCTTTAGCAGTGCATGGAGGCATCTAGTGATATTCTCTATTGTTTTTATCTAGAATTATTTGCTCATCATATGTAATATCTACGCAGTGCCAAAATGCTACTTCTGTTTGTGTTATATATTATAGAGAACCCCAAAATTACAACATGTATATTAAATTATCTAAAATGTAAGTCCCTTTTGTGGCCACTGAAAAAGTCTCATAAGATGGTAGCATCTCACATGAATAATAAGGGAGAAATACTCTGGAGAAAAACACTGTGAAAAGATATAATGGAAGAATTACTTTTTCTCTTAAGATAATGACATGTATCGTGGTGATTAAAGAAGGCTATGACTGTAAGGGCATACTAAAACTTGTAAAGCTATTTTGGAGTTCAGTTGAAAAAAATCTATCCCTAATATTGATAATGTGATAAACAGCATGTTATCAATAAACTTTCCTGTGATTCGCATGTCTAGTACAGGGGTTATATTTCCTATTTTATTTTAGAGACCCAAAAGGTCATAACTATTGTTTTCTTCACATAACTAAAAAATAAAATAGAAAAACATAAAAGGATACACATGGAATTTCACAGTAAGAGTTGCAAAGAAAAATACTTCATACATGGATATATCTTATTCATTTACAAATATTTTATAATAGAAGGAGCTGAAGTAAGATAGAGGAAGAAAAAACACATTTACCACTTCAGATATCTGAAGACTTTATCAGACATTCAAAACTATAAAAGGAAAGAAAACGAGAGGACGTAAATCACCCAGAGAAGAAACACCCTGATATGTAATAATCTACTAGTAAACAAAAATAATAAGTATTACAGTAAGTTTAGCTGAGCTCCACTTCAATTAAAAACCATTATACTTACCCTAAAAATATGATCTGCTTCCCAGCACTGGCCCCCATTTTTATTAAAAACATCGATTCTGATTCAAGACATTTGAGAAATATTAAAAACGGTTTTCTTGGGGGTAGGGAGATGAGTTCCGAATGCACCAAGGGTAAAAGCAAAAGCAAAAAGTACAAATTAGGAGGACTGGGTATCCCTGAAGCTCAAAGAAGAGTGTTTTTCTTAATAAATGGCTGGTCCCATTTGAACTTATGGCCTCAAATCAGTGATTGATTGACTTATAGAATGCTGATGCTTGTGCCACGACCTTCAGAAGTACAAGGAACTCAGGAATAAGCTAGCAAGTGTTGGAATGTATAGCTCTGCTATAAAAAGCATTCAGTCTGCCTAGGACAGATTGCCTGACCAATGCTAGAGAAGCGGACCTTAATAGCAGTGTTCAGCAGCTGGTGGCAAAGTCAGTGGTGACGACCAAAGACCATATTCTTCTCATATTTTTCCAGATTATCTTCTACACGTGGGTGTGATCCCACGTAAGATAAGAAGTAGCTCTGAAAATAACAGAAACGGATTTTCCCACTAGCAAGATGAGTAGCGGCTGCAGATTTAGCTACAGTTAGATCAATATGAAATTGCTATATTTCTATCTCTCTTGTCCTATAAACTAAAACATATATAATCAAGAAAGTCTTTATTAAACTGATAATTTGGATTAATCTCTTCTCTCCTGACTTGGCAATTGGAGAGCAATTCTTTACTAGCTTTTACAACAAGGCTTTATACACCAAATATCACCATCAGAATAGTGTGTAATAAAACATTGTTACACAAAGTCTATTGATTTTATTTGAGACTGACATTATCACTCACCAGCACCTTTCCATTTCTATGCAATATTTCAGATAGCTATAAATTCTATTAGTAGCTTATGAAAATAAAGATTTAAAGTCAAATACCATGTATATTTTCTTTTCACAAAGTCAGTCTTTTACAAAGAGGAGCCAGCAACCTAGTTCTTTCAGTACAGTGAACACAGTGGGAAAGAGAATTATTTTTTCATTGTTCTTATAGATTGCTGGTCTAGTTTTCATAATGTGAAATATTAAAGATTAGAAAATATGCAAACAATAGGTTACTAATTCATTTGCAGAAATTTAGTGCAATATATTTGATAGTTAGTCTACTGGTAAATTCCTTCTAAAATTTCAAAGTGCTTTCCTTGAGATAATGATATAAATGCAGAGTATGGGTGTATTTGTGAATGTGTTTGTGTGTATGTTTCCTGGAAGCCCTTCCCCTCTCATACTATACCAATGGCAGGATTGTACTTCCTCTGGTTACCAGGATGTTTGTTGGCAGATGCTTGTACTATGTTGCTAATAGCTTAGCAAAATGTTTTGGTTCTCAAAGCTTTACTTATAACTTCCATAAATATCACAGATACAGTTCAACTTTTGTCATGCTGAAACCCTATTGCAATGGTTTGTTTTTTCCAATTTTCTGCCTGCCCTGAAGTATATACAGCTGAAACTAAAGTTAGCTCAGTATTTAATAATAATTTATTTATTTTTCGTTGAAGGGACTAGACAATACTGTTTCTTTATACTCTATTGCAAAATTTGGGACTCAACTGGTTGACTTGCAGTAGAAAATAGGAACTACATTCCCTAAAGGTAATGATTTTAACATTAGTCTTTTCTTTCAAAAATAATACAGACACAAGACAGATTTGTATTTGGATTATTAAAAAAATTTAAAAACCTACAGAGAAATTTTTCTACATCCGGAGAAGGTTATTCTTTAAGCCTTTGTACACTTCCCTTCAATACTTGTCTGACTGTAACCTGTGTAGTAGACATCGTGTTGGATTATGGTGATGGTTAAATAAATACAAATTCCTTATTTTAAAAGAATCATGTTAGACAGAGAGATTGATGTTTTTAATGACAGGTATATAGCAATATGAAAACATAGTATATGTTTTCAATAGAAATATAAAACAATAAATCATGTGAGAACCAAGAAGAGACATCAGGCATTATTTCAGAGAAGATGGCTAGAAGGAGATGAGGCAGAATTTACTCTTAAAGAACGTGTAGGAGCTTCACAGGAAAGAAAAAAAAATAGCACATTGTGCATTTTTTGAGGAAGCAAAGGGAAAAATTGATATATAACTAATGAACACATTAGTTTCTTGAATTTTATGTTATTGTCAGAGAATGATGTATAATGGCAGAGGCAGGAGCATATAAAGAGCTAGAGCGATGGTTCTGCTAGGTACAAAATTCCAGGATGGAAGCTATGCACCCTTATTATTGGACATAGTGCTTTATTTTTCCTATTTGTATATAATGCTATCCTGATGCTTTGTATCTAATCATACTTGCTCTTTCGCACTGGAACTTTTTAGGATTTTCACTTATTTCCAAGTTTTCTATAATATTGCGGTGATGTGTCTTGATGTGATTTCTTTGTTTATAAAATATGTTAAGCTTTTATCAGACCCTTTAAATCTAGAAAAATCGCACATTTTAGATCATAGAAATATTACTTGGACATTTAATGTTTATATATTCTTTGTTCTTTACTTCTGGCACACACATAAGTCACACATTAGGTGTCCTGGACATTTCTCATTTTACTTACTAACCTCTATTATTTATAACCATGCCTCTCTATCTACTTTCTTCAATGTATCATCAGCTTTATTTTGCAATATTTCTTTTGAATTTTTTGTTTCAATAGATTTAGGGGTCCAAGTGGTTTTTAGTTGCATAGATGAATTATATAGTGGTGATGTCTGGGTTTTTAGGGCACTTATACCTGATAGGTACTTTTTCTTCTCTCATCATCATTCCACCTTACCCCCTTCTGAGTCTACAGTGTCCACTGTACCACTCTGTATGCCCCTGAATAGGCATAGCTTAGCTACCACTTATAAGTGACAACATGTGATATTTGGTTTTACATTACTGCATTGCTTCAATTAGGATAACGGCATTCAGTTCTATCCAAGTTGCTGCAAAAGACATTATTTTATTCTTTTTACATTTCTAAGTAGTATTCCATGGTGTATGTATACCACATTTTCTTTATCCACTCATCAGTTGATGGGTACTTTGGTGGATTCCATGTCTTTGCAATTGTGAATTGTGCTGTGATAAACATGATTGAAGGTGTCTTTTTGATATAATAACTTCTTTTCCTTTGGGTAGATACTGAGTAGTGGGATTGCTGGATTGAATAGTAGATCTAGTAGTTCTTTGAGAAATCTGTATACTATTTTTCATAGGGGTTGTACTGGGAAGTAATTTAATTTAAATAATTTGCATTCACTCCAATAATTATAAGCATTCCCTACATCCATGCCAATATCTATTGTTCTCTGACTTTTTAATAATGTCCATTCTGACTGGGGTAAGATGGTATCTCATTGTGGTTTTAATTTGTAATTTCTTGATGATTATTAATTTTGAAAATAGATTATCTAGTTAATCTTTTGATCATTTCTTTTGTTGTGCAGAAACCTTTTAGTTTAATTAAGTTCCACTTATTTATTTTTGTTTCTGTTTCATTTGCTTTTGGGCCTTAGTCATGAATTCTTTGCCTAGGCCAATATCTAGAATAGTTTTTCCTTCTTTTACATTTTTACTGGAGTAATAATAATATTCTTAATTTTCAAAGTTCCTTCTTTAGTTTTGAATGCTTACTTTTTTGAGTAGCAGCCTATCTTTGCTTCTTTTTTTTTTCTTTTATTTCAGCATATTATGGGGGTACAGATGTTTAGGTTATGTATGTTGCCCTTGTCCCCCCCGCCAAGTCCGAGTTTCAAATATGTCCATCCTTCGGGTGGTGCTCATTGCACTCCTTGTGTATACAAATACCCGTCCCCTCCTCCTTGCCCCCGCTCCCTCCCCCCTGCCCAACATCCAATAGATGTTATTCTGATATGTACATTTATGTGTTGATTAGTTAATACCAATTTGATGGTGAGTACAAATGGGTCCCGTTCTGCTGCTCTTGTGGTGCCCCACTTTGGAAAATGGGCTTAAGTTTAATCCAGGAAAGTATAAGAGGTGCTAGATCACTGTCGTTTCTTATGATTGAGTAATATTCCATTGTAAACATATATCAAATTTTGATAATCCACTCATGGATTGACGGGCACTTGGGTTGTTTCCACATTCTTGCAATAGTGAATTGTGCTGCCATAAACATTCGGGTGCAGATGTCCTTATGGTAGAATGTTTTGTGCTCTTTTGGGTAGATGCCTAATAGTGCTATTGCTGGATCGAATGGTATTTCTATTTTTAGCTCTCTGAGGTATCTCCAAATTCTTTTCCACAGAGGTTGCACTAATTTGCAGTCCCACCAGCAGTTTAAAAGTGTTCCTGCCTCTCCACATCCTCGCCAACATTTGTTGTTTTGTGTTTTTTTGATAGAGGCCAATCTCACCGGGGTTAGGTGATACCTCATTGTGGTTTTGATTTGCATTTCTCTAACGATTAGAGATGTTGAGCATTTTTTTATATGTTTGCTGGCCATTATTCTGTCTTCTTTTGAAAAGTTTCTGTTCATTTCACTTGCCCATTTGTTGATGGGGTTGTTTGATTTTTTCTTGTTGATTTTTTTGAGTTCTAGATAGATTCTGGTTATCAGCCCTTTATCAGATGTGTAGAGAGCAAATATTTTTTCCCATTCTGTGGGCTGTCTATTCACTCTAATGATAGTTTCCTTGGCAGTGCAGAAGCTTCTTAATTTGATTAGATCCCACTTACTTATTTTTGTTGCTGCGGCGATTGCTTTGGGGTTCTTCTTCAAGAATTCCTTGTGTAGGCCGATGTCTGAAAGGGTCTTCTCAACATCTTCATTTAGAATTCTTAAGATTTCATGCCTTAGGTTTAAGTCTGTTATCCATCTTGAATTGATTTTTGTGAGAGGTGAGAGGTGGGGGTCTAGTTTCAGTCTTCTGCATGTAGCCATCCAGTTCTCCCAGGACCATTTATTGAAAAGAGATTCTTTTCCCCAGTGTATGTTTTCATCGGCTTTGTCAAAGATTAGATTACCATATGCAGATGGTTTCATCTCTGGGTTCTCAGTCCTGTTCCAGAGGTCAATGTCTCTGTTCTTGTGCCAGTACCAAGCTGTTTTAATCACTACAGCCTGGTAGTACAGCTTAAAGTCAGGTAAACTGATACCTCCCAGTTTGTTCTTTTTACTTAAGATTGCTTTGGCTATACGAGGTCTTTTCTGGTTCCATACAAAGTGTAGAATTATTTTAGCAAAAGTAAAAAAAGACAAAGATGGCCACTATATATTGGTGAAAGGAAAGATCCAACAAGAAGAGTTTACAATCCTTAATATCTATGCACCCAATACACGAGCACCCAGTTACATAAAGCAAACCTTGTCTGATCTAAACAACATGATAAACAATAACATCATAATAACAGGGGATTTCAACACCCCACTGAATGAACTGGACAGAGCTTCCAAACAGAAAGTAAGCAAAGAAAAAACGGACTATCTTTGCTTCTTAAATTATTTTTATTTATCTATGTATATTAATTGTGTTTTTTAAAATTTATTTCATTCATTTTTCTCGTTTTCCCCCAATTTAATACTTTTTCTTTCTCTAACATATTAGCATCCTCTTTCAACAGTTAGATGATTTATTATTGGTCATACACCCGTATTTAATGGTGAATCAATTTAAAACTAAGACAATTTTCCATATAAGTCAATGAAGCTAGTAAACTGTTAGTCCTTTGGGATTATAGTCAGGTACCAGGCTGTTTCTTTCAAGAACTTGCAAATGTCAATAAGAATTTCTTTTGGAGTCAGGAAGCTACCTTGCAGAAAATATTTTTCTAGGGTAAGATATGGGCTGATAGAGAAAAGTGGGAATAAAAATAGTAGCTTACAGTCTCATTTTATAATATCCAAGTATTCTCTTCATCTCTCAATTGGCAATGGTCATATCAGCCTGCAGCTGTTTTAGAAACATTCAGTCATCTCTTGCTGAGGTGTGAGAGAGTCATTTGCTGGCTGTGCAGGTAGATCCAAGGATTCAGGGAGTCTCACTACGCGTTTTGCAGATTTCTGTTTTCAGCTCCACCAAAACTTTATCCTTCAGAGGTAACTGATGTTTCCACTTCCTGAATGTTTTTGAGAAATTATATTGCTCATTCCTTTCCTTCCTGTTCTTCCTTTGAGGGTATTTAACCAAATGGAGAACGTCAAAATGCAAATCATTTAGAATTTCTCATCTAATTTCCATCATCATAATTTATGCTAACATCACTTCTGTTATATTCTTTACTGCTATTTTTATGAGTTTTAGGAGGGAATATAAATAAATGCACATCTACCACATTTCACTAAAACTTCTTTTCTTATGTGCTATTTTAAAGTGGACATAAAAAATTTCACCTTTTTTAAAATTTCCAAAATACTATTTATTATCAGTTTTGCCCAAAGATCTTTTTCTCATTTTTAACCAAGTTATTTTAGAGGAAGTATTGTTTTTAGATCCACATTTATTGAGTGAATGGAAAAGAAAGAAAATATTTAAAGTGATTACCAACTCTGTTAATGCATTAGAATCACCTCTCAAGATTAAAAGCAAGCAAACGAACAAACAATCAACAACAATGTCAACAAAAAAATCCAGAAATTCAAACCAAGAATGAATGATTCAGGATGTCAGGGTGATGGACATTTTTCTATATTTTAAACTCCAAATATTAAACTGAGTAACAATGTTCTATAAATATATAATTACACAAAAGTATTTCAAAGTAAGAATCTGCACACATTCCCTGTTTGATGCTCATCGAGATTTAATGTGATATAAAGGGAAGAAAGCAACTGTTTGCTTTCATAATATTGATAACTAATAAAGCCAATCTGTAGAAATCTGTATGCAGAAGTAATATACCACACTTACTTCCACTTAAAAATGTATTTCATATAATTTTAAATGTTTACAATATTAACTGAGCATTTTAAATTTGCTGATTCATTCTTTCAATATTTGTAGATGATTAATGGGCACTTACAATACTTTGATTCATTGCTAAAAACCAAAAATCTAATTTTGGTGGAGCGTGGGGGGCCGCAGGGACAGGGTCTTGCTCTGTTGCCCAGGGTGATTTCAAACACCTGGGCTCATGAGTTACTCCCACTTCAGCCTCCTGAGTAGCTGGATTATAGGCATGAGCCACTGTGCCCTGTATTGCCAAAAATTTTAACTCAAGTGACTGCTAATTGATTTAAAACATATTTGAAACTTTATAACTCAGATGGCAACTCAAGCTTATGAAGGATCCTGTGGCATTGTATGGGCCATCATGATTTGGAAGCTACACATGTTTAATTGACATTGGCCCATCATTTATTTAAAATTAGGGTTAAAAGATATTTTTAATTGGCTCTGTACTGTTAAAAATTTACAAAGGAATGAGTTTGGTGGAGCTTTTTGTGTTTCCTTCCTTCCTTTCTGAGGAGGAACCATATGTTTGTCACAGAAAGTCAGAAAATAATATTTGAAATGAAATTTGCACTGCAAGTCTGGCACCTAAGTGGAGTTTTGAAAACTAATTATCTATAATATATCTAATTCATTTATATTTTAATTTCAATCTGTCAATGTCAAATAAAAGACATTATTGCAGTTTCAGTTTCTGAGGCTCTTAGCAAGCTTCTGATTGCTGAACTGGATATTGTGTGTCTTGCTGTGTGGTGATGATCTCCTGGATTAGCACAGGTGCCAGTGTTTTATTCCTTTTAAAAGAATTCCTTCATTATATAAACTCAGTATCTCTAATTTTGGCATTGAAATAATGTTAGATGCAACTTCATCAAAAGAAATACATTTATTTTTAGAACACATATAACTGAATATATTGTAGAAATAGCCTTGCAGATCTAGTGAATCCCAAATTTAAAAACAAATTAGGTCAAATAATTATTGAAAAAATGGTAGAAAATTAAACACATTCACTCAGTGACCAGAAACAGTGCATGTATGGAAGGGAAGGGACAGTAGAAGGCACTACATGTGTGGACCATTTGAAACTCTTTAGCACCCATCTTTAAATTTCATATATGAGGGGTGGAAGGATAACAGTCACAGAAAGTTTATATGAGGTACAAATATCAAGCAGTGTAGTATGTGACTTGCTATAGAGTCTGAGTTCTAAAGTTTGTAGGAATTTACAACGGTTTATCCAACTCATGACAGTAATGTTACTGACAGAGGAATTAACATTTGATTTAGGAAAATATGACCATTGGGTAATTACTTTGATGATTCTTTCAATATAAATACAGATAAGGGTCAAATCCTTAAGCCCTTGAATGTTAGCAGAAAATCAACAAGTTTAAAAATAGAAATAGTGAAATAGAATAAAAATGAAATCATATTATTTGATATGGAATCCCTGGCTGGTTAGCTGAGTTAGAATAGCATACCAATGTAAGATCCAGTATTAGATTCCCCACTCCCTACCCTTAACAGATGCAGCTGGCTTCACTGTCCTGTGACTATAGAATGTATTTATTGCATGAGAAAAGGGAAATTTCTACTTTATCTATCATTATATCTCCAGCACTCAAATTGTGTGGGCACAGGGTGACTGTTGAACATCACGTGGGTCAATGAAAGACTGAATGGATTAATTAATATCCTCAGACAAGAGAGAACAGATGATATGCACAACCCCAGACCCATTAACAACTACTTTGCATAAATTGAGCAGAATCTGAGTCAGAGCAATATCTTTTTCATTCGAAGTACAACACCTTGTGCCACATATTGATAAGACAAAAGAATTAGTAGTAAAAAGTATTTCAAAGAAGACAAAAGTGAATACAAATTGCCCAGTAGAGTTCATTGACATAAATGAGAAAACAGTATATGGTTCATTTTCAAAAGAGTTAACATAAATTGTATGTGTAACAGTGTCTAGAGAATAAAATAATTATTGATATTATAAGGAAAAGTTGGGATTCTTTCCCAAAAGTTAATTATCAACAAATACCAAAGGATATTAACTTAGCAGCTTGATTACGTACTCGTGACTACCCAATGTCTACACTGTCCTGGAATCTTAAGATAAAAAGATACTTAGATAGCTCTTATACTGTAAATACTGTAAGTATATAGAATACATTCACACACTATCTCTCTTGGCTAAATAAGTTTATTCCTCAGAAATAAAGCTTCTGCATACATGAGGTTAATTATAATATGTATAATTTAAATTATTATAATTATTGAAATACATGAAATATAGTAGATCGTCTTACCTAAAATATTTATTTAAAATACTTTATAATAGAGAGTTGTCATTTTGTAAGTTAGATATATGTATTAATATATACGAATACATATATACATATGTCCATTGTATAGACAAGGGAAGAATGAAGAAGCAGCAAGATGTGAAGTAGTTCTAGAGGAACACGTATTCCTTAACACATCTTTTCTTCTATGACTCTAAAATAAAAAGGAAGATAATTAACTGAATGGCTACCACAAAGAATAAAATTTGGTTGTAGGTAGATGGTGTTATATGTATACCATGGAGTACTACTCAGTCATGAAAGTGA
Source organism: Propithecus coquereli (assembly GCF_000956105.1). Taxonomy (NCBI): domain Eukaryota; kingdom Metazoa; phylum Chordata; class Mammalia; order Primates; family Indriidae; genus Propithecus; species Propithecus coquereli. The sequence goes on from NW_012141635.1 coordinate 2,173,403, forward strand.
TGAAATAATAACTTTTGCAACAATCTGGATGGAACTGGAGTCTATTCTCTTAAGTGAAGTATCTCAAGAATGGAAAAACAAACACCACATGTACTCACTATTAAATTGGAAATAGCTGAAAAGCACACATATGCACAGAGGGAAGTAAAACAGTGGAAATTAACTGGGGGTGGTGGGGGTGGGAAGGGAGGGGAATAAACCAACCTAATGTGTAATATGAAAACTATTTGGATGACAAGCTTACCTATAGCCAGGACTCTAACATTACAAAAATGATCCATGTAACCTAAAACATTTGTGCCACCTTAATAGTCCGAAATTTATAAAAGAATAAAATTTTGTTGTAATTAATATGCAAATAACAGACTGAATGTAGGGATAGAAGTAAAGTGGTAAGGTATATTAGGGCACCCTAAAAGTGATATAAACATCCAAGTGGTAATTAATGGAAGTTAAACTTGTGTCAAAAGCAGGATTATAGGATTAGAAATGGAATAGTAGGGTTTTAAAGAATTTTTAAATGGTAATCAATGAGGTTTTCTTCTAAATTTCACATACATCAAATATTACCACTCTTCAAATTTCATTTCTCACACTCACTTCTTGACATTTTCAATAGAGTTTCAAAATACACTCTAAGTACACAACGTTTGACTTTAAAACAGCATATAGTAAAATAATTTTACTTCTGTTTTAAATAAATCTTATATGAATGGTGATGAAGAATATGAATAATAAGAAACAAAAGAATTCTTCCTTGTACCATTTTAAACATCTATTATTGGCAGAAAAAAGCAGACTGAATACCGAAGTCATCATTATATTAGAAAAGTAAAATTGTTTTTTATGTCACTTGTGTTGTAGCATATTTTCATTAACTATTCTATTTTATTAGAATTCTACAATATATATACTAGAATATTATTTAAAACCACTTTTGTATATCTCCAATTTTTAAAGTCTGCTCTTTCTGCTTGACTTATATTCCCAGAAGGGTCTATGACAATCCAAAAGCTAAAGAATCATTGTCACACATATTTTAAATTTCTAATTTAAATATCAGATGAGTATGTTGACAAGATAGTATTGCACTTCAAAATTTTTAGTATCCTCTCTTATATCAATAGCAAAACACATAACCTATCACTTAGTCATTGAAGTTTCTAAAAATGAAAGTTGTACTTTTAAAAAATTTAAATGGTATGTCACGTCACTTCTTTCTCTTTCTGTAAAAAATTGATGAGTAATTGCTTTGTCAGGAAATAATGTAAAGACTGTAGGTTTTATATTATTGCTATTATTTTATTTCAAAGCTTGGATTAATCACGTTTAATATGCAGCACTCTCCAACAATGGATAAACTTCCTACTTGGCTTTCCCCTTAAAACATCATCTAGTTTCTACTTAATTCTTTATAGTGATGGGAATATAACTTATCCTGAATCAGCATCAGTTGTCTTTTGACAGGTAAATTTGTAGAAAATTTTATTTTATCTTATGTTATTTTATTTTTGAGCCTAAAAGTATATAATGCCAGATAAATCACAATACCTAGAAAACTCTACTTTTCTAACAAATATTTTCATATTATTGAGATGATCTTAGATTACATTCAGGTTCCAAACAGCTTCATCAGTATTTAGTCATTCTGAGTTTACAGTTCAACTAAAATCCCTCTACTGAAATTCAGGAAATCTATTCAAATAAAGTTGTCCTTCTGTTTATTTCCTAACAAAAACATATTATGTTTTTTATTACTTTGACTTTTATTCAGTGGAAACTTTTTAAAGCCAAAGTAGTCATGAGATATTGGTACTTATTCTAGCTGAATATGTATAGGTTATTTTATGTTGAGGTTATTTTACAGTTTAATATTCTTTTACACTGCTGACAGCAGAGTTTGATTTTTTAAAGCATTCAGTTCAATTTATGTATTATTTCAACCTAAAACATCATAACTATTCATTCTTGGAGAGACTGTGTAGATACATGAACCACGAATTGTAGTGCATACAAATAGAACTTGTTGCTAAGTAACAAACACCTGTTATCAGGGGGATGATATTACATCTCACTGAACACAGACAGAGCCAGGAAATGATCTCCGAGGCAAGGGATCAGTCACAAGCCTATCACAAAACTCCTATTAGAGACAGCAGAAGAAAATTAATGGTCTAGATTTTCTAGCTTTCAGTCCCCGTCTTCTGGAAAACATGCATTTCAATTTTATCTACTCTGAATCACCATTATACTTTAAAAGATTAAATATCATGGGGTCTACAGAATAGTAATTTAGAAATAAAATATTCCTTTTGCAGGTGCAGCCTGTCAAGTTGCTAACATTTAGTTAAGCTTTTACAGTTCTCAGAAAAGCTTTCAGGGAAAATGAAGCCTGTAATCGCGTTAGTCACCTTAAACCATGCTTTGAATAATCTTCAGAGGCATTGCCAGCTTTTTTCTAGGTCAGATATGATAACTGGAGCTCAGACATTTATACTATCAAATATGCAGAAATACAGTAAGACATGGTCAAATCACTTTTTCATAAGACTTATTGTATGTGATTAAATTCAAATATGTTTAAATTTTTTCTAAAGTTATCGCTGCCCAATGCAAGTATGAATCTTATATAAATAAGAAGTAATACCTGAGTCTAGCAATGTGACCTCAGTATTAATTGCATTCCTCATATATTTTCTACCTTTAATTTGCCCACCCAGTAGGGGTTTATTGTATCCCACATATTTGCTTTTCCTGAGGCACAGTTTTGAACATGAAGTATCATAATCATCTCTCTCAAAAAGCCAACAATTGTTACTCTTAATGTGAAATGGGAGATATATTTCTTTAAAATCATAGTGACACAAAGATACCACTATTGCTTCTACTTAACATTATGGTTGAATTTCTAACCAATGGAAAAATGCCAGAAAATACATAGAATAATATTAGGATGGAAAAAGAATAGACAAAATTGCCATTATTCTCAAGTGATCAAGTTAACACCGCAGAAACTTTCAACTTAGAACATTTACTAAAATTAATGGCAGCATCTAGCAATAATATTTACTATAAGTTCAAAATACAAAAAATAAATGCAATTTTATTATAGCACCACTAAAAGATCAAAAATACAAATTCATTATAATTTCACAATAATGGAAAATTAAGGTATCTATAAATAAAGATATTATACTTCTTATAGGACCTCTATAGAGAAAATATAAAACATTATTGAAGACAATTAAATTACTAAATAAATTTTCTGATTAATTGTATTCATAACTGCATAGACTCAATATTATTAATTGTCCCTAAATTTTTGAGAAAATCTTTGCAATTTGAATTAGTTTCTTACAGTATTTTATGAGGAGACTCATGTTAATATTTATGTGAAAATGAAAATGAAGAACCAACATATTCTTGAGTATAAGCTGAGGCCCTACCATCAGAGGGATATCTGATATATCTACCAGATTTCATTATGAAACTACTGTTAGGGATAAAGTGTGGTGTTAGGGTAGTGATTAAAAAATTTTACCAGTAGAAGAGAACTTAGACTGTGGAAACAAAACTTTTACATCCTAAACAAGGGGTGGGCAACCTGCAGCCTTAAAGCCACACATGGCCTTCTAGGTCGTTAAATGTGGCCTTTGCATCCAAATTTTACAGAACAAATCCTTTTATTTATTAATACATTTTTGTTCATTTTTTATATTATATTTAAAATACCAAAGAATAAAATAAGTTTCAACAAAATAATCCTCCCAGATTGACTGGCACAATTACAGCTTTAGTAAGCCGTAAGGGCTAACTTGTGCATTGTCAAAATTGTAGGATGCTTACAGCCTGATAATGTTTCAAAGTAAAAACAATGCTTCTTTCAAGGAGAACCACAACTAATCTGCACCATGAATTAGGCTTCAACTTAACAGAACAACTTCATGCAATACTTGAAAAGGAAAATATATATTATTCAATCGCTTTGGATGCATCAACTGATACTACTCACTTGATGCAGACTTTACACTTCACTCGAGTCATAACAGAAGATTTTCTTTGCTATGAAGAGTTACTCGCTTTGGGCACTCTTGCAAATAGAACGTGGAGAATAGATACCTTCTAACAACTTTGAACATAAATGTTGTGAAGATTGGACTGAATTTGGTAAATTTACTGAGTGTACTTACAGATGGTGCACTGTCCATGACAGGAAAGCATTTATTACACAGATAAAAAATGTATTACCAGATCCAGATGCTCTCATTTCTTTTCATTGTATCTTCCATCAGCAAAATATCTATGCTAAAGCTACTATTTTAAGTAACATTTTGCAACAAGTTATAAGTATTGTTAACTATACTAGTGCAAATGTAACACAGCATCATCTTAACATGCTAAAGTTGAAGCATGAGGTATTCAGTGTAGATTTGCCATATCATTCTAAAATTTGTTGGCTATCGTAGGGACAGTTTCTAGCCAAAATTTTCTCTGTGAAAACAGATAGTTACATTTATGAAGAACAGAATTGGCAATGTAAATTTTCTATAGGAATGAAGCATTTCTCTGTGATATCATGTCAAATCAAATTGGCTTGAGTATTTCTTTGCAAGGTAAAACTAAGTCTATATATGATATATGGCAAAAAATCCAAGAACTGTGAACAAAGCTATCTTTTTTCAAAACACTTCTTCAAAAGAAAATTTCAGATGAACATTTTCTCCAGTTAGCACAGGTCATTGATGAGCAGGATGATATACACTAATCATTTGAAGAATACACAGCTGTTATAGACCTATTAATTGGAGAATCAATGAAATTTCATTGACTTTGAAATTCATGACATCACACTCAAATTACTATTTCAGTCTTACCTAGTTGATATCACCAAGGCACCTAAAGAACTACAAATGGAACTGATTGAGCTCTCAGTAGATGAAACTTTAAAGTCATTGTTTGATGCTAAGAAAGATCCAATTGAAATATGGAAAAATGCACTAGAATACCCACTCCTTTGGCAACAGGCCCAAAGAAGGCTTTGTTGCTTTTCAACCACTTATTGCTGTGAATCTAAATTCTCCTACCTAACCCAATTCAAGATGTCCTTAAGGTCACAAATGACTTATACCCATCTAGAAGATCAAATGAAACTGCAGACCTCCATGCTGCAACCAAATATTCAAATGCTTTCCAACAAAAAACGGACACAACAAAGTCACTAAAAGGTTAGTTAACTTTAAAATTAACAAACAGGTTTCATTTTTTGAAGTTATTAAGGACATAGTAGCTAGAGTTTTTAAAAGTAATGTACATTTTTAAGTGCATCTCATTGAAATTTCTTGAATGTGACCTTACTTGATTATGGGTACATTAATGTGGTCTTCCAACATGAAAAGTTTTCCCACCCCTGTCCTAGACACAGACCAAGTAGCTGTGGAAATCTCTAGGGAAGAAAGGGCTATCCTAAAAACGATGGTGGGCCAGTACATTACTTTTATGGGAGCAAAAGCAAAAGAGAATGGTATAACCCGTTATAGGATACACAGATATTAATTTTTGAGGGATTAAATATTTATATGTGATTTGTAAAACTATACAAGTTTTCATTAGAATAGTAATTCTGTTTGTATTTGGGTTACAGTAGGATTTTTTAAGATACAGAAAGCACACATATTGGAATAAACAATTGATAAATCTTATCACATGAAAGTGAAGAGATTATGTTTATGAAAAAAATTTAATAAGAGATATTTAAGGTGAAACTGGAAGTTTTACAATAAAATGACAATTAAAGAATTACTAACTATGACACACACACATATATAATAGTTTCTAAACACGAGAACAAAATTAGAAAAATAACACAACCACTACAAAATATTATTTCACAGAAGCAGATATTTCACAGAAGCAGAACACAAGTAATGACAAACATATGAAAAGTCATAAATCTAAGTAGTGAGCAGGAGAATGAGAATTAAGAGTACATGTTGAACATTCCTAACCCAAAAATCTGAAATCGAAAATGCTAAAAAATCTGAAACCGTTTGAGTGCCAACGTGAAGCTTGAAGGAAATGCTCACTGGAGCATCATAAATGTCATATTTTTGAACTGGTATAATACAAATATTCCAGAATCCAAAAAAAAATGTGAAATTCAAACTCTTCTAGTTCCAAACATTTCAGATAAGAAATACTCAACCTGTATATTGAGATAGTGCATTAGAAACAGTAGATGGCCCAAAATTAAGAAGTTTGAAAATATAGGATAATAAAAGAGATGTAAAAATTTTATACACTATGGAAGTCTAAATTAGACAGCATTTTAAGCAACAAGTTGACATTATCTGTAGTTGGAGGTAAATCACAAATTTTACTCTAATGAATCTCCCTTTGAGAAACTCATGTATATAAGATCTACAAAACATATTCATTGTGGAATATTTTTGCAATGAAAACTCTCTGAAACAAATCAAATGTATATTAACAAACTATAATAGATTATCACAAGGAAATATAGCACTGGAAGTGAAGGAACTTCAGGTACACTAATGACATAACTGAATTAAAATATGTTTAACAAACTATATTTTAAAAGATTGGAGCATATCATATTATTTCATAAAGTTGAAAAACAAGGAAAACTAAATTATAGATGATTTAAAACATACATATTTATGGGGCAAAAATATTTTTAATAATGAAAGTTAAGGAGATAGACACAGGAAAAAGGAAATAGGTTGAAGCACATACGTTACTAATATTAGGCTGAGAGAGTTGCAACAGTTTGGGTAAAATTATAATTAACCTGGTATAGCAGTTTCATAGTTGTCTTATTCTAATGCCTTATGCATTGTTTATGTGTCATATTTAATATTTCATATACCAAATATCAATAGTAATTTTTAAGAAAAAGTTGTCATCATCACAAAAACTACACCTACCTGCATTTCTGTGTTTGGATAGTTTGCAATTAAAGCAAAGAAATTTCAGGTTTATATAAGCTGTGTGAATGTAAAAATGTGTTGTATTTGGAAAATAGGAATAGTCTCAATTTTAATAACCAAATCATACCATCTACAGCCATTTGCAACACTATTTATATTAAAATATTCTAAACCTGGTCAATAAAACTTACAGAAATTGTATGTATATTGCATGCATTATGCTAACTCTTTAAAAATCTTCATAAAGCCTTCTGTATACTATAAAATTTTATATTCTTATATTATTGTCTCCTAACACAACCATTCTTTTAACCATCATTCAAAGTCAATGTGAATTTATTACAATCAGTGGCATAAATCTATAATTATTGGAAGGGATAAAATCAGCATATTTTTCAGTAAAACGCCTGTAGTCTTAATTGTGGCACTATTTTGTCTTCTTTAAGATATGTTACATTAAAGTACAAAATTTCACCTATGTTTATCATAGAAAGCATCAGCTCTTTCTACCTTGCACATATTTGCTTTTAGTAGTTGGCTACTATGCTCGCTTTCTGTTGCCATAGATGGCACACATGTGCCATCAAAGAAACAGAATACTAAATAGAAATTTCAGGGTAGTAAGAAAAGGGAGAAAATGTTTGAACCAGGCTTTAGATAGCACTGCCTATGGAAACTAACAAATATTAATTACAAAGGACGTCAACAGAAATGTTCAAAGCTGATTCATTGGGATCCCCTCAAAGTAAAAATATAGACCTTTTCTGTTACACATGTGGATGCTGTCCAGAATTCTCTGGGCTCCCTGAAAACATGCAAATCTTTAGCTTTCCTTAATATTTAGACTTCGTCATTTTTTATAACCATTCACTAACTCAACCCTAGTCTCTA
>NW_012141635.1:2184465-2185524 GCF_000956105.1 Propithecus coquereli
ATAATGAACATATGTATTGATACGTTTATGTCACTAATATCTCCCTCAATATTGAATTTCAGATATAATAAATCATGATAATAAAAATCACACATGATCTCATGATTAAAAACTTTTACCCATCTTCTACACGTTAAGCCTTCTCTATCTTTTGAGAAGTAGTACCCTGACCCACTGACTTCTAACTAATTAAATGTTAACAAACTGGTATAACCAGACTGACTAAATGTACCTGTATGATTTGATGAGCTCCTTGTGCATTCGTGACCCACCATGAGAAAAATATGTTCAAGTTGGCGTGTGATCCAAGGAGAATTTAGACGTGCGGATATAGAATGCATATGAGAACCCAGCCTGTAATTTGGATCGTCTCTTTGAAGGAAAGCTGCTCCATCTGATCTGCACACTAGTCAATAGATACATACCAGGTCAGGTGGTACTTTCATATTGGTGCCAACCTTTCAAGAGGTTGGAACTTCCTTTTAGAACTCAAAAATGACCTTCTTTATTCTATATGTGGTGAGTCACTTTTTATCCTCTTTCTGTGTTCTTCAGGTAAGTAAAAAAATTCACATAGTGTTTCTGACAGGGATTTATGTTGCTATTTGTGTGTGTGTGTGTGTGTGTGTGAGAGAGAGAGAGAGAGAGAGAGAGAGAGAGAGATGCAATAAAACTTTAGTGTAAAGTTGAAAATAACTACGCTTCTATGTAACATTATTGTCTAGAAGTTCAATATTGTCAGTATTCTTTGTGTTTCAACATATCACGACTCTCTACCTCCTCCTGGAATTAAACACTAACTCACCCTTTCGAAATAACACACCTTTGATGTTTTATACTATTATTTCATATGTATGTATCCTGAAAATTATCTTAATATTTTACTTTCCCACTAGTAATACAGTGTTCTACATCTTCACCAATACCTAGTATTAACAGCGTTTTCTAATTGTAGCCATTCTAGTGGATGTATAGGAGTTTTTCAGCATAGTATTAATATGCATTTTCTTGATGAATTGTCATTATAAGTAACTTATTATAAGCCTATAAATATACATA
>NW_012141635.1:2185574-2187839 GCF_000956105.1 Propithecus coquereli
TTTTGATTACATATATTGCCTTTTAAATGGGACCTCATAAAACTAAAAAGTTTCTGCACAGCCAAGGAAACTATCATTAGAGTGAATAGACAACCTACAGAATAGGCAAAAATATCCTCATGGTACAGAAGGACTGATAACTAGAATCAAGAATCTATATAGAATGTAGGAAAATCAACAAAAAAACATCAAATGATCTGAATTAAAAGTGGGCAAAGGACATGAACAGAAACTTTTCAAAAGAAGACAGAATAATAACAAACAAACATATAAAAAATTGCTCAACATCTCTGTCATCAGGGTAATGCAAATCAAAACCACAATGAGATCTCACTTAACTCCAGTGAGAATGGCTTTTATCAAAAAGTCCTCTTAGGGATAGAAAAACAAGTGAGAGGTAATGGAAATCAGAAAAACAGAAAGGAGAAAGCAGTTATAGAAAAACAATGAGAAGGAAATGGTTACAGAAAAATAAAAAGAGGGAACAGTTATTAAAGAACGGGATAATTAGGCCATGGAACACTGAGACCCAGTCAGAGAATGGAAAAAACACCACAAACAGGTTATGGCACCTTCCTCACCATATACATATTAGAAAGAATGAGTGAAACATAACCTTTAAGTCTTGTCCAAACATACAAAGGAATTTAGTCCCCAAAACAGTGATATATAGTTATAAATAATTATAACTAACCTTTACCTAAACTACTAGCATATAAAAGGAAAAACATACAAGTAGACAGTGTCTTCTCGATTCATGGAGACAGACCCATTTCCCTTAGGAAATGTACTTTTGCTTTGCACCTTTAAACTTTCCTTACAATAACTTCCTCATGCATACTTGCTGAGTGTCTGTCATCTCTCTCTGTCACACTGGCCAAGGCTTGTGATTCTTCCAAGCCCTGAGCCCAAGAACTGGAGCAACACTTCAGAGTCCAGGCATGGACAGGACCATGACAGTCCCAAAACAACAAATGTTCTAACTAAATTTTAAGCCTGTTTTTAATGTTGCCTTAGTGAGGACCCATTTACAACTCCAAAATTGGCATAAAGATTACTTCAAGCCAAAGACATTTGGAATTTGATAGATGCAGAAAGAAGCCTTCTTGGAGCTACCCTCATCTGATGAAATGCAGAAACTTCTGGGAAATGAAGCTGCCATAAATTTCCTCTTGGTGGGGGGGGGCGCTTTTACTACTAGGAAGGATACCAAAGTCAATCTGTTATAAATCCCCTCACACTAGGGGAGTTTCATGGAGATGAAGAAGAGACAAAGATCACTCACACTTGCATATAAACAGAATTATCACAAATTTACTCATCTCCCATTTGTTATTCTGGAAACCCATTTGTTCGTTCTTCTGAGAACTTTTCTCGTCTCTCCCTTTCCTCTTAGCTATGTAACTCTCTAACCACTTACTGAGCAACTTCTTTTGTAAACTCCTATATGCATATGAAGATGTTTTTCTGTAAATCTGTCTTTTGTTATTGTAATTTACAGCCTATAATCCCTAAATCTTAGGAAGCAGAAGAAAATGGTTCTCCCCAACATCTAGTAGCATTTATAATTTTCATGTTTCCCTTCTTCTATTTCTACTTTCAAAACATCACTTAACTATTTATTTGTCATTCATTTTAAAGTAAATTAATTTTACTCCTCACTTGTTGGACATTATTTCTTCAAATTTGAATTAAGCTAATTTAGAGTCAGAAACATGTTTATGCTAATATAAAGTCACATGTTGGAAAGAGAGAAATGGAATATAATTTCCTTTTCAACTATTTTTTTCCTTTCAAAAATTTCCCCATATAATATTCTTTCTCCTCATGGGGGAATGTGTACATCGTTGTCCACATTCAGGAGATTATATATAGTTTATATACAGTCCTTTCAGCCTAACACTTCCTAAGGGTCTCATCCATGCAGATAACAGTATAGAAAAGGAAACAAGACACAATTTCTATTTTGTCAATACTCACTATTTAATCTTATTAGATATGTACCAATAATTAAATACATTTATATGAGTACAGAATAGTAATATGCTATATAATGGTGTTTTTCTGCAAGCAGGAACAATTAAAATGGACCTTGAAAGGTGGAAACTCATTGTCAGGAGACTAGGAAATTAATTTGTCTCTAACAACAATGGTTACTGTGAGTCTGACTCATGTGACAAACTGGAGCCAGTTCTATATATTTTTTACCTCTTTATCAGTAGAATTACTTAATGCCTGCCTTCACCTAGAACTAATGAGCCATTG
>NW_012141635.1:2190462-2192600 GCF_000956105.1 Propithecus coquereli
AAAAATATATTCTTTCTTTATGTCCTACTGTATTATGCTTTTCCTAATTTTTTTGTTTTTTTACTTTTTAAACTTTCTTGTTGAAAACTAAGACACAAACACACACATTAATTTAAGCCTAAAGAGGGCCAGGACCATAAATATCACTGTCTTTCACCTCCACATTTTGTCACACTGGAAAGTTTTTAGGGGCAATAATACACAGGCAACTGTCTTCTTCTATGAGAACGGTACTGTCTTCTGGAATACCTCCTGAAAAACCTGCCTGAGGCTGTTTTACAATTCACTTTTTTATATAAGTAGAAAAAGTATAGACTAAAATGATGATACAAAGTATAGTATAGTAAATACATAAACCAGTAACAGCTGTTTCTTATCATTGTCAGGTATTATGTACTGAACTACACCTGCATCACCGAAGACACTTGAGTAACATAGCACGCTACAACACTGTGACAGACACCCTGTGACTAGGCAATAGGAATTTTTCTGTGCTAATATAACCGTATGAGACCACAGTCTCATAATAAAAATAGAAAATTATATAATAGACAGCTGTAGTCACCGAAACTTTCTCAGCGAAAGGCACCCAACGTTTTTGGCACCAGGGACAGGTTTCATGGAAGACAATTTTCCCGTGGACAGGGGCGGTGGGGAGCCAGAGCTCAGGCAGTGATGTGAGTGAGTGATGGGGAGCAGCTGTAAATACAGACGAAGTTTCGCTTGCTTGCCCACAGCTCACCTCCTGCCGTACACCCTCTCCATGATTCCTAAGTCTCACGGAAGACAATTTTTCCACAGATGGGGGGAGGGAGGGTAGCAGAGCTCTGGAATCCAGAAGAGAATGGAGGTGAAGCATTATTTAAAGAGATAGAGCTTAATAATCTTTCAAAGTAATTAAACAGCATACATTCAAAAATTTCTAAAACAAAGGAAAATAAATACAAAGAAACCATTCCTATGCAGCTTATAAACTGTTGTAACCTAAATACAAAGATAATATCTTATAAGTAGCCAAAGGAAAAAAGATACATTCCATTTACAAAGGCAAGTAAGATTGATAATCGATGGTGTGGATTGAATGCATGCCTCCACCAAAACTCACGCTGACACTAACTCGCTTACTTAATCTGTATAATTCTCATGTATGTTTCAATTCACTAATCCTCTATTCTTTTGTGTCCATTCCACTACTAAACCTTTATATTGATTTAGTATTTCATTTATTGACTTAATCACTTCTAAAATTTCTACCTAATTATGTTCCTAAATAATTATTTCTATAAATATACAGGTAAGTCTTCAAAATTGTCCTCACTTTATTGCTGATAAGCATTATTTTCCACACCAGATATGTACAGGAAAGACAAAAATAAAATTAAGCCACTAAACAAATGTACATACACACACTTGATTTCTTCCTCTACTGAGTAAAGACATATTTTTTTGCTATATGATTCCATTTTATTCTTTCATTACAGTTTTTAATCGAAAAATAATAATTGTACATATTGATGAGGTAGAGTGTGATATTTTGATATATGCATATAAAATGTAATGATCAAATTAGGGAAAATGGCATATATATCACCTCAACATTTATCATTTCTTTGTGTTAAAACATTCAAAATCCACTCATAGCTATTTTAAAATACAAAATAAATAATCACCCTACAGTTCTATGAAGACTAAAACTTATTCCTTGTATCTAGCTGTAATTTTGTATCTGTTAACCCAGCAGTCCCCAACCTTTTTGGAACCAGGAACCAGTTTTATGGAAGACAATTTTTCCGTGGACAGGGGAAAGGGGATGCAGCGGAACTCTGCATCCCAGTCCCTAACAAGCCATAGACTGGTACTGGTCTGCTTGCTGGGGCTCTGGGACCACATTATTAACCAACCTTTGGCTACCCCACACGCTTCCCTGCCTCTTGTATGTGTGTAACTTAAATTACCTTTCTTGTTACATGATTTTCAGAAATTAATCTACTGTAGTCGATGTGATAAAGTAAGTAATTCCTTTAATAGTCATCCCATCATTGATGCTTTTAAGTTAAACACAACCAAATTGAATGAAAATAAGCGATTAATATCATGTATTATCTGTAACTAATTAAAAAACAGAAACATTAAAAATG
>NW_012141635.1:2193325-2195415 GCF_000956105.1 Propithecus coquereli
CTACATGTCACGACTGTGTCTTAGAGCTGGCACATAGTGTATATAATACTTTATAAATAGATGCAATTTATATTGTTAATATTGTTGATATTTTTATTGCTAAATCTGACGTTGTCTTATGGTCACCTAGGATGTCTGTAATTTCTTACATAGCTATAGAATTGGTAATATTTAAAAAATTTTCAATTTCAAATAGTATTTGCTTCTTTTTAGATAAAACTAGTGACAATCAGAATTTAATTTAACTCAATCATAGAGCTAGTTCAATGAATTCCATGAATATGTGCTGTGCACTAAAATAATAAAATGGAAATAACAAATATATAAAAACACAAAGGCAGAAATTCATTTTAGGTTGTGAAAGTTAATTATGGTATAATAATATTCTTTAATATACTTTGAGTAGCCTTGATGTACATAACATTGTCATTCTCCTAAATTTCATATTACTCATTTTATTATCAATTCCTTCCTGCTAAATTTAATCACCTAGAGTATAGATTCATTTAAACCAGCATTTGCAATTTATAGATCTCTTATTATTTCTCCCCTAAAGCATTAATTACAACTTTGCTGAACATTTTAGAAATTTGTAAATACTTATCATTGTAATATTTATTCATTGTTTTCAAATATATTCAAAACCATACCTCTTTCTAGATCTTAAAGAGCTTAAAGCTGTCCTTAACACAAAGCAGATACTCGATTTGTTGCTCTTGATCGGTGTGAAAAATTTTGTTGAAACCATTAAAAGTTGTCAGTCAAAGACAACACTTTAAAATAATATACATACACAAATCATTTTTGGAAATTACTAGGTTGTTAAGTATGAAATGTCCAATTTCTGTAACTACTCAGTTTGACAGTTGCTATCTCTGACATTTGTTTCACGTTGACAATATTTTTGTGTGTGTGTGTGAAGGTACATCCTCAGTCTTTCAAATGTATGTTTCAGCTTGTGATTATTTTTGAAATTTTTTTACAGCAATTTTTGTGAAACCATGGATAAGTCAAAAATTCGTGTTATTTTTCAATATGAGTTCCATCCTGGAACCAATGCAGCCCAGATAGCTTGAAATATCAACAAAGTGTTTGGGAAGGAAGTGGCTAATGAACACACAGTACATGAATCGTTTGGGAAGTTCCATTCTGGTGATTTTAATCTTAAAAATGAGTCATGTGGGCAACCTGAGACCAAGGTGGATAATGAGAAGCTGAAAGCTGTAGGGCAAGCAAATCCATCTCAACCTACATGTGAATTAGCAGCAAGGTTTGACATTACTATTCCAACAATATTGAATGATTTGAAACAAATTGGTAAGGTAAAGAAGATGGATAGATGAGTTCTGCATGAATTAAATGAATATCAGAAGAGAAACCTTCTCAAAGCTTGCCTTTCTCTGCTGTCATGACATGAAGGTGAACCATTTCCATCCTGTATTGTTACATGTGATGAAAAACGGATTCTTTTCGACAATCACAAGCATTCAGTACAATGGTTGGATAAAGATGAACTGCTGAAATGCAGCCCCAAACCAAATATTCATCAAAAAAAGCTAATGGTGTCCGGTGGTTCAGCGCTGGTATTATCCACTACAGCTTCATGAAATCTGGTCAATCAATTACAGCGGATGCCTACTGCAACCAGCTGGACAAAATGATGAGGATGCTTGTGATTAAGCAGTTGAGATTGGTCAATAGGGACAGGCCAATCCTCTTGCAAGACAGTAGTATCACACAAACAACTCTGCTCAACTTACAGAAGCTGGACTTGGAAACTCTCTGTCATCCACCATATTCACCAGAACTTGCACCAACTGATAAACACCTCTCCCAGGCTTTGGATTACTTCTTACAAGGAAAAGTCTTCAATTTTCAGCAAACTGGGAAAAACATCTTTCATAATTTCATTGCCGTTTGTTCTTCTGCCTTCTTTGCTGCTGATATAGACAAGCTACTTTTAAGATGGCAAAACCATGTTTATAGTTTAGGTACAACTTTGCTCAATTGTACCACTTCTTTTTTTGTGATGTAATAAAGTAAACTTTTTTTTTCTTTTTCTTTTTTTTATTTCAGCATATTATGGGGGT
>NW_012141635.1:2212016-2213635 GCF_000956105.1 Propithecus coquereli
GGTCTTTGTTTTTACTTCTATTTATATGGTTAATTACATTTATAGATTTGCATATGTTGAACCATCCCTGCATCTCTGGGATGAAGGCCACTTGGTCGTGATGGATTATTTTTTTGATAAGCATCTGAATTCGGTTTGCTAGGATTTTATTGAGAATTTTTGCATCTATATTCATAAGGGATATTGGTCTGTAATTTTCTTTTTTTGTTGCGTCCTTTCCTGGTTTTTGTATCTGGGTGATGTGATGTTGTCTTCATAGAATGTGTTGGGGAAGATTCCCTCTTTCTTGATGTTGTGGGATAATTTTTGAAGGATAGGTACCAGTTCTTCTTTGTAAGTCTGGTAGAATTTGGGTGTGAAACCATCTGGTCCAGGACTTCTTTTTTAAGGAAGGTTTTTTTATTGCTGCTTCAATTGCAGTACTTGATAATGATCTGTTCAGGAATTCTATTTGTTCCTGATTCAACCTAGGGAGGCTGTGTGTTTCTAAGAATTTGTCCATTTTC
This sequence comes from Propithecus coquereli, assembly GCF_000956105.1. Lineage (NCBI taxonomy): Eukaryota > Metazoa > Chordata > Mammalia > Primates > Indriidae > Propithecus > Propithecus coquereli. Next base: position 2,212,523 of record NW_012141635.1, read on the forward strand.
TCCACATTTTCAAGTTTATGTGCATAGAGATTTTTATAGTATTCAGAGATGATATTTTGTATTTATGTGTTATCAGTTGTAATTTCTCCTTTTTTATTTCTGATTGTTAAATAAGTTCAGAAAAGTCACAGGTTACAAAATCAATGTATACGAATCAGTAGCATTCATAAACACCAACAAGATTCAAACTGAGAACCAAATCAAAGACTCAATAATTTTCACAAGAGCAACAAAGAAAATAAAATACCTAGGAATATATTTAACTAAGGAGGTGAAAGACCTCTGTAAAGAAAACTATGAAACACTAAGGAAGAATATAGCAGAGGATGTAAACAGATAGAAAACCACACCATGCACGTGGATCAGCAGAACCAACATTGTTAAAATGTCTGTACTACCCAAAGTGATCTACAGATTCAATTGAATCCCTATTGAAATATCAACATAATTTTTCACAGATCTAGAAAAAAATAATTCTATACTTCATATGGAACCGGAGAGAACCTCTTATGGCTAAAGCAACCTTAAGCAAAAAGAACAAATTGGAAGGCATCAATTTACCAGACTTCAAGCTATACTACAAGGCTGTAGTAACCAAAACAGCATGGTCCTGGAATGAGGAAAGAGACATAGACTGATAGAACAGGACTGAGAACCCAGATATAAAACCATCCTTGTATAGCCACCTGATCTTTGACAAAGGAGGCAAAAATGTACGCTGGGAAAAAGAATCCCTATTCAATAAATGGTACTGGAAATATTGGATAGGCACATGTAGAAAAATGAAATAAGACCCACCCATCTCACCTCTCACAAAAATCAACTCACAATGGATAACAGATTTAAACCTAAGGCATGAGACCATAAGAATTCTAGAAGCAATCCTTGCAAAAACTCTTATATATATCAGCCTGGGCAAAGAATTTATGAAGAAGACACCCAAAGCAATCATAGAATCAACAAAAATAAATAAATGGGATCTGATTAAATTAAAAAGCCTCTCTCTACGCAGCCAAAGAAACTATCACTAGAGCAAATATACCACCTACAGAATGGGCGAAAATATTGTTATGCTATACATCTGATAAAAGGCTAATGACTAGAATCTATTAA
>NW_012141635.1:2213685-2216274 GCF_000956105.1 Propithecus coquereli
TTACTACTCATCCATCTGGTTAACGTATCCATATTCCTCACACAGCCATGTTCACCATTCCCAGAATATTCAATTATGGCATATTCTACCAATCTCCAATTTCCCCAGCTACCATATATGTAAACCCGAAGTGGTCATACCTTCCTCAAATGTATATCAGCTTTCATTACCTAAATGAAACAATTTCTAATTACCTCAGTTGCCATTCATTTATTCATCCATTTATACAATTAGATTTAAAAATATTTGTTGAATGACTTATTATATTCCAGGGTTTGTAATATGCACAGGGAATTTTAAATTTTTCCAGTCCTCATAATACTCCTATTCACATCAGTGAGGAAAAATTAAAAAATGAACATATTTCTGTTCTTTCCTCTAAATGAACAGTCTCCACTGCCCTCTCCATTGCATTCATGCTTTTCTTACTAATGAGCTCTCTGAAATCTGGTATGAAATAAATATTTAAACATGCTATAATATCTGGCAACTTTTGTAGAGAAAATATAGAACTCACATCACCCTCCTACTACTGCCCCATATTCTTCCCTTTACACAGGGGTATAAAATGCTGTCTCTATTCATTTTAATCCAAATTTCTCTAAACACTATTACAGTTATATTTTCTGTCTCACTCTTTCTCCCAACTAGTCTTTTCAAGGTCAGCAATGGCTCACCCACTGCAACATAGAGTAGTAAATCATCTTCTTTATCTTGCTTCCTTTATCAACTACATTTTACACAGTTGATTGGTTTCATTTTTCTGTGCCACTTTTTAAAAAATTCTTAGCATGATTCCCTATTATTACTTTAAATTTATCGGCCTCCTTATTAGTTATATAGAGAATTCTTCTCATCATTTGACCTATAAATATTGAAGAACCATGGGGCTCAATACTAAAATCACTTTTGCCTCTCTATATACCCATTTCCTAGGTGATCTTATTGAAACCCATAGTTTATAATGATACTTGCACATTTGTAGTTCCATCCTCAATCTCCTTCCCCACTTTGATTTCAGACATCCAAATGGCAACACAATATCTCCACTTGGCTATTGTGGTGAGATGATAGGGCCCCCAAGAAAAATGTGTCCACCCAGAACCTCAGAATGTGACCTCCTTTGGAAATAGGGTCTTTGCTGATGTAATTAGGTAAACTAAAATGAGGTTACTTGGATTAGGGTGGGCCATAAATCCAATGACTGGTGTTCTTATAAGCAATGGAAAGGACCTAGAGAAATACAAGGAAGTTGATGTGAAAATAGAAGCAGATATTGGCATGATGTTCCTTGGCCTACAATTTTCTGCCCTCATTTGGATGTCCTTGATTTCCTTCTCTTGTCTGCTCTGGCTAGGACTACAAGCCAAGGAACATGAGAAACCACCAGAGGCCTCAGGAGGAGTGGAAGAATTCCCCCCTAGAGCCTTTGGAGAGGGTGCGACCCTGCTGGCACCTTGATTTTGGACTTCTGGCCTCCAGAACTGTTGGAGAATAAATTTCTGCTGTTTTAGGATAGAACATTTGTGGCTATTTGTTATAGCAATCCTAAGAAGCTAATATCAATGTCTCATAGGAATTTCTGACTTAATCAGTCCATAAGCAAATTTTTTGTGTTTACATCATATACTCTCAAATTATTCTTCATCCAAATTATCTTTGGTTAAAAATAGCACTCTCAAGCTCTCATTTGGTTATAGGACAAAATTTGAACTCATGAATAACAGTTTCCTTTCCTTACTTGCCTTATTCATTTTTTCTCAAATCCTGTTGGCTCTACCCTCATAATAGTATTGTGGATCTAACCACTTCTCAGCAGTTTTACTACTATTAACATCAGTCTTACTCAAACCATGATCATTTGTACAGTGATCCTCTGTTATCAATGCTTCTCTGTTTATCTTACTATAGTCTATATTCCGTAAAGTAGCATAATGATTATTTAAAAAATACATGGCAGGTGTTATTCACCTAATCAAGACCCCTCTAATGGTTTTTCATTTAAATAAAGCAAAATCCATTTCAGTAGTCTCCTGGCAGAATCTTTGGGGTTTTCTAGATATAAGATTATATCATCAGCAAAGAGCAATAGTTCGACCTTTTTTGCCACCATTCGGATGCCCTTAATTTCCTTCCGTTGTGTGCTCTGGCTAGGACTTTCAACACTATGTTTAATAGAAGTAGTGATAGAGGGCAACCTTGTCTGGTTCCAGCTGTAAGCATGAATGCTTTCAATTTTTCTTCATTCAGTATGATGTTTGCTGTGGGTTTGTCATATATGGCTTTTATCATTTTCAGTTAAGTCCCATCTATGCCTAGTTAGTTCAGTGTTCTTATCATTAAAGGGGGTTGAATTTTGTCGAATGCTTTTTCTGCATCTATTGAGAGGATCATATGGTCTTTGTTTTTACTTCTATTTATATGGTTAATTACATTTATAGATTTGCATATGTTGAACCATCCCTGCATCTCTGGGATGAAGGCCACTTGGTCGTGATGGATTATTTTTTTGATAAGCATCTGAATTCGGTTTGCTAGGATTTTATTGAGAATTTTTGCATCTATATTCATAAGGGATATTGGTCTGTA
>NW_012141635.1:2216324-2218340 GCF_000956105.1 Propithecus coquereli
AAATGAATTCAGCAAAGTCTCAGGCTACAACATCAATACACACAAATCTGAGGCATTCATATATGCCAACAACAGTCAAGCAGAAGATCAAATCAAAAACGCAATTCCTTTTACAATAGCCTCAAAGAAAATTAAACTTTTAATTTGAAATCAGGCATTTCAGATTTAATGACTTTAATATTTTAGAATGTTCTCTGTAATTTCTTCACTACATTTACTACCTGCAATATTTTTATTCCTTAGATTGAATAAGACATATTTCTAATGTTCTTTGATAAGAGTGTAAAATTTTCAATAGTTGACCTAAAATTTTGTGGAAAATCATCCACAGATATTGAGATGTTCTTTTGATAATAGAAGCTTGCAGAATATATTAACCAGGAATTTTTTCTTTGGGCCATGTTAATTATTGGTCATTGAAAATTAACCGTATTCCCTTTTGTTAAATAATAGAGATGGACATAACATTGTAAAGTTTATCTCAACACAAATCTCATGTAGTAGAATATATTTTTAACCTAATATGGGCAGTTGGAGCCGCTCGGGAGTGAAAGGACAGCTGGCATGACAACATTTGACATTCTGTGTGTAATTGGTTTTTGAATGCTTGACAGATTTTCATAATGGTGAGGAAGCACTCAGACTGGCAGATAACTGTTGGGAATAGATTGAGTGGTGATGAGGCCATTTCAATATGACTCTTACATAAGAATACTTTAGATACACTTCATGTTAAAGATGAATTTTCCTTTAAGTTCAAATGTCTTCCCACCAGTGTACTGCTTTTCATCAAATTCAGAAAGAATAGAAAAATCATCAATAATTATTTAACTAGTTCTTTATTCCTTTCCTTCCACACTGAATATGTAGGTCAGTTTTTGATTGGAAGTAAAATTAGCAAGAAACAGGGAAAATAACCACTTTTCAGATCTATATTCTACTTATTAATCAATTATAATGTGGTTGTCATGGTTTAAACCAGTGCCAGAATCAGGCAATTGCCACAATAAAATTTAGATAATGCAAGTGGACTTATTTGTTAGATGACATTTATAATGTAATCATCCTAAAAACATATAAGAAAATAATACTTAAATTATAACATAGGCTGTGGTATAGAAAGAAGGAAAGGATCTGTATATGGAATCAAAAAGCCAAGACTTAAGCTCTAAGTCCACGATTCACATCATGACAAATTCAAATGTTTCTGCTTTCATGTATAAAGTAAGGATGATAATAATACTTTCCAGTGTTGTATGTAAATTAAATCAGAGTGTATATGTTTGCATATGCATATAAATCATTATATAAATATTGCTTATTATTACACAAGCTACTCTCATCTTAAATATTTATTAAAATTTTTCACCAATTTGTATTGTTAGTTTATTGCATTGCCTTGTATGTTTTATGTTTTGCTATTGTTTGCTTTCCTTTTTTTTGGCAAATGAATATTTTTATTATAGTAGCATTTGGAACTTTAGCAGCGAAAGATAGCTAGAGATATCCTCCCACCTGCAACACTAAAGTTTTGTTTTTCTTATTCATTTAAGTCAAGAAAATTTTTTGCAATATTCAAAGTGAATGCTTAGAAATATTTTAATATTTAGCTTTTGGAAATATTGTCTTTATGTTGTTTGCTTTGGTTTTTGAGAGAAGGTAAGTTTTGTAGCTATAAAATGATCAATAATTGAAATTATCAATGGTGCATCAGTTTGTTTTAGGCTGAAAACCTCAGTAATTTTCCATCTTTCCTCCCACAATTATCATGTATCATCCTGGACTGATTAAATGTGTTATTAGGTGGCTAAATTTCAAAGGAAAAATTACTAACTTTAAAGAGCTACTAATATCAATATGATATAATTCTAGCCAATGGAGTCCACAAGATGTTAGAAGAAAATAAGAAATATAATGATCATACCATAAGACAGAAACTTTAGTTCCCTAAGATATAGAAATTGTATATTCTAAATGTTGAAAGGAATAAGGACTAATTGTTGACTACCAAAATTG
>NW_012141635.1:2230979-2232345 GCF_000956105.1 Propithecus coquereli
TTCTAGTGGAAAGCACATTAAATTGGGAGTCCATAGTTCACAATTGTATTCCTCATCAAGCTTTATGCAACCTTGGCATGTCAACCAACCTTTCAAATGTATCCTTCACATTGAAAAATCAGGAAAAGAAATAAATAGTAATGGGATGTTTCAAATGAAAACTTCATGAAATAGATTCTTTTGACTTTTATCAATTTGTCAGTGAACATAAACTTGCTGTTTAGCCAGACTATATACTACAATTGTCACATTCATGTATAAACTGATCTCTCTCTCTCTCCCTACGTAAGTAACCCCACTTAGTGATTTTCTGCATATCTCTGGTAAGCTTATTGCCCTCCATCTATTCTTAGACAGCTAACCTTTTCTTGTATTAAATAGTTACTGAAAAATTATTTAACACTGTTTCTTCTGCCAGTGAGTCTGTGTACCAGGCAGTGGTACTATGGTCAAGCCATGAAGCCAAGCTATCAGATGGGTGAATCAGTAGGGAAATTGTTAATTATAGATTAGGTAAAATTCAGACACTTAAACAACTACTTTTTATACCAAAATAGTATTGAAATCCTCTGAAAAGTCATTCCTTTAAATTTGGTTGCATTTTGATCACAATGATGTGGAACTTTCAATTCATCTAATTATTTAGTGAACGGAATGCCAATCATATAGTTTTCAAAGCTTTGATGGAATTGTGATTATTGAAAATAAAGCTCAATAAAGAAGAAGACACTCAAGCTTGTATAACTACCTACTCAACCTCTCTACTTCAGTATCTAATGAGCCAGTTCCAAATGAAAACTTAGTGTTTGTCTTTCAGTAAATGGCAACTTCATTAATACAGTTTTTCTAAGTCACCTTCTGAGTTGTCATGGATACAAGTCTTACTCTTAAAATGACAGCATCTGTCAGAAAATTTTATAGACCCACTTGAAAATATTCTCATTATTTATTTAATACCCTTCACACCCATTTCTATCTCTTTGTTCGCAGCTACGATCATTCCTTACCTAGGACCCCTTCGATATTTCCACCTTGCTAAGAAATGTCCTTCAGTGATATCGTGGGCTTTAAATATGTTTCGTCTACCCTCATATCATATGCTACTATTTTCCTTCTCACTTTTCTATAGCCATGCTTATTTACTTTCTTACATAAGTATTCAATGCACAGTTAAGCCTCAGGGCCAATTTTGCTAAGGTATTTCTTCTTCACAAAAGGTTCTTTCCCTGGACATCCACGGTGCTTGTCCCTCATATCCCTCAGGTCTTAATGCAAGTGCTACCTCCTCAGAGAGGTCTTTCTTTTCCCTATCTAACATTATAATTCCTACCTCACATTTCATGTAACATATCCAGCCTTATTTTTC
>NW_012141635.1:2232395-2233548 GCF_000956105.1 Propithecus coquereli
AGGATAGCAAACTAATTAATATTTAGCATTTATGTAGATTTTTCTCGTCACAGAATGTATTGGCCATTTGATATTTTTCCCACTGCATTAATCAGATTTTCTTTCAGGTAAACCATGTTTCTGACAAACATTTTATATGATTTTACATTTTTGTATATTTGAATGCAAACATATAAACTATTAATAGTTCATGTTTAGGAAATATTGTTTGTCCTTTGTGAAGAACTTCCAAATTCTTTATAGACCTGAGATTTAGAAAGATGAAATAAACAATTCTAAAAGAAAGAGAGATGAGGTGGAGAACAAGTGACCTGCATCATTGCCTCTGGGTACTCTAAACTGATGCTCAATTATAAACAAAGGGTGTAATATTTTGTGGTATATTGTAAATGAGAGTTCAAAAGAAAATGGCTATAAAAACAAGATTATGTGTGGAGTAAAAAAGTTAATGTAATGCCTAACTAGCAGATTTTGCTCAAGAGCACTGCAACCTTGTTTGAAAAACGTCCTTCATTTTTTTTTAAATGGATACTTTTAAATTGGTTTCCATTCCTAGTTCTACTCATTTTTAATGTTTATAAGGAGTCAAAATAATTATTTTCAATTGCATCTCTTTATGCAAATTTTATATTTATTCACATCCAATATTGTCTACAGATTTCTTTGGTTCACAGTAAACAATAATTAACATTTAAGTCATTGAATAGTTCAGGTATAGTTTGAGTCTATAAATACTTCATATATTAAGAACTAATAATAGCTCAAACTTTGATGCTTACACATATGCTAGGCATGTTCTAAGTGCTTCTTATTTTAACTAATTTGATACTTGTAAGAACCCTATGAGGCAAGGGCCATTATTCCACTGTTATTATTACTATAGCCATTTGTCAGATGGGGGTTATGAGAAACAAAGACATAAGCACTTTGATAAAATAAATAACAGTAGATTGTAGTGTAGGGACTCAAACCCTGGCAGTTTTTTTCCAGAGTTAATGTTTTTTGACCTCTACAACAGTGCTACTAAAAGTATATTTAGTGAACTTATGGGATATAAGAATTGTCTGGCTCATTGTAGTACTTGTTTGGCTCAAGCAGATAAAAATAGATATTGAAATTTATAAACCTAATAGCTGTGTGACACTGAGGTATG
>NW_012141635.1:2233598-2235693 GCF_000956105.1 Propithecus coquereli
AAGCCTCTCTCTACGCAGCCAAAGAAACTATCACTAGAGCAAATATACCACCTACAGAATGGGCGAAAATATTGTTATGCTATACATCTGATAAAGGGCTAATGACTAGAATCTATTAAAATATAGAACTTAGGAAAACCAGTAAGAAAAAATCATATAACCCCATTAAAAAGTGGGCAAAGGATATGAACAGAAATGTTTAAAAGAAGATAGACTAATGGCCAAGAAAAATGAAAAAATTCTCAACGTTACTAGTCATCAGATAAATGCAAATCAAAATCACAATGAAATATCACCTAACTCCAGTGAGAATGGCTTTTATCAAAATGTACAAAAACAACAAATGTTGATGTGGATGCAGAGAGATAGAAACACTTACACACTGCTGGTGGGACTGCAAACTAGTACAAGCTCCATGGAAAGTAATATAAAGATACATCAAAGACCTAAAACTATAACTACCATTTGATCCAGCAATCCCACTAATGAGCATCTACCCAAAGGAAAAAAAGACATTATATAATAAATACATATGCACTCGAATGTTTATAGGAGCACAATTGACAATTGCAAAGATATGGAAACATCTCAGTGCTCATCAATACATGAGTGAATTAATGAAATATGGTATATGTATACCATGGAGTTATACTCAGCCACAGAAAACAGTGGTGATCTAGCACCTCTTGTATTATCCGGTATAGAGCTGGAGCCCATTCTACTAGGTGAAGTATCACAAGAATGGAAAAACAAGTACCACATGTACTCACCATCAAATTGGTATTAGTCGATCAACACTTATGTGCACATATAGTGGTAACATTCATCAAGTGTCGGTCAGGTGGGAGAGGGGAGTAGGGGATGGGTATATTCACACCTAATGTGTGCAGCGCTCACTGTCTGAGGGATGGACACACTTGAAGCTCTGACTTGAGTGGGGTAAAGGAAATATATGTAATCTAAACATTTTTATCCCCATAATATGCTGAAGTAAAAAATAAAGCAAAATACAAAATTCTTGTAATATGTACCCAGATGTATTCAGATTTAATTTCCTACCACTTCCATATTCCTTTCTATTTGTTCTAAGTTGATCTTGCTCTTCTTTGAAAATAAAGAGAATTTTCTCAGGATCTTTCCAATAGATGCATCCTGTGTCTATAATGTTCTTTCCCGAGATAGCAACATGAGCTGTTACCTAATCATTTCAAGTGTAGTTTTGTGCTATAATCTTCTGGCTATGTGTGAAAAATAGCAACAAATCTAGTATGCTTATAATTCCTTTTTTTCTTATTCTGACATTTTTCTTCATAGCATTTATATTAAACAAAATACTCTATATCTATTTGTTTATATGTTAGTATTCTGCCTCCCACACTAAAATATAAGCTATTATGGTAGGATATTTTTCCACTTATTCAATGCTCAATCCCCTTCATTGGATATTTTCTAGCAAAAAAAAAAAATAAATTCTATTAAATGTTTTTTAATTAATAATTAATTTTTTTGTATCAGTATGTTAATGTGGTGAGATGAACACATCAATGGCCTTAATTTGATCATCTTTCTCTATTATCACTTTGACTTTTTTCCTTTAACACAGAATCAGAGCTTGGTTATCTTTCTTTGGCTGGTGGTATAGTAGAAATTGTAATGTAAGGAGAGACACAAAAAGGACTTTCACGTTGGTGCTCACCTTCTTGCTTACTTACTCTTAGTACCCTGCCACCAAAACCTAGACTTAGTCTGCTGGAGAATAGGTGACACAGAGTCCAATTGTATATATACAGGGCATATGAATGAGGCCATCTTAGGCTAGGAAACTCCCAACTTATCTGCTGCAAAGCACAGAAAAATGACCGAATCCAACAACAATCAGCAGAGGTGAAATAAACCTGGTTCAGGTCAGCAGAATGTCCACATGATCCATAGATATGTGAGTGACAATAAATAGTTATTGTTTTAAGAAATTAATTTTGTGTTTTGTTCGTTAGTCATCAAAAACTGATATAGGGAATCATGTTATCCCACACTTATGATATTTTCCCCTGGCAAAATTTACAGTTATATTTTGTGTTTAATAACCATTAATATA
>NW_012141635.1:2245610-2245901 GCF_000956105.1 Propithecus coquereli
GAAATGTTCTGAGTGAATAACATATTCTTAAATTGTATTTTCTGCTTATAGCTAGTGCTATTTCTATGTGATTGAAGTCCTTTCATACTGGATACCTTGACAAAATAACTACAACTCCTTTAAACCACTGTTGTTATTGTCTTAACACTACAAATTTGTGTATAAATGGCAAACATAAGAGACCTGTGACAAAGCATGAATGGGAGGTACCACTGAGATTTATCTGTGGTTAAAAATTATTTCCATATTGTCATAAATTCTTACTTTCATATATTGTGGCCATTTGAAAAA
>NW_012141635.1:2247772-2248436 GCF_000956105.1 Propithecus coquereli
TAAATAAATTAACATTTCACAGCATTTATTTTTTCACGAATCTTGTGAAGTTCAAACTACAGATATGGTGAAATCAATGTTATTTCCTCAGCTCATAATAATGAAACATAGGACTACTACTAAGCTGCAGATATTTTATTGAAATAGTTCACTGTGAATCTATTTTATAATGTATAATGATACATTTCTAATACAGAAATATGAGACAGCATGTGCAAATTATGGTGTATCCTTTCTTTGAACACTATAGATTTTTTTAAGAAAGATGTTGTGCTTTATCAACTAAGAAAATTGTATCTGTAGAGAAGAGTTAGCAGACATGTTTGCGGTAAAAAGTCTTTTTGGCTATAATAACATATATAACAATATGGCACACATTTCTCACTTATATACTCAAGTTTGCAGGAGTATCAACTGTCTTTCTTTTGCTATAATTTATATCTTGATCGTCCATTCCACCAAGTGACTATAATTTAATATTGATCAAGACTAGAGAATTTCAAGCAATTCAAGGATTATTTTCTTCTATAAATCAAAGGTTTATTTTGACAATTAATGGTTTATTCATTTAATAACTGGCCAAAATTAAAATCATATTTGAACCTTTTTCCTTACTTTCTATTACTGGAATTCCCCAAGCTGGAGATGGCACCATTTTTTAGTT
>NW_012141635.1:2248486-2248791 GCF_000956105.1 Propithecus coquereli
GTTGTACCCCATATTTAATTTTTTGAAGTCTCACCCCTCTTTCACCCTCCCCCTTCTTAGTTTCCAGTGTCCATTATACCACTTTGTATCATTCGTCTTTATATTTCCTCATTTTATATTTGCGGTTTAGGCTTCACGGGTAAAACAATTTTTAGCTTAACTATTTGGTCTTGGAGCAATTAAAATTTTTGAATGGTAACAAAAGAATACTTTTGAGACATTAATAGTTCGCCTATTTATTCTGGCACCTAAGAAAAGTGATTTTTGAATTAATACTTAAAGAAAAGCTAAGACAGATGATACCT
>NW_012141635.1:2248841-2251555 GCF_000956105.1 Propithecus coquereli
CTTTTTTCCTCTAGTCTTAGAATTTTATTTTATTTTATTATTTTTATTTCAGAATATTATGGGGGTATGAATGTTTTGGCTACATGAATCGCTTTTGTACAGTTTAAGTCAAAGTTATAAGTGTGCCCTTCACAAAATAGTATGCATTATATCCATTTTATTTTATTATTTTTATTTCAGAATATTATGGGGGTATGAATGTTTTGGCTACATGAATCGCTTTTGTACAGTTTGAGTCAAAGTTATAAGTGTGCCCATCACAAAATAGTATGCATTATACCCATTAGGAGTGATTTTACCCATCCCCTTTTCCCCCTTCCACATCCTTGATTTCCATTAAATTTTACTTTCATATGTACATGAGTTTGATAGAAATTTAATAGTGAGTACGTGTGGAGTTTGTTTTTCCATTCTTGAGATACTTCACTTAGCAGAATGGTCTCCAGTTCCATCCAGGTTGTTACAAAAGGTATTAGTTCACCATTTATTGTTATGGCTGAGTAGTATGCAGCCATAAAATGTGGTATACATATAACACATTTTATTGATTCGTTCATATATTGATGGACACTTGGGTTGATTGCACATCTTTGCAATTGTGAATTGTGCTGCCATAAGCATTCTAGTGAAAATGTCTTTTTGATAAAATGGCCTTTTTTCCTTTGGATAAATACCCAATAATGGAATTTCTGGATCAAATGATAGGTCTATTTCTAGTTCTTTGAGGTATCTCCATACTACTGTCCACAGAGGTTCTACTAGTTTGCAATTCCACCAACAGTTTATAAGTGTTCCTTTCTCTCCACATCCACATCAGCATTTGTTGTTTTGATAAAAGCCATTCTTTCTGGAGTTAGGTGATATCTCATTGTGGTTTTGACTTGCATTTCCCTGATGATTAGAAACATTGAGCATTTTTTCATACTTTCATTGGCTATTAGTCTATCTTTTTTGGAAAAGCTTCTGTTCTGTTTTTCATTTGCCCACTTTTTTATGGGGTTGTTTGATTTTTTTTTCTTGCTGATTTGCTTGAGCTTTTGTAGATCAGGTTATTAGCCCTTTACTGGATGTATAGCATGCAAATATTTTCTCCCATTCTATCGGTGGCCTATTCTCTCTATTGATTGTTTTCCTGGCTGTGCAGAGCTTTTTGATTTGATTAGACTCCATTTATTTGTTTTTGTTTTTGCTGTGATTGGTTTTGGGGTATTCTTCATAAATTCTTTGCTTAGGCTGATATCTATGAGTTTTCCCAAAATTTTCTTCAAGAATTCCTATAACTTCATGCCTTAGGTTTAAGTCTGTTATCGATCATGAATTAATTTTTGTGAGTAGTGAGAGGTAAGGATCCTGTTTCAATCTTTTACATGTGACTATCCAATTTTCTCAGCATCATTTATCGAATAGGGATTCTTTTTCTCCGTGTATGTTTTTGTCTGCTTTGTCAAAGATCAGAAGGCAATATAAAGATAATTTCACATCTAGGTTCCTTGTTCTAATCCATTGGTCTATGTCTCTGTTCTTGTGCCAGTACAATGCTTTTTTTGCTACCATAGCCTTGTAGTATAGCTTGAAGTCTGATAAAGTGATACCTCCCAATTTGTACTTTTTGCTAAAGGTTGCTTTAGCTATTTGGGCTCTTTTCTGTTTCTGTATGAAGTGTTGAATTATTTTGTTTTAGATTTGCAAAAAAATGGCATTGGTATATTAATTAAGATTGCATTGAATGTGTAACTCATTTTGGGTAGTGTAGACATTTTAACAATGTTGAGTCTGCCTATCCATGAGTATGATATGTTTTTCCATCTGTTTACATCCTCTGCGATTTCCTTCATCAGCGATTCATAGTTCACCTTGTAGAGGTCTTTCACCTATGGGTTAAATAGGTATTTTATTTTCTTTGTTGCTATGGTGATAGATATCGACTCTTTGATTTGATTCTCAGCTTGACTGTTGTTGATATACACAAATGCTACTGGCTTGAGTACATTGATTTTGTAAACCCAGACTTTGGTGAATTTATTGATCCATTCCAGGATTCTCTTGGCATAATCTTTGGAGTTTTCTAAATATAAGATCATATTGTCAGGAAAGAACAGTAGTTTGACCTCTTCTTTCCACAGTTGGATACACTTGATTTCCTTCTCTAGCCTAATTGTGCTGGCTAGGACTTTCAGCACTATGTTGAATAGAAGTGGTGACAGTAGACAGTCTTGTCTAGTTCCAGTTCTAAGCAGGAATGCTTTCACTTTTTCCCCATTCAGTATGATGTTGGCTGTGGGTTTCTCATAGATGGGTTTTATAATGTTCCATCTATGCCTATTTTCTTAAGAGTTATTATAAAAGGGTGCTAAATTTTGTCAAATGCTTTTTCTGTGTCCAACAAGATGCTCAGATGGGCATGGTTTTTGTTTCAGTTTATGTCACGAATCACATGTATGCATGTATGAATTTATGTAATTGAACCATCCTTGCAACCCTGGAATGAAGCCCATTTGGTCATGGTGAATTTCTTTTTTTCTTTTTCTTTTCTTTTCTTTTTTTTTTTTTTTTTGTTGATGTGCAGTTGAATTCAGTTTGATAAGATTTTATTGAGAATTTTTACATCTCTATTCATAAGGGATATTGCTCTATAGTTTTCTTTTTTTGTTGTTTCCTTTCCTTGCTTTGATATCAAGGTGATGCTGGCTTTGTAGAATGAGTTGGGAAGGATT
>NW_012141635.1:2253979-2256438 GCF_000956105.1 Propithecus coquereli
TTATCCATTGGCAAGGAGTTATTGTTTACTTTTGGGGTATCCTTTCACTCTGATTTTTCACATTTCTGGAGTTCTTTCCCTGAGTCCTTCTCATCTGGTCTCTTGCTAGAGACCTGGGAGCGCTAGGCCTGGCTTGCAGGCTTGTCTCCAGGTCCCCAAACATCTATCTTGACTGTGATGGGGAGAGGAGTGCTGGTCCTGAATTGCCTATGGGATGTTCTAGCAGGTTTGACGAACCTCTCGGGGTTACCACTGATCCACTGTCCTCACTTCTTCCCAGCAGTGTGAAATGAGTTAAATCCCTCAGCTTAATCTCCAAGATAGTGGTGGTACTTGTGAGCATGGGTCAGCTGCTGCCTGTTTGCTTGAGTTGGAAGGTACTATGCTTAGCTATAGAGTTGTTGCCCCATTATTGGTTGATGTTTGTGTGGATGAGCCAGCTACTAAGATGTTCTTTTGTGCCCATAGTAAGCTCTGGCCCCCCAGGTGGGGTACACAAATGCCCCAACATTTAGGAGGGACTCTGTAGCTTCCAGGGTCTCTATTCTCACTGAGGTGGGGGGCGAGAGAGCAAGAAAGACAGATCATGGCTGGATTGTGAGAGCCTGAAAAACTTTGCAAATCCTCCATGGGGCTCAGAGATTCTTTTTCAGCTGCTGGGGGAGCTGTCGTTATGAGACTCAGGGCAAGCTCTCCTAACCGAGAAGGCTTCTCCCAAGGGAGAGGTCTAAACACCTGAATGCTAAGGCCCCAGACTGGGCTCTTTCCACCCTTGTCCACTAGTCAGTTTCTTTGTGGAAAGGGCTAAGTGCTCTTCCTAATCACTGCTCTCTGGAGCCCCACAACTCACTGCCATTGGGTCAGTCCATGTGAGTTTCCTCAGTACCTGAGACTAGCTCTTAAACTTCCCCCCATTCTGTGTGTCTGAACCACTAGTGTGTATCTCCATGAAATGTTGGTGGATAGGGAGTTCCCCAATTGTGCACCACTGTTCCACCCCAAGACCTCAAGGGGAGAGTAGTAGGTCTCCATATCTACACGGGCCTCAGCCAGGAGCTCACTTCCAGCACTGAGAAGTGGTCATTCATGAATTTCTTGGCTCAAGCTGCACTAAAATGAGTGAGGGGTCATGGTGCTCTTGGGAGTGTTTGAGGCATTCAGTTGCCATGGGAACCAGGGGCTAGGCTATTTCTCTCTCTGAGTGTCACATTCTTACATGATATGGTGGTTCTCCAGTGGGGATGGGAGATGTGTGAAATCACAGACCCCCATTCCTCAGCAACCCTCCACACTTTACCATGAGATATGTTCATGAGGGCTTCCTCGCTGCCCAAGTCCAGGACCAAGACCTCTGCCCTGCATCTTGCTGCACCTCTCTTGTGACCAGGAGACACCAGGTCCAGCACATCTATCTAAGCTACCAGCAGGTGATACTACAAAACACTAGTGGGCAGGAAGCTCACAAATTGTGGTGGTCCTGCTCTCTGTGGTGAGATGAACTGGGAGCACACATCCACCATAAAGAAACAGCCATTTGTTAGCTTCTCAATTTGGAGTACTCTTGTGGTTGCAACATGTAGGGGAGGGGTCATGGCTACCAGCTGGCTAGAGTTCAAATTACTTTCTCTAATGCTGTGAATAGGGGAAGTGTAGAGGAGGAGCTGTCTAGGTGTAAGAAAGCCAGCAACCTTGTCTCTCATGGCACTCTCCCATGGGGTGTCTGTTATGGATACCTAAACACCTGGGGTTCAGTTGTTCACCCCACTATTCCTATTTAGCCACCATGCCTGGGCTCATGGAGGGTGGAAGCACCTTCAATATACTTTGTGTATCTCTGTTCACCAAAGGCACTTAGGTGGGGGAGTGGAAACCCCCTTACCCTTTCACTTGACTCTGAGACTCTCTGGTTTTGACCTGTGATGCTATCTTCTTCCTTTTAAGTTATGTATTTTTTCTCCATGGGGTCCCCAGACATCTCTGTTGTCTCTCTCTGTGATCCACACCAGAGTTAAAATTCTTCTCTGCTCTCCTCAGTCCAATATTCTACCTTCCAGCCAGTCGTGTCTCTAATCAGCCATCTTGGCTCTCCCAACATTATCTTTATTTATTTATTTATGATAAGACCAGTCAACATGGTTGTGAGGTATGTACACTGTTCAGAGGAAGAGTTAGAATAGAAGTTAGATTTAAATGAAGTTAATGTTTTGACAAGCAGTTACACCAGAGAAAGTGAGAGACAGAGAGTGATGTGTGAATGATTGCTTCAGGTATTCACACAATTGGGGATTCTTATTGTTTAAGGGAGAGCCCATGTTACTCAATTCTATAATGTACAGGTATAAAAAGACTATGGGATCATGACTTTCTTTAATGACAGTATTGGCATGCCTTCAAATCATAGCTTCACAGAAAAATTGAGTAGGTCATATCCATACCCATGCAATCCTTGGCTCAAGGAA
>NW_012141635.1:2256488-2258083 GCF_000956105.1 Propithecus coquereli
TTTATTTTTTCTTTTCTTCTGCTGGGTTTGAGATTGTTTTTCTTTTCTTTTTTATTTCCTTGAAACAATTCATTAGATTGTTGATTTGTAATCTTTCTGTCTTTATGAAGTAGGTATTTAGGCTATGAATTTTCATCTTAGGACTGCATTTGCCAAATCGCATGGATTTTGATAACTTGTATCCCCTTGTCCTTTAGCTCAAGGAATTTTTTTTTGATTTCCATCTTAATTTCCTCCTTTACCCAATAGTCATTCAGGAGTATGTTTTTTAATTCCCATGACTTTGTGTAGAGTTGTGCATTTCTGTTGGAATTGATTTCTAATTTTATTCTACTGTGGTCTGAGAAGATACATAGTATAATTTCTATATTTTTAAATTCGTTGAGACATATTTTATGGCCTAAGTTGTGATTCATCTTAGAAAATGTTCCATATGCTGATGAGAGGAATGTATATTCAGTAGTTTTGGGGTATAATGTTCTTTAAATGTCTGTTAAGCCCTTTTGTTCTAAAGTTCTATTGAAGTCCAATGTTTCTTTGTTTATTTTTTGCTTGGAGGATCTTTCCAGTATGTCAGTGGGATGTTGAAATCCCCAGCTATTACAATGCTGCTATTTATCACTTTGTTTATATCTAGTAGGGTTTGTTTTATGAATCTGGGCTCACCCATGTTAGGTACATAAATAGTTAGGATTAGTATGTCTTCTTGTTGAATTCCTCCATTTACCATAATATAATGACAATCTTTGTCTTTCTTTACTATTGTTGATTTGAAGTCTATTTTATCTAATACAAGAATGGCTACATTAGCATTCCTTTAGTTTTCATTTGCCTGGAATATTTTTTTGCATCCCTTCACCTTGAGTCCGAATGAGTCCTTGTAAACTAGATGTGTTTCCTGGAGACAGCAGATACTTGGCTTGTATTTTTTTATCCATTCAGCCAGCCTATGTCTCTTGAGTGGGGAATTTAAGCTGTTTACATTTAATGAAAGAATTGACAAGTGGGGTGGATTTCTCTACATCCTGTTAAAAGAACCTTATTGCTTTGTTTACCTCTTGAGACATTGTGGTATGTAGGCTCTGAGCTTTAGCTTTTGGGAGATTTTATACTGGTGGGTGTCTATTGTGCTGCTTATTGTATAATGCAGATCTGAACACTTCCTGTAGAGCAGGTACAGTCTTGACAAGTTCCCTCAGTGTTTGCTTTTCTAAGAAAGTCTTTATTTCTCCCTCATATAAGAAACTTAGTTTTGCAGGGTACAAAATTCTAGGCTGGGCAGTATTCTGTTTGAGAAGACTGAAAATGGGGCCCCAATCCCTTCTGCCTTATAAGGCCTCAGTTGAGGAGTGTGATGTTAATCTGATGGGTTTTCCTTTGTAAGTTATGGTATGTTTTCACCTCATGTTTCATAGGAGTTCCTTCTTCTGTTAACTTTGGCCAGTTTGATGACTATGTGTCATGGAGATTGCCTCTTTGGGATGAATCTTCGAGCAATCTGTTGAGCTTCTTGTACCTGGATATCTAAATTTCTGGCAAATCAAGGGAAGTTTTCCTAAATTATTCCCTCAAATAGATTTTCCAATCCTTATGTA
>NW_012141635.1:2262853-2263295 GCF_000956105.1 Propithecus coquereli
GTCTCAAAATAAATAAATAAATAAATAAAAACAACACAGAGATATTAAACAAAATTTCTTACTGAAATACTCATGTATATAGATAAAAAAATAATGTGTCAATTTACTGTGAAAAAAACATATTTTAACCACTCTATGCAACATTACATCAATGTAATTGCCTCTAATAATTTACCATTCTTACTTTCATGACACATAAGTTATTACTCTTTGTCATGGTACAAAGAGATAAGTATAAATTGAATGTAAAGATATTGATCATCTCTTGAATAATCTGCCTACCCCATCTTCTCCACTAAAATGTTAACGGAATTGTTCTAACTCAGAGCTTTATGTTTTTTGTTGAAAATAGAATCTGACACATTGGAACCAACATAGAGTTTGTTTCAATTACAAATGAAGTGATAAGAAATTAATCATTCTCTAGTAGAAAGTATCTATT
>NW_012141635.1:2263345-2264037 GCF_000956105.1 Propithecus coquereli
TCATGGCACTCTCCCATGGGGTGTCTGTTATGGATACCTAAACACCTGGGGTTCAGTTGTTCACCCCACTATTCCTATTTAGCCACCATGCCTGGTCTCATGGAGGGTGGAAGCACCTTCAATATACTTTGTGTCTCTCTGTTCACCAAAGGCACTTAGGTGGGGGAGTGGAAACCCCCTTACCCTTTCACTTGACTCTGAGACTCTCTGGTTTTGACCTGTGACGCTATCTTCTTCCTTTTAAGTTATGTAGTTTTTCTCCATGGGGTCCCCAGACATCTCTGTTGTCTCTCTCTGTGATCCACATCAGAGTTCAAACTCTTCTCTGCTCTCCTCAGTCCAATATTCTACCTTCCAGCCAGTCGTGTCTGTAATCAGCCATCTTGGCTCTCCCAACATTATCTTTATTTATTTATTTATGATAAGACCAGTCAGCATGGTTGTGAGGTATGTACACTGTTCAGAGGAAGAGTTAGAATAGAAGTTAGATTTAAATGAAGTTAATGTTTTGACAAGCAATTACACCAGAGAAAGTGAGAGACAGAGAGTGATGTGTGAATGATTGCTTCAGGTATTCACACAACTGAGGATTCTTAGTGTTTAAGGGAGAGCCCATGTTACTCAATTCTATAATGTACAGGTATAAAAAGACTATGGGATCATGACTTTCTTTAATGACAGTATTGGCATGC
>NW_012141635.1:2264087-2264399 GCF_000956105.1 Propithecus coquereli
GTTGAGCTTCTTGTACCTGGATATCTAAATTTCTGGCAAATCAAGGGAAGTTTTCCTAAATTATTCCCTCAAATAGATTTTCCAATCCTTATGTACTTTCTTCTTCACTCTCAGGAATACCTATGATTCTTATGTTAGGCCTCTTTACATAATCCCATATTTCTTGTAGGCTTCATTCTTTCCTCTTATTTCTCTGTTCTTTGTCTTTGACTGATTTGTTTATTTCAAAGACGTTGTTTTCAAGCTCTGAGATTCTTTCTTCTGCCTGATCTAGTCTATTCTTAAGGCTTTCCACAGTGTTTTTATTTCTTT
>NW_012141635.1:2269181-2270968 GCF_000956105.1 Propithecus coquereli
TATATATTTTATTGTCGGTCCCTTACCCTAGAAACTAAGTTCTATAAGGGAGGAGAATTCTTTTTCTTTTTCTATTTTTAGTCACTGATTTAACATAAAGTCTCTAACAGTTCATGGCACATATTAGGTACACCATAAATATTTGCCAATTGATCAACTGAATTCATTAAATGAAGGGTTTTGCTGTTAAGAAAGAAGAGATCAAGGATTGGTGGTGACTAGCCATTTCTGCCATAAGGATCTAAGTGAAACTGCATTGTATAAAATCTCATTGTCTTGGCAACACTTTATAGTGAATAGAATGGAAGTAGCATGTATTACTAGATACCTGGCATTTATGTCCATAGGAAGTTTAATTTGCTCTCACAGAAACTGATGAAGAGGCATTATTACCTCCACTTTCCTGATTGAGATGACTGAGATTGAAGTAACTATGTGTTTTCTTGGGATCACATGAGGAAATACTAAACTAGGGATTTAAATCCCTTTGCAGGTATGGCTGGATTTACAACTTTTTCTAATTATATGTAATAAGAAATTTAACTTGCCTTTTTTATGTTTACTGCCTGATTTTAAGCCCCACTGTTCCATTTTCTCCTCCGCTCTACATCTGGTCAAGCTGATAAGAAAATCAGAGTGCTCTTTCCTTGGCACCAGATGGAGATTGAAAACACACAAGTGCACCTTCCTCTATGCAGAACTTTCACCCTGGGTGCCCATCCCCTAAACACAATAAAATCCCAAGCCAGTTTCCTTTCTTTGCTCTCTCAAGCTATTTCAGATCAGGTTTGAAAGCCTGTCATTCTCTCCCCAGACTCTCAACTGTCCAAGTACTAAATCTTTTCATATCCCCGTGCAGCGTGTGTGAGGCATCATCAGTCTTTACATACAGACTAAATTTGGGTTGGGAATCTCTCTGTAGTTGTTCTTTCTATAGAATCATTCGTATCACAAAATAAGGTAAAAATTCACTTTAATAAATTCTAAAAATCAGTTATCCTGACAGCTTTTTGAAGGATTGATTTATTGGATAATATTCAGTAGCAACCTGAGAGACACTGACTTGCACAAGTTGATTATTAACGATTGGTTAGTCCTAGCTTACTCTGTTGTGCTAATTACTCAACTACAAAAAGACCTGTCATTCACATACATAAATACAC
Organism: Propithecus coquereli; assembly: GCF_000956105.1. Lineage (NCBI taxonomy): Eukaryota > Metazoa > Chordata > Mammalia > Primates > Indriidae > Propithecus > Propithecus coquereli. The sequence continues at coordinate 2,270,345 of NW_012141635.1, forward strand.
ATACACATGAGTTAAAAATGTCTGTAATAACAACTCAAATTTTAGAAAGTAAATACATCTTTTAAGAAGTGTTTTCCCTGGGTTGGAGTTTTAAGAAAGGAGGTTTTACTATATGACATAATTGTACAAGCTTTTCATATTTCTGTAGGCTATAATAATCTCCAGGTTTAGAGCTGCATGGTCTCATTCTTAAATATGGATCAACAGAGGATAAAATGTTTTGTTTTGTTTCACAATTACTATTACAGATATAGAGTGTGAATCAGAAGCTAATGCTGACTGGTGTATTTTTATCTGAAATAGAGAAGAACATATCCATCTTTTCAAATGAACTGTATTTCTTTTTACATACATGAATTTTAAATAAATAATTTCAATGCCAGTGATTATTCCATGATAGTAACAGTATATACTTCTACAGTAGATCCATTTAGAATCTGAACTAATTTGCAAACACACCAGTGATATTGATTCTATGGAGGAAAAAAGATATATTTGTAGCATAAGTCATACAATCCCTATACTTAGAATCCAAAGAACGTTAATTAACAGATTATATTCTTCAGATTGGAAATCAAGTTAATTAATTGGTGCTCTAATTCTTATGTTACATATTAATAATTA
>NW_012141635.1:2271018-2273603 GCF_000956105.1 Propithecus coquereli
AAAAAAAAAATGATGCACTTCCTAAGGATTTCTCTGTTAAATACTTTAGAAAAATAGTACTAAAAAGCATTATCACTTCAAAATGTGTACTTATACGTGGATTCTGTTTATAATGCCTTTCTAAAATTCATACTGCCAAACTCTTCATACCTTATCTACACTATGGTTGCCCCAGGATTGCTTCAATGCTATAATACACATTTTAGTATATTATTTGCTATTAAATAAAGAATAGCTATTATTCTTTTTCCACATGAAAGAAACAGAAATATTTATGTAATGATATTCCAGATAGTACTACACAATCTAAATTGATATAACCAGAAGGAGGATATTTCATTCCTTATTATAAGAAAAATAAAAACAACTAGTGCATTCTCTTTTTTTTTAATGGAAATTGATCACTTAGGATTAATTTCACCTGAAAATAATGGAGATCCAAAATTACACAGGATGAAAAAGATATATATTTCATGTAAAAATCTGAAAGAAGGCACCCCAGGTTGTTATGATAATACTATTTCATTTAGTTCTAAGAACCTTTCGATTTCCATCTGGATCTCCTTCTTGACCCAATAGCCATTCAGTAATGGATTGTTTAATTTCCATGACTTTGTGAAGTGGTGAATGTTTCTGTTGGAATTGGTCTCTAATTTTATTCCACAGTAGTCTGAGAAGATACATGGTATAATTTCTATTTTTAAAAAATTTGTTGAGACCTGATTTGTGCCTTAGGATGTAATCAATTTTAGGTAAAAATTCCATGAGCCGATGAGAAGAATGTATATTCAGTTTTATTTGGGTGGAATGTTCTGTAGACGTCTGTTAGATCCATTTGTTCTAGAGCTCTGTTTAAGTCCAGTGTTTCTTTGCTTATTTTCTGCTTGGAGGATCTGTCCGGTTCAGTCAGTGGAGTGTTGAAATCCCCAGCTACCATGGCATTACTGTTTATCATGGTGTTTAGATCAAACAGGGTTTACTTTATATATATGGGGGCTCCTGTGTTGGGTGCGTAAATATTAAGAATTGTTAAGTCTTTTTGTTCGATTTTTCCCTCCGCTAATATACATTGACCAAATTTATTTTTCTTTACTTTTGCTATTTTAAAGTTTATATTATCTGATATAAGAATAGCTACCCCAGCTTTCTTTTGCTTTCCATTTGCCTGGAAGTTTGTTATCCAACCCTTTACCTTGAGTCTGAAAGTACCTTTGTGAGCACCATGTATTTCCTGGTGACAGCAGATACTTGGCCTGTGTCTTTTTATCCACTCAGCCAGTCTATGTCTCTTCAATGGACAATTCAAGCCATTCGTATTTACTGATAGAATTGATATTTGGGGTAGAGTTCTGTTCAACCTGTTCGATAAATTTTTATTATTTTCTTTTACCTCTTGAGCCATTGTGGAAGCAGGATTCTGTACTTTAACTCTTGAGTGATTTTACATTGGTGGGTGTCTATTGGGCTGTTCAATGTATAATGCTGGTCTGAGTACTTCCTGCGGGGCAGGTCTGGTCTTCACAAATTCCATCCCTAGGAATGTAGGCATTCAGTTTGCCTTACCAGAGTCTATTCTAATCCACAGGTCTGTGGTTGTACCTAAAGATACAGGTATCATATCTGTATCTTTGGCAGCAAGATAGAAGAGGAAAAAAGAAAGAAAAAGTAAAAGGATTTTGACATCTGTTTCAGGGGCTTCACTCACGGTGCCAAATAATCCTTCTAATTAAATTACTCGGGCTAGTATTTGATCACATACACATATCAAGCTAAAGGAAGATTTTATTCTAGGTGGCTGTGTTTCCGGCTAAAAATTTAAGTAGCCTTTTCCTGTTTACCCTCAAGTTTGGTGTGCCCCAGATCTTCACTTGGTTCTTTTTTTATTGACATGTACAGCTTGGTGATTTCTTGCTGTCTCAACGTTATACATATCATTTCTAACCCAACAAATACTAAATGTTTTTCTCCATTTCAGTGTTTTCTCTGGAGCACCAAAATGCTATATTCAACTGCTATATTATATCTCTACTTTTTTTGTCTAATAAGTATCTTAAACTCTACATGCTCAGAACTGATTATCTTGAGCTTTTCTCCAAAACATGGTTTATGCATTTTGTATTCCAGTAGCTCAGTCAAAAAACCATGGAATCTTTTCTGAATCCTTTCCAATCCATAGGATATTCCTCTTGACTTTTCTTTCAAATTATACCCCAAACCTAATTATCGTTCATCACCTTCAGTGCTAAATCTATGTCTGAGCCAGAGCTGTCTCGTATTTGAACTGTTGCAATAGTATATCAGGTGTTTCTTCTTTTAACCTTGTCACTCTAAAAGCTACTTTTCAACCAGCAGCTGAGTGGAACCTCTAAATTGTGATTCTGAAAATTTTATTCTTCAACTTAAAACTTTCTATGACTCTTCATTGCATTCAGAATTAAAGCCAAAGACCCTATCTAGGCTGCACCCCTTTACTACCTCTTGATGTATCTATCTTTTACTCTTCATCTTGTGATTCTAAACACACTAATCTTTTTGCTGTTCTATGAACAAGTCTGACACGTCCTCACTTTAGGGCATTTCTTCAT
>NW_012141635.1:2273653-2274789 GCF_000956105.1 Propithecus coquereli
TACAGTATTGTTCTATATTTGTCTTTTATTCTTTAATATTTTTGTCATTTTAATCATCTCCCCCAAATACCAGTTTTGGATAATGTGTCATATAGTCAAACTTGAAAGAGCTAAGTAACCAAAGGCAACCTCCATAGTAGAATTGTTAAATATAAAAAGCCCATCACTTTGAAATCAAGTCAGATTTATCATCATTTATAATTCATTAGAACTCCTTTTAAACACTGCTTCAGCATCTCCTAGGTATTTATATCGGGGAAAGATAAAATGCATAGATGAACACTGCTGCCTAATGAATCTCTTTCATGCTTTGTACTTGCAGTGACAGAATAACCTGACCTTGGAGGAGAGCTGTCATCTAGTGTCTTTATAGAGATGTGGGAGCAGCTTCGACTGGCAAGAGCTAAAATCTAGATGATCTAGAACTCTCTTACCATTGCTTAATCTTTTTAATATACTAAGACAAATCCTTTTCTTCATTTTTATATTAACATATTTCAAATTTATCGCCTACTTTTTTAACTCTTAAATAGAGCTGTAAAGGATATAGGGAAAATGCTAGGCAAGCACTCTATTAATGGACAACTCTCCAGCCTAAAAAAGCCACAGGAAAGCTGATTTTAAATCAACCCAAAATTACAAGAGGGAAAGATTAGGGTGGCAAGAACAAACCCATAAAACTGTAAAGGATGAGGCAATAAAAGTAAAGCAGTGAGATGAAAAGTAATGTTTATTAATTGTCTAGTGACTTTTCTTCCTATCGGGTCTCATCTCTTCTTTGAAAGGAATCTAAATAAAAATCATAGCATGTGCTTTTTTTTCTTCTGCAAATGCATCAGTGGTATCATATATTTGCAGCTGCCTTCCTGAATCACAGGTAATTGTGTATGTGGATTCTCATTTACAACAGCAAGCACAGTCTTTGAAGAAAAAGAGACATTTATTCATGAGTGCTCTTTTAAGGCAGAGCCATGATTTTATTTTGCTAAGAGTTAACAAACAACTTGAAGATATTTAGGAGTTTGTTCATTTCCCCTCAAAATATTCTCCAAGTATAGTCTCAATGACAGATTATGTTAATTATTAATACCTAAAATTCTTAATAGATGCCATGCTAATGCTACATGGCCAAAGCA
>NW_012141635.1:2287859-2289719 GCF_000956105.1 Propithecus coquereli
GTGCTATCAATCATCTGACCCTTCTGGGAGTTGCAATCTTTTTGCAGGTGGCGGGTTACGCCTTGATGTTAACGTCTGCTGACTGATCAGAGTGGTGACCTCTGAAGGTTGGGGGGCTGTGGCAGTTTCTTAAAATAAGGCAATGATGAAGTTTGCTGCATAGATTGACTTTTTCTTTCACAAAAGATTTCTCTGTGACATGTGACGCTGTTTGATAACACTTTACCCATAGTAGAAGTTCCTTTAAAATTCGAATTAATCCTCTCAAACCCTGCCACTGCTTTAGCAACTAAGTTTATGTAATATTCTAAATCTTTTGTTGTCATTTGAACAATGTTCAGAGAATCTTCACCAGGAGTAGATTTCATATCAAGAAACCACTTTCCTTGCTCATCCTTAAGAAGCAACTCCTCATCCATTAAAGTTTCATCATGAGATTGAAACAATGCAGTGACATTCAAGTTTCACTTTTAATTCTAGTTCTTTTGCTATTTCCACCATATCTACAGTTACTTCCTCCACTGATATCTTGATCCCCTCAAAGTCATCCAGGAGTGTTGTAATCAACTTATTCCAAACTCCTGTTAATGTTGATGTTTTGGCCTCCTGCCACGAATCACGAATGAGTGGCATCTGGAATGGTGAATCCTTTCCAGAAGGTTTTCAATTTACTTTGCCTGGATCAAACAGGAATCACTACCTATGGCAATCATAGCCTTACAAAATGTATTTCTTAGATAGATGCTATGTTAGCAAGCATTAAAACAACATCGATTTCTTTGTATATCTCCATCAGAGCTCTTGGGTGATTATAGCAGTTTCAATGAGCAGTTAGAGGCCACTGTAGAGTTATTAATTGGTCAAATTTCAATATTGTGACTCAGGGTATAGAAAGGCCTGAGATGAAGTAGAGAGGGCAATGACCAGCCAATGGAGCAGTGAGAGCACACACATTTATCAAGTTTGGTATTTTATATTGGTGTGATTCATGGCAGCCAAAACAATTACAATACAACATCAAAGAACACTGATCACAGATCACCAGAGCAGATATAATAATAATGAAAAAGCTTAAAGTATTGTAAGAATTACCAAAATGTGACACAAAAACACGAAGTGAGTGCATGCCATTGAAAAAGTGGCACTGATAGACTTGTTCAACTCAGGGTTGACAGAAACCTTCAATTTGTAACAAAACACTGTATCTGTGAAATAAAGTGAAGCACAGTAAAGTAAGGTATGCCAGCATATGTGCATATATGTGTAGGTATACACATACATTAATAAATAATTTAAATATTATTTAGTAATCCTATACTATGTTCCAATTGTACATTTTTTATTCCCTATGTAAACTTGATGCATTAAAACACTGTATTTCACAATATTGATCTTTGTTTTATTCTCAATTTTTGCTAAATATACCAAACTTTCCCAGACAGTAGTAAGGAGTACCAGTATAGCTCTAAGCATCAGGCTTCTAAGTAGTGCTGAAATTCCAAGCCAGCTTCTGCTGAGAACTTTGAGCTATAACTTTTACTATTCAAACTTTTCACCAGGCAATGAAGTCAATCAGTAGAACAAGGAAGATGGTAAGGATATAGAAATAAAGTTATTGAGAGAAACAACACATGCGTGCAACACTCAGAAGCTTTCAAGTACAAAAGGCAAAATTTACTTTTCTTTTTTTCAGAAATTTTTTCACATTTTACCATCTTTAAGGAGAAGAAAGAGGGAAGAAAAATATTCTCTTCAAACAGTCATCTCTCTGTCAATGGAAATTCAAGTTGTCGAGGCACGAATAATTTGATAAACGTTTTTTAAAAGCCAAATTTGAGTAGCAACATGGGAGGACACAAC